>NC_133396.1:78720549-79023579 GCF_047511655.1 Castor canadensis | reverse complement strand
AAATAGCAGCCTCTTCAACAAAAACTGCTGGGAAAACTGGTTAGCAGTCTGCAAAAAACTGAAACTAGATCCATGTATATCACCCTATACCAAGATTAACTCAAAATGGATCAAGGATCTTAATATCAGACCCCAAACTCTTAAGTTGATACAAGAAAGAGTAGGAAATACTCTGGAGTTAGTAGGTATAGGTAAGAACTTTCTCAATGAAACCCCAGCAGCACAGCAACTAAGAGATAGCATAGATAAATGGGACCTCATAAAACTAAAAAGCTTCTGTTCATCAAAAGAAATGGTCTCTAACCTGAAGAGAACACCCACAGAGTGGGAGAAAATATTTGCCAATTATACATCAGACAAAGGACTGATAACCAGAATATACAGGGAACTTAAAAAACTAAATTCTCCCAAAACTAATGAACCAATAAAGAAATGGGCATGTGAACTAAACAGAACTTTCTCAAAAGAAGAAATTCAAATGGCCAGAAAACACATGAAAAAATGCTCACCATCTCTAGCAATAAAGGAAATGCAAATTAAAACCACGCTAAGATTCCACCTCACCCCTGTTAGAATAGCCATCATCAGCAACACCACCAACAACAGGTGTTGGCGAGGATGCGGGGAAAAAGGAACCCTCTTACACTGTTGGTGGGAATGTAGACTAGTACAACCACTCTGGAAAAAAATTTGGAGGCTACTTAAAAAGCTGGACATCGATCTACCATTTGATCCAGCAATACCACTCTTGGGGATATACCCAAAAGACTGTTACTCCAGAGGCACCTGCACATCCATGTTTATTGTGGCACTATTCACAATAGCCAAGTTATGGAAACAGCCAAGATGCCCCAGCACTGACGAATGGATTAAGAAAATGTGGTATCTATACACAATGGAATTTTATGCAGCCATGAAGAAGAACGAAATGTTATCATTCGCTGGTAAATGGATGGAATTGGAGAACATCATTCTGAGTGAGGTTAGCCTGGCTCAAAAGACCAAAAATCGTATGTTCTCCCTCATATGTGGACATTAGATCAAGGGCAAACACAACAAGGGGATTGGACTATGAGCACATGATAAAAGCGAGAGCACACAAGGGAGGGGTGAGGATAGGTAAGACACCTAAAAAACTAGCTAGCATTTGTTGCCCTTAATGCAGAGAAACTAAAGCAGATACCTTAAAGCAACTGAGGCCAATAGGAAAAGGGGACCAGGAACTAGAGAAAAGGTTAGGTCAAAAAGAATTAACCTAGAAGGTAACACCCATGCACAGGAAATCAATGTGAGTCAATGCCCTGTATAGCTATCCTTATCTCAACCAGCAAAACCCCTTGTTCCTTCCTATTATTGCTTATACTCTCTCTACAACAAAATTAGAGATAAGGGCAAAATAGTTTCTGCTGGGTATTGAGGGGGGGAGCGGGAGGGGGTGGATTGGGTGGTAAGGGAGGGGGTGGGGGCAGGGGGGAGAAATAAACCAAGCCTTGTATGCACATATGAATAATAAAAGAAAAATGAAAAAAAAAAAAAAAAGAAAATTTCAAGGAGGGCGTGGCCAGTGGTGTCTGATGCTGCAGAAAAGTCCTTATCCTACTTGCACATTCCTTCAGGGTGGGTTCTGTATGCCATAGATAATTAATGTTGATAGAAAAATTAAGGCCATTAAATAATTTGGAAGAGTAAAGTTAAAATGAAATTAGTAAAATGATATGCTAATTGCAGATTTTAATTAGGTTTGCCTTTAACAAATTAAATATATCTAAATTAGTAGCACTTTATTAGGTTCTTTTCATGTAGTAAACAATCAATCTTCCAAAAAATTAGAGCTGACTTTCACACAGGGTCAGTAGGCAGCTACTTCCATGGAAGAAGCTATTTCCGTGGAATAATTGGAAAGATGTGTATTTCTTTATACTTCATGATCCCTCCTACATTACAGTGCTTGAAGGACCCATTATTCTGGAAGCAAGTTCATGTCATCTGGAGGTAAGCTGCATTAGCTGGATAAATGTTTACAGAATGCAGATGTTTACAGAAATATCATTAATTCACTACTGTCTTGGAGTGTCAGCTTCAGAATAATGAGGTTTTTATTTGTAATGCTTTTAAGTTTTAAAAGACTTTATAGATACTTTATTACATCATTTAACAATAACAATCTGTTCAAAGCAAGTGGTCATAGGAGCCTTTTAAGGGGAAAGCAATCTCTAAGTCTTAAAGAGATGCTCTGTGATACATACACAAATGGTTAAAAAAGGTTTTGAACATGGTGCAAATGGTAATGATGGTGGTGCTATGGGAAAAACTGCAGTTTGGAAGAAAGAGACCCACAATCACAATGGCTTGTACAAGATGCAAGGTATTTGTCTCCCAGGTAATATTCAGAAGCAAGTGTGTGATCTAGGGCTGATGGGCAACTCTGCTGCATGACCACCCAGGAACTCGAGGTGCTATTGCACTGACTGCTAAGATCTCTGTGGTAGAAACTGGTTCACCAGTATCATACAAAACCATATCCTGCCAGAAGGAGAGGAAGACAAACAACTTCCTTTATGGAAATCAAACACATCCCTTTACTCACTTCTTATTGGAAAAGAATTAATTGGTCACCTCGCTACAAGGCTGGGTATTTTTATTCTCTAAGTGAGCAGCTATCTGTCCAGCTTAAGCTCAGGGGGATTCTGTAACTAGAAAGAAGAGGATAATAAAATTGGGAGACACCTGATAGTCTGTGCCAAATCCTTGCCTCAGTATCCTTATAGTTATCATTATACTTACTGTGAAGAGGCAAATGTGAATTTTTTGTGTGTTTGTAGATTTCTAATACAGGGTAGCTGTGGAAAATCAATCTCATTTTAGTTTTGATTATTATATATAGTTTATCTATTGAAACCTTTAGTACTATAAATAAATAATGGAATCTCCTTGAAGAGGTATTTGAAGACCTCATTATTTTGACTGAGTTTTGGAGAAACTTTACAATTGCAAAGGCAGCCCAGATTATCATTAGGACTTGCTTTATCCTTTCTCCTCTGCATAAAATGCACAGAGATAATATGTTACTGAAAATGCTGCAAGGCAGATTCCCTTGTGAGTATTTAAATCCCTTCGTGATGAAGGATGTAAATAGTAAACACTAGAGGCTATACTATCAGTAATTGCAGGAGCTCCTAGAATAAAAGAATAAAGTAAACAATTAAATGAAATAGGATTAGCATAAAAGTACGGGTGGGGGAGGGTTGTTATTTACTGTTCAACTCTTGGAGAGATGCAGCTTGTTAAAAGTGGATAAGAAAACCTTGTGGTCTGCAAGATTATTTGATTTACATCAGATTGGGTTTGGGTGAGAAAGCAGGAAAGCTGAGAGTTTTCACCCAAGCAAGTGAAAATGTTTATCAATTAAATAGTCCTTTCAATCTTTCAGACCTCCATCACTTTCAGTCCTTCAGGATGCCTGCAGTTTAGAAACCATTTCTATGCATTTATGAAGGTTTTTCATTCCTAGAATCTGTTTAGTACTATGCAGTCCAGTACAGTAGCCACCAGCCACATGTGGCTATTGAAGTGTGGTTAATATGTAAGTGAATCAACTTGGGAATTTTCTTCTAAGTTACTGAATTTCAAAGACTTGTTAAAAATGTAAAATTCTAGTTACTTGGAAGGCTGAGATCGGGAGGATTGAGGTTCAAAGCCAGCCTTGACAAACAGTTTGCAGACCCCATCTTTAAAACAACCAGAACAAAATGGACTGGAGGTGTGGCTCAAGTGGTACAGCACTGTAAACGTGAAGCTCTGAATTCAAACCCTGGTCCCACCAAAAAGAAAAAAAAAGAGTAAAATAATGACTAAATATTTAAATGACTAATTTTGATATACTAGCTTAAACTATTGTTGCTAAATTTCACCTGTTTCTTTTCTCTTTTTTATGTTAATTAAATTAAAATTGAAATTACATTGGATTCATATTTCTATTGGACAGTGCAGATTTCAAAGTTATGTAAGAGAAAAACATTATCACTTTCCAAGCTTGAATTGGCCAGTTGTATGGCACTTTGTCTCTTAGCCTAAAGATTATAGAGGTTTAAGCCTTTCTACCCTAAATTCCCTCATACTCCAAATCAATGTAAGACCACCAATAGGGTATCCAGAGTTATTAACCTTGTGTTGAACAATTTTTAATGGTGGATGTCTTGCTATTCTTTATAATGAAACTTCCCATTTATGGACTATTCTATCAGAAAGCCCTTCCTCACCTTGGAAAGAAATTTCTTTCATTGTACTTTCAACTTCTTCTAAAAGGCTATTTCCTTTAGCATAGTTAAAATAATCTAATCCTTGCTGTAGTAATCAGATGTTCATTGCTGTGACAAATATCTGAGAGAAACAATTTAAAGGAGGAAAGATTTATTTTGGTCCATGGTTGGCTGGCTCCATTGATTTTTAGGCCCATGGCAAGGCAACCGTCATGAAGGAAGGGAATGGGGGAGAAAAGAAGTTCACTTCATGGCAGCCAGGAAGCAATGAAAGCACAACAGGAAGGGGCCAGAGACAAGGTATATTTTTCCAGGGCATGCCCCGCTTCCAGTAATCCACTTTCCCCAACTAGGCACCATCTTGCACAGTTCCACAACCTCCCAATAGGCCATTCAGACATTGAATCCGTTGATGGATTAATTCACTGATGTAGGCAGAGACTTCACCATCCAATCACTTCCCAAAGCCCCACATCTGCACACTGCTTGCATCAGGGACCAAGCCTTCAATACATGAGACATTTGGGGACACTTCATATCCAAACCAAAGCGCTTGCCATATGAGTCTTTCTGCTTAATTGAATTTAGAAAGTGAAAAGCAGTGTGTAAGAAGCAACACTGTCAACCCCTTCATTCTCCAGTTCAAATTTATTCCTCCCCAGAGCAAACAGAACAATCCTTGTTCTTTCATTCTTGTTTCAGACATTCTCACGTCAACAGACATTTTTTTATCAGAAAATTCATTCTCCTAAACTCCACAAATGCAAGTTTGTGGAAGAAAACAAGTCATTATAAGATGAAGATATTCACTAATGTACTGACCTATAAAAAACTTAGCCTGCACTTTAATATCACTTTCATAACACCAGTGCCTTTAGGATACAATATGTTCTTTCAGAGAGAGTGATTTAGCTGCCAGAGGATTGAGAAACACCCTGGGAAAATGGATGAGCCCTTTAAAAGATGGGTTTTTTTTTATGGTGGGGTAACAAAATTCATATGATATGAATTGTCTCATATCATACTACCAATTTTTTTTGCCAAGAAAGTTCTTAATAAACCAAACAGCAGTATACTGATGTGATAGGTGGAAAAAACATGGTTCCAATATTTTTTATCTCCTTTCCATCAAAAATTGGGGTCTGGCAGAATGGCACAAGTGGTAGAATGCCTGCTTAGCAAGTGTGAATCCCTGAGTTCAAACCCCAGTACTGTCAAAAAGAAGAAAAAGAAAAGAAAAAGGGTCATATTCCAACCTTTGAGTCTGACCTGGACTCCTGATTTGCTTTTGGCCCATTAGAAATGGCAATGTGGAACTTCCAGAATTTTGGCCCCCTTGAAATGCTCCTGCTGTGGTAAAGGAAGCCTAAGCTAGTCTACTGGATGTTGAGTGACCACAGAGAGAGAGTGGTCTAGCCAACATAGCACCTGTGAGTGAGGCTACTTTGCCTCTGCAACTCCAATTAGGCTGCCAGCTGATTGCATACTTGTCCAAGGACTGTGAGAAGTGAATGAGCTGTCAGTTTAATCCATTGAGTTTTAGGATGGTTCAGTATGCAGCAATACATACCTTAGGTAGGCTGAGCACATGAAATAACCTATATTTTCAGGTGAGGGGCATTTTATTTAATTAAAAAAATTTTTTTGTTGATACTGGGGTTTGAACTCAGGGCCTCGTGCTTACTAGGCAGGTACTGTACCACTGGAGTCACTCTGCCAATCCTGTCTTATGTTGGCTTTTTTTGAGATAGCGTCTCTTGAACCATTTGCCGCTGCTTTCAAACCAAAATCCTCCTGATCTCTGCCTCTCGAGTAGCTAGGACATTTTAGATCCAAACAATAGCAAGGAGGTAAACATAAGAGTTAATGCATAATCTCTATTCTCTCTATTCTCAACACTGCTGATTCTGAATAATATTTTTCAAAATAGATTCTCAACAGCAGTTACATATAATTTATAAAGGATCACTCACTAATTTTAATTAAGTGGGATAAAGTCACTGCTTCCATGGTAAGTATTGTCAAATAGGAGGAAAAAAGTATTTAAAGAAGTTATCCCCAGTTCAAACCCAAGTTCCACCATAAAAAAAAATACCAAGGAAAATTAAGAAGTTATCCCCGATTTTTGCAGTTTACTAAACTTTAAAGAGTAATCGTGAACTTGTTTGGTTCATGGACACTTGGATAAAACACTTTGTGACCACATGGTTGATCTCATCTCCTTAATAGAGTCTAGTAGCTTTATCTTCAGGTAATTTTTCCCCACCAAAAGGAAGTTTCTCTCGTGATTTTGATCTAGAAAACACTATTTTGCCATATATAAGTAAAAAGAACATGTGTGTACATCAAAGGATATTCAGGTGAAAATTTAAAACTCACTAGGCTTTTCAGGCTTCAAATAACCACATGTTCTCCCAGCATGGCCTGTTGTACTTTAATGAGTGTGATCTCTTTCATATTTGCAGTTTATTAAGGCATGTCAAGCAGGTGGAAAAAGGCTTAAATAAGTTGTTTTTCATGTTAGACCTCTCCAGGGATTCCTCAGCAAAATACACTTGAGGATATAACTTGGGAGCTTCTAACTCCAGAGCAGGCAGCCTGTCACATCTTGCCATGCCTGGATGCCTGGCTTATGATGGGAGGAAAAGAGTTAGCAAAGTGGCCTGGCAGGTGCCAGGGTGTCACCTAGGAGTTCTGATGGAGAAGATTTGAATCAAGATCAAGACTTCAGAGCAGAGCGGCAGAGAGAGAGAGGCCTTTCAGAACAGTACTTGTCAAATGGTTATTTCAGAAAGCCATCTCTTTCTCTCTCTCTCTCTCTCTCTCTCTGTATATGTATGTATGTGTGTGTGTGTGTGAGTGTGTGTGTGTGTGTGTGTGTGTGTGTGTGTGTGTGTGTGTGTGTATGTGGTGGTGGGGATCAAACCCCGGGTCTCACACATACTCCGCAAACACATCCTCAGCTACATCCCCAACTCAGGGAGCCAATTTAACTTGGCAAAGGCTTCTGACAACTTCTTCCTTTTCACTTATACATCACTCCTAGTTATATACTGTTGTAAATGGGCCAAGGAACAAATGCACCAAAAGAATTCTTTTCCTTACAGAAGTCTGAGAAAAGGGAGGACCCTTCTACTAAATTCTAAGATATTATTTTTAAATATTCATTTTTCTGGATTTGATAGTAATTCAGCTTCATTGTGAAACATGAGGGGAGTAGGGTGTCAGATACAGAAAACAATAATAAATATTTAAAATCTCAGTGGGAACTGAAAGAGTGGCTCTGCCACAATAGAGCACCTCCCTAGCAAATATGAGGCCCTGAGTTTAAACCTCAGTACTGCCAAAAAAAAAATAAAATAAAAACCTCACCAAATTGAGCCACTCTTCCCATTTCAGCAAATTTTCTTCCAGTCTTTATTTTATTTGTACATTTAATCTCATGACTATGTTTTTTTAAATAAAATACAAAACCATCGCTAAGCCTTTCCCATATTATTACAATTTGTAAACAATTCTTTTCAAATCTGCTCTATCCAGACGTATTGAAAATAAAATAGTTCAGCAGAAAGATATAAATGGCTCATCTTGGTGTCTGAAGCTCATCACAATGGTGAGTGTGGAGGCCTACACTTGGAGAAGACAGGTCACTTTCTCTTCTCTCCGTCCTACAGTCTGAAAGGAGTCTCTGAATCCACTTCATTAGGTGAGTGCTATAGGCTGTACCTTGCTGAGGATAATGGCACTGAAGTCACTGCCAGGCACAAGCCACATCCCTCATATACTACATATACGGTATAACATCGTCCACATTGTTGACCACCTGGTATACACAATTTTTAATGACTGTTCCCTCAAGCTCAGTTCTTGGTTGCAAACAATACTTTTCACGAATTTAAGAAGTTCATTTAAATTTTTAATTAATGTACATATGTTCTTCTCTTGGAGAGCCTAAGGATCTGGCTTGAAGAATCTCTACTACTGACTATGGGCAGGGGAAGAACACTACTGCTGGACTTCCATCACTGCCACTGTGGATCTGGATATCTCGGCTGAGCCACCATTCTCAGAAGAATGGATTTTTCATAGGCATTTCCTTATTCTTATCATCACTTGAATCAATATTTTATGAGAGAGTTTGACTGATAGAAGTGTACGTCATATTCCCATGCCCTGGCCGTGAGGAAGAGTGAACAAACAGGTAAGTTAGCAATCCCTAATTTAATCGTAGAGTTACAGGGCAAGACCTCTTCCTCATATAGAAGGCTATTCATAAGCTGCTGGGCAGACAAAAAAGTATAACAAAGTCCCATACAACTGTGCAGTGCTAGATTACATAGGAGTTCCATAATACGTTTAATAATTCCTTTATTGTTGGGCCATTTAAGAAAATATTTTGTTAGATTTATTGAGGTACCATTTACCTACAAGCAAAATTTGCCCTTTTGTGCAGTTTGTCCTTTTTTAGTATATGGTTTTGAGTATTGACAAGTGTGTATAGTCATGGGGCGACCACTACACTCAACATATATAACAGTTCTACCCTCCTCACTTGCCACTTCGTAGTCAGCATCCCCCTTATTCCCAACTGCTGGCAACCAGTGATCCATTTTTTTTGTCCCTATAGCTTCTCTTTTCCCATAATGTCATATAAAAACAATCGTGTAGTATGTAGGCTTTTTTTTGTGTAGTGATTTTCACTAAAATTATTTTGAGATTCATCCATGTTACTGTGCATATTGGTAGAGCACTCCTTTTTTTGTTTGCTTGTTTATTTGCTTGTTTTTGGCAGTGCTGGGGTTTGAATTCAAGGCCTTTCACTTACTAGACAGGGGCGCCTACTACTTAAGTCATACCTTCTAGCTCTTTTTGCTTAAATATTTTTCAGGTAGGATCTCACGGGGCCATCTGGGACTGCAGTCCTCCTACTTATGCCTCCTACATAGCTGGGATGACAGGTGCATACCACTGTGTCCAGTTTTTATTGGTTGAGATGGGGGGGTCTCAAGAACTTTTTGCCTGGGGCTGTCCTGGAACCATGATCCTCCCCATCTTCATCTTCCGAGTAGCTAGGATTACAGGCATGTACCACTTCACCTGGCAAGACCATTCCTTTGTATTGCTGAATGCCACAGCTCTTCTGTGTTCACCAGCTGAAAGATATTTGATTTGTTTCTAGTTTTGACAGTTACAAAGATGGCAACCATAGACATTTGCATGTAAGTTTTTTTTATGAACAAAAGTTTTCGTTTCTCTTCTGTAAAATAGCTAGGGGTGGTATTACTGGATCATGTGGTGAGGATAGGTTTAACTGTAATAAGATACTGCCAAACTGTTTTCCAAAGTGGCCATACCATTCCACATTTCTACCAGCAATGATTGAGAGTCCCTGTTGCATCCTCACCGGCACTCAGTCTTATTTTCAGTTTTAGCTATTGCTAATACGTGTTAAACCTTGATGAAGTTCCAGGACAGAAAATCAAATTGTGCAATGCAACATAGGAAATCCAATGAAAAGCCATACTTTTCCACTGTTTCCCAACTTTCCTTGTAAAATTGCATCTCCTTGGAGACAGCAAGAAAATATGTACCAAGTAGATACTAGAAGTTAAGTAAATAAGTAGTTGGTTACCTGGCCAACCCAAAAAAAGTTCCACATGGGAGAAAGTCTTTAGAGAAGAGCTAGAAGACTTGCCCTGTATCATATTTTTATTTATCAAATTCTGGGAATTTTGAAGGACGGTACTCTTGTACACAGAGGAAAGGAAACAAAAGCCTTCTAAAAGTGTAAAAGTTAAGTGTCTATGTTTGCATTTCCTCAATTGAGCCTGTTGGAACTTCAGATGTTCCTTTAATTTCTCTAGCTTCTGGATTTGTCCTTTATATCAAACCTGCTCATGTATGTGTGATTTGGCTCAGTTCCTGGTTTCTGCCTTTCCCTCTTGAACAAACTCACTAATTCCCTGGCTTCAGACCTGTGGTGTCAGCATTTTGACAATTGTTATTGGCTTCAAACCCAGCCATATCTTTCAGTTTCCACCCAACCCTCGCAAGAGTGTGTGGGACCTGACATTATTGATAACTTGGATGGAAACACTGATGGCATGTAAATCAAATTTTTGGATGACATAAAGCCAGGAGAATAACTAATATAGTGGGTGACAGAATTAGGACAACGAAGATTTCCATAGGCTGGAACAAATAATGTAGCTGAATTGAATTCTGAGTTTAGTTTTAAAACTCAAGTGCATAAGCACAAAATGGGAAGTCAAGAGTTTCTTCTGCTACATATGGAAATGACATAAAGTTTAAGCAGATTACATTTCCTGTGAGTCATTGGAGTGATGTGCTCAGTGGGACTGCCAAAACCAAAAAAACTCAAAACAGTAGTGTGGTGTGACGCTTCACTGACAGAGTGGATAAGCCACTGTGGAAATTATTCCATCTTACTCTACAAGTAGGACCCCAGACCACACTTAGAACATCAGATGTGGTCCAGGGCGACACACCCTAAGGCAGACTAAGCCAAACTAGAGTGTGGCAGTTTCTACCTCCCATCACAATATGGTTTCTTCTTTACCAAGTTACTGATAACTCTTTTATAAGCAATGGACACAGTTCATGCCTTACAGTGGCCTGACCTTTTCTGGAGTATTTGACACATTGACTGTTTCTTCCTTGTGTTCTCTGGTTTCTTATAATTACACTTACTTTTTAAACTATTGTTCTGAATTTTTCCTCCCCTTGCTCCACAAATATCATGTTACCTATGTTTTCTTGATCACTTTTCTATAGATTCTCCAAGGATCTGTTCTATACATGCCCTTAAGCTTCAACCACCAAATGCCTTTGACTTCCAAATCTTTGTTTCTAGCCTTGACCTTTTTTGAGTTCTGGCACTATATATCCACTTTTGAGGGGTTAAGATAGTAAATTAATAAATGCCCAGAAGACAACAAGGAGATCTCAAAGGGGAATAGTAAAATGTCAAAAGGAGATTCACAGTCAGGTGCCATGGCTCAAGCCTGTAATCCTGGCTACCTGGGTGGTGGAGAAAGGGAGGATCATGGTTTGAGGCCAGCCCATGCAAAAAGTTCACGAGACGCTATCTCAACTAATGGCTAGGTATGATGGTGAATATCATTTGAGCTACGTGGGGAAGCACCAACAGGGGATCATGGTCCAGGACAGCCCAGGCATAAGGGACGACCCTGTCTTAAAAACCTCCAAAATAACCGACACACACACACAGGGCTGGCCAAGTGACTCAAGTGATAGAACACCTACCTCACAAATGCAAGGCCCTTAGTTCAAAAGGAGATTGACGAGACAAATCTAGTGGAGATTCCTTACAATCCAGAAGCCCACGTAATTGCCATTTACCATAAACGTGCCTGTCACTTTGCCTGCATTGCATTCTAGGAAGAGGTGTGTTCTTGAAAGAATGGATTCATACAGCTTTCTACAGTCTGGGGTCAGAAGTGGAACAGGTATGTTGGTGAGACTCATCTTTAGAAATAACTAGCAAGTCTTCCTTTTGCCTTCTCAGAAAGACATAGACCTGGAAATATAAAACCTTTTTATTTTTGTAATTTTAGAGTTTTCATCATTTTTATTTCATTTACCTTCCCATCGTTCTTGGAAGCAAAAGCTTTAGCATTAAAACAAAGAGAGAGAAAGAGACAGCTGGGTGCTGGATGGCTCACACATGTAATCCTAGCTACTCAGGAGGCAGAGATCAGGAAGATGGGAGTTCAAAGCCAGCCCAGGCAAATAGTTCAAGAGACCCTATCTTGAAAATATCCATCACAAAAAAGGCTTGGCAGAGTGGCTCAAGGTGTAGGCCGTGAGTTCAAACCCCAGTACCACACAAAAAAAAGAATTGCTTCTTGCATTCCTTTGAAAATAACAGGGAGGGTAGGAAGTGAAAGAAGGCACCTTCGTGTGGGTCAGGTTTGGGGAGAGAAGGTGTTAGATGGTGAGACAGAGGCCACCGAGGTGGGGTGAGGGGTATCTTGAAGAATTTGCTTCAAGGAAAAAAGGAAGCTGATGCCAGTGGCTCACGCCTATAATCCTAGCTGCTCAGGAGCAGAGATTAGGAGGCTCGTGGTTCCTAGTCAAACCTGGGCAAGTAGTTCTTGAGATCCTATCTCAAAAATACCTTTCACAAAAAAGGGCTGGCAGGGTGGCTCAAAGTGAAGGCCCTGAGTTCAAACCCCAGTACTTAAAAAAAAAGGAAAATCCAAGGAATGTAAACAGACTCAACACAGGGACTCAAAGGCTTACCACATAAAAGACAGAATTTGGGAATATTTGATCTCAGTTGTTTGAAGATGTCCACGAGCTGCCATGAAGAAAGGGCCTTAGAATGTGGCATACAGCCCTGATAGACAGAATTTGGACATAGGATGGAAATTGGGTGGGGTGGTGTTGGGTGAAGAGGGGAGAATGGCAGGCCAATAGCTTTGCTCTGGAGCTATGAGTTGTTTGGAAATGGAACGGGCTCCTCAAGGAGGTAGTGAGTTTCCCCTCGTTTGCAGATGACCACATAGCAGCTTTTTTTTTTTTCTTAAAGAAAATGCAAGCACAACATAGGCATCCACACTGATGAATTCTAGGGTATTTTGCAGCCCTAAGAGTGTACAATTCTACGAATATACTGCGTGTCTAGACATTTAGGGACAACTCCAAAAGCTTACCATCTGGTTATGAATCAAAACACATGAGAACTCATTAAAGAAATTCTTGGTGGCTCATAATTAAATGTCAACATCAAAGTTGTCAGCAACAATAACCAAGAGAATTCATAGAAAGAAACCTGGAAATGATGAATGTGAGTCCTCATATGGTACTATGGGGGGAAAAAGAACATTCTTGATGGGCCAGGGTTGGTGGTGCACGCCTGTAATCGCAGCTACTCAGGGTGTGGAGATCAAGAGGGTCAGGCTCAAGCTAGCTCAGGCAAAAAGTTAGCAAGAATCCCATCTCGACAAATAAGCAGAGCATGGTGGTGCACCCCTGCATCCCCAGCTATGTGGGCATGGCTCAAGTGGTAGAGCACTTGCTCAGCAAGCATGAGGTCCTGGGTTCAACCCCTAGTACCACAAAAGAAAAAAAAGAATATTCTTGGTGAGTCAGCATACTCAAGATGTGGAATTGTATAGGTCCCAAAACCATTTATTCAACCTTCATTATGATTTTTTTTTTCTAAAAATGTTAAGCCACTAAGCACAACATCCTAATCCTAATGAGAAAAGTGGAAGGGCAATATCTGAATCAAGTGCTTTTAAGTATAGTTTATCTTGGAGGTGCTATTTTAACAGGTAAAAGAGATGGTAACAGCTATTTACAAGTCAGTTACCTTAGGGTTACAGAGAAGAAAGAATACTAACCAGGAAGGATGAAGGTTGTAAGTTCCTTGTTTGATTGTGCAGTGTTGGGAAACTGACTTGTAGCTAGTTTTTTGTTGTTGCTTTTGCTTTAATTTGGAAAAAGAAAAGGCGCTTCCCTCAAAAGTGCATGCTTAGAGTTAGTTCCCAAGGACTGCAACCTTTTGAAGACGATGATTATAGAAACTGGGTATATTTGTAGATGTGTGTTTGGAGAGACAATTGTGCTTGTTTACCTGAGGTAACAAACTGTGTTTATCACAGCTGATGATTTGTCCCTTGAGATAATTTACATGTTGGCCATGACTACTGATCTTATAATTAATAATTACTCAGCAGTATCTAAACAATGTGAACTTTGTTGCTAACTTAGGAGAGAAATAAGAACACTTAAAAAAATTTAACATTATACAAAGTGCTTTCTTTTCTTATTTCTATTAATTTTTTCCTTTTGACACCGGGTCTTGCTATGATGCCTGGGCTGGTCTCGAATTCCTGGACTCAAGCGGTTCTCCTGCTTCAGCCTCCCGAGACTCTGGGACTACAGGTGCACAATGGCATGCTTGATCAAAAAAATCTCTTTTAGGTCCTTCTTCTTACAAGGTTTATAAATTCCAGAAGACACTTTTAATAGATGATTCACTTTCAGAACCAATGCAAAAATCAAGGTTCTCTGGAGGTGCAAATAGCTGTGTTGTTTACCCCATAGTGAGTCTGACGAGGGTTGTGAGTGGGCTTTGGCTGAGGACTGACAGTGCAGTCTGAAGCAAGAGTGCAGGTTTT
This sequence comes from Castor canadensis, assembly GCF_047511655.1. NCBI lineage: Eukaryota > Metazoa > Chordata > Mammalia > Rodentia > Castoridae > Castor > Castor canadensis. The sequence goes on along the minus strand of NC_133396.1, from coordinate 79,009,148 downwards.
AGAGTCAAACAGGAGTCCTGTGAATCCTGGTGAGGTAGACTGAGTGTATGGATAGTCCCAACTAATGGCTTTCCTGGACTCATGCCAAAATGAGATTTGCAGTTCTTCCACCCTTTGATATTTGGCCAGTGTTGTGACTTGCTTCAGTCAATAGAAGATGGAGGAAGTGACTCAAAAAGTCTTTTGAGCTAGGCATGACGGTACATGCCTGTGAGCCCAGTCACTCAGGAGATTAGCCAGCCTGGAAGAAAAGTTCATGACATCCCAGCTTAACAAATAAGCTGGGCATGGTTGTGTGTAGCTGTGACCCCATCTACTTGGGAGGCATAGGTAGGAGGATCTTAGTCTGAGGCCAGCCTCTGGGGAAAAAAACCCACAAGACCCTACCTGAAAAATAACTGAAGTCAAAAAAGTGTGGGGGCTCAGAGCTCAAACCCCAATACTGCCAAAAAAGTTCAGTCTCTCTCTCTTTCTCTTTCTGGGATGGGCTTCTAAAATCTGGAAGAGTGCATAGAGTAGAGCCCAGTATCTTGTGGTTAGGATACACAAACATATAGTCACTCTACTATCAATCATGTTGAGAGATCCAGCCACTGATGCTTGACTTGTAGTCTTCTGAGCAATAATAGATGCTTATTGTTTTAAGATACTGAGTTTTGGAAAGATTTGTTTTTGAGTGATTGCTAAATGGTGGCTCAAGTGGTAGAGAGACTGTCTAGCAAGCGTGAGGCCCTTAGTTCAAACCCCAGTACCACCAAAACCAACAACAAAAAAACACAGTAAGAGTATCTCCTTTCAGTTGAATAATTGAAAAATTCAGCGCAGAAAAGATAGCCCACAAGTCTGAATGGAGGGAGGGCAATGACTGATTTGTTTGCCACAGGGCCTAGTGCAATGGTAGATACCAAATATAATTGAAATAATTCACCTATGAGTGAATACTGACTGAATAATGGTCCACCACAAACACCATCTATTCTAACATCCAAATGGAAAATTCAAGAGTTCAAAACTTGAAGCCTCCAATTAGACAGAAATAAAAACACCTTCCTTTTCCCTCGTGCTAAGTAAATAAACACCCTTCCTTACATAGTCCAGGTAGCTGCACAGAATGGGGAGTGAGTAAGGAGGAGGAGTCGAAATCTTACCAAGGGAAGTCACTTATTAGTTTCAAAATCACTTCAGTGTCTTGTAGGAATTCTCCCACACACAAACCCACTTTCCTACCCCAACTGTCTTTCCTCCCACCCTCTTGGACTTGCTACTACTACCTGATATATATGTGCACTGCTCTGTGCAGAGACTTGAGGGGAGACACACCTGGATATGCAGAAGGTTCTGGAATGGCATCCACACAGCACTCACGATTCCTGGAAAGAGTGTGCAGTGCTGGATAAAGGAATCTTGCTAAAAATTTTCTTCCGTGTTTGGACTTTAGTCCATGGAAGAGAAGAAAAAGAGGCAAGAATAAAGGACAGGCTGAATAGGTTCAATAACCAAACTCAAAATTTCTTGGAGTCAGTAGTTGTCCTTCATTTGTGCTGCTGGAACCCTTCCTCCTTTCTTTGTAGAACCACTGCCTGCCTCTAGGTCCTCCCAAAAAACTGAGCTCCCTAAGAAATAGGGAGTACCTCTTCTTCCCCACTCCCTGCCCAGCCACAAGAGGAGAGCTGGCCAGAGGTGGATGTTGTTCATGAACCTTCTCCCACTCTGCAGACTTGGGTGCAGTGCAAGGGCGGATCTCAACTTTGTGCATAGTTGATCTTAGGAAAACCCAGCAGAGGCCACTGCCCTGAAAACCAGAAGGTGGCTCATAGCACTACCTTGATTTTGGGGTAACTTGGCTTTGCAACTCCCTCCCAGAGCACAGGTGTACACAAATACATGGTCAAGGTTCATCACTGAAAGAGAATGATTTCAGTATGATGGGAAAAGGTACCAGCCTCCCAGATCCTTATGGTATGCTAAAGAATCATAGACTTCTTTTCACTGGTGCCTAACATCTGGGTGATATTTACCCATTCATTCGCTCATTAATTAAAAATGTACTGAGCTTGCTGTATGCAGGAAAACTTGGTTTTGCTAATGATACAGATTGAAGACAGGGTCCCTGCCTCAAAGGCCCAGGACAGGTAGCTGGCTGCAGTGGAGTGAAAGAGAATGGTAAGAAGTGGGAAGTAAATTAGGGTGAGAGTTCAGGAAATGTGATTGGGTGAGCAGGAGGTCTGTCCCGATTTGTCCTGACTCTTTCAGAAAAAGTAGGACTTGGCCAGATGGAGAAGGGACAGTTTGGTAAAGCAAAGAATATGGCAATGATTCAGAGATATTCAAGCAGAGGCAGTGACAAGTGTGGCTGAGGAGAATAGCTTTCATCAGCCCTCCCAAGACTTCCATCTGTCCTAAACCATACCCAATAAACAAGTGACCTAAGGAAAAACCCTGAAAACAGAGCTTCAATTCAACACCCTCATCTCCAATCCCAATTTCATCATTATCCATGAAAATTCTGGTGGGGCCACTCTAGGAATGATTCTTTTTTTCCTGGTGGTACTGGGGTTGAATTCAGGGCCCTCGTGATTGCCAGGGAGGCGCTCTACAACTTGGGCCAGGCCCCTGCCTGAATTTTTTTTTAGTAATTTTTCAGGTAGGGTCTTAACATTTTTGTTCAGGGCTGTCCTCAGTCGGTGATTCTCCTGCCTATGGCCTCCCAAGCAGCTGGTACCACAGCCCACACAACCACACCACCTTATTGAGATGGGGTATCACTTTTTTGTCAGTGCTGGCCTTGAACTGCAATCCTCCCAATCTTCTCTGGCTTCCACATAATTGGGATTATATGTGTGAGCCACCATACCTGGTCTGGGAATGATTCTTGTATGCTGAGAGCTTGATACAGAAGGAGGAGAGGGAGTGATAAAGTTTATGCCACTCTGAGTCTCCATCCTGCTGGGCTGACTCCTTCTGTGTATGTTTGTCTCCTGCCTGGAGCTGTCAGTATAGCATTCAAGTTGAGATTACAGATGAAGTTTACATCTGTAGAGGAAGCAAATATTCATTCTAGCTTCTCCCTGGTCATGTCGAACTTGAGTCTGCCTGTGTTGGGAACCACACAGTGAGCTCGTCTATTTCTCTACCACTCACTACAGTGCCCTTATATAATACACAGCCATTATTATTATTTTTTTTTGATGAATGGATTCATGGATGAATGAGCAACTGTGAATATTAATGCTGAGTCAATACTATGTCATTTATAATAAAGAGTGAATGTTTTGCTCAATGTGACCCACTGAAACCATATTTGAATTTGAACATTCAGTTCCAGCAGGTAATTGCCCACTGTTGTATTGTGAGTGTGATCCAGTTCCCAGAGAATGAAGCGTGTGCCTTATCGGAGTCTAATTTCACCCAACATCAAGTGGTTTCCTTGCAGATTCCTCTGTGGCAGCAGAGAAGTGAAATTCCACAACACAGCGAGGGTGACTCACTTTTTCATCTGTAAGGACTGTTCCTCAGTTCAAGTTTGACACTTGCTCAAAAGATGAAACCAGCCCCATGCCAGGTAAATGACACCTGGACGACACTTCAAGGATGAGTGTTTTATTGGAGTACCAGGCAGTTGGCAGAGTAAATACATGGTTACAAAGTGTTTTCCGTTGGTTTGCTTTATATAATGACAACAAAAATAAAACCACAACACGGATATTTTTTTCTTGAAGCTATGGACTTCAGAAGGCCTATCCCCAAACCCCTCTGCTTATGGTAAAGCAAGAAGGTACGTGGTGCCAACTTTCTACCTAGTGAAACTGTATTCATGTTTAAGTCGGCGATGTCCTTCTTCTCCCATGTTAAAATCACCAGGAAGCACATATCATTTGGCAATTTTTTAATTTTTTTAAACACTGCTGGGCTTAACCCAGGGCTGCCAGCATCCTAGGCAAGCACTACCACTAGGCCTCTCCACCCCCACCCCGCCACTCCATTAAAATCACTTTTGTTTGGGAGAATTGGAAACCCCTCAGAAGTCACTGGCTCTGAAAATTACAAAAGCAGACTTAAGAATCTTTATAATAAAACAGAGAAGGTTAGACCTAAGGCCCTGCAGGTCTTCACACTCAGCCTCCTTAAAAACCTTTGGATAAACTCGAATCTCACCTTTGTCATCTTCTAAACATTTTTCTCTTCCCATTTTTTTTTGAAAAGAGAGTTTATGTTAAATAATGTATTGCACTAAAGTCTGTGCTCCGAACTACACAGGAAAAAAATGACAAGCTAGTTTTTTCAAGGCAAGTATCTTTTTTTTTTTTTTTTTTAATGAAAGGTCAAAAGTAATATAACTAGCTTAGAGTCATGGATTTTTTTGTGTGTGTGTTGTATGCCAAAATCCACGTCTTGAGGTTTTATGAATCGGCAGTTAATGTGAACGCAGAATATTTTAACGCACTTCAATTTCCAGTTCCATCTCTGACTGCTTGTGTGAGAGAACTTATCTTTGTGAAATATGTACAGAAAAGTTCTTTTTGCTTTGCAGTATGTCTTTTCACTTAATGCCTCTCTGGCCTTCAGGGTGAATAAAGGAGACACTAATATTCACTCAGCCAATGCAGTGAACTCTCTTTCAGGGTTACAAAAGCTCTTAGCTTTCCAAGGCGTATGAGGAGTAGCCCTGCTGAGGGTGCCTGAGCTGGGATTCCATGCCAGCTATCATTCTCCCAGAGAGAAGAGCATCTTTGTGAGCTGGGCACTGCTCTTTTGGCAACCTGCATTACTGGGCAGAGCTTCTGGCCATCTGACTGTCTGCCTCCTTGGACTTTGGACTTTATTTATGGGAAAACTCAACAAGAGCCGAAAACCTAATTAAAAACATCTCCCTGCCTAACAGCAAGCCCCAAATAGCCCCTGCACCAGTGCTAGGTGTTTAGTTCTCACACTTCTCAAAGCAGCACGACACATACCAACCAGTTCCTGTGCTGGGCACAGGCATATTAAAATTACTTGACATGCAGGAAGCCATTCTTCAAGGCTGTGGCTTTCTAGCAGGAAGTTCTTATGATGACTAAACCCCAGTTTCTGTCCCTGAAGGCAGAACCTTCTGGGAGAAACAGGAAGTAAACATGATTTCAGTGCCGGGATACGAGTGAGTACTGGGTAAGCAGGGCCGTCAGGGGAAGGGGCCTCTACCTTCTACTCCGAGCAATGGGATCTCTGAGAGACACAAGGGTCTAAGAGAAGTTGAAGCAATTCAAGATGAGGCTATGCTCATACTGATGGTTATTCATCCTTTAACACCAAGAAATTCCTCATGGTTAAGTTGTGGGACTTCTCTGAAGGATATACTTGCAAAACAAGCTCTTAGGACAGCATGTAAAATTTATATAGGAAAGCTTCAGTGCCACTACCTGAGACTCAAAATTTTAGGGAACAATCTGGAATTTTTTCTGCAGGCCAATAGAACATGGCTTTTTATCTCTCCCAAGAAAGTGTATCCATCTTTAACATTAATGATTACAGGTACCATCCCTTTGTTAGATGTATTTGTTTCTATTTCCTTCCGGGAAGGAACAACTTTTTCATTGTGGTTGGCACCTAACAGGTACTCAATGAATTTGCTGAATGACCAAATAGAAACCACTTCTATTTTTAATAACATCTTTGGAACTGGATGATAGATACCTTGGCTTTTGTCTTATTTATTTATTCATTTGTTCCCTTTTGAGGATGTTTAGAAAGAGAGAAAGCCGTCATGATTTGAAAAGTGGCCTATTTTTTTTCTTCTAGATTAAATTCTCATGGGCCTTTTAATCTCTATGAGACAAAGCACTTTATCTTTTCTTTTTTAATTATCCTTATGCCTAAAACAGAGTGCAGTATGTGCTGTACAAATAATGTCTGTTTAATTGGCAGGCTTTGAGCTGATAATTTAGCCAAGCTGTTTGCATGGTGGAAGGCTAATCTAGAATGCTTTAGAGCTTACACATGCTAATGAAGTTTTCTTGCCTCATCTGAATTTCCTTAGGAGGTGATTAATTGATAAGAATCAACAAGATTAATTAACAAGAAGTTGATAGTAGAATTAGTAATAGCTCCAGATGGTCCCTGTACCACTGTCTTTCTTCCTGGTTGTCAGCTCAACTTCTCTGGAGACCTGCCAGGCTTTGAACTCTCCTTAAGAGACAGTGAGGGTAATAGAGTAGATGGCCAGGTCGGAGTGACAATACATTTGCACTCGTACTCAAAAAGTCTGAAAGTGCAGGAGAAATGCACAATTAGCAGAAACAGGCAGAGAATACTGCAAATTGGGCTTTCTGGTGTTTTCCAGAAAACTGCTCCCTCCCTGGAACCTCCCTACTTCTCACCCAGACGCTCCAGTGCCTTAGAAATTCCTACTAAAATGCTAAAGCAATAATTCATGGTGGAGCAGTTCAATTTCACAAAGGTCTGCCTCAGTGCTCACGCCCCGTGTGCATTTCCTCTGGCTTTATTATTCAGTTTAAAGAAGTATTTCATAATATTTTGATAGCAACTCACATGCAACCCCTAGGTATCCCCACAACTAGACCCCTTTGACTGACTTTGTTCAAAAAAGACTACCGCCAGATTGTCCCTGTCAGTCCTCTGAAGGCTGCTCTGGGGCGCTCTCCTGGCACTCTTGTGTCTCCTTCCCACCATCTTCATGAGCAGCTGGGACACAGGTGTCTGCAACATTCTCGACCACCCACTGGCACTCGTGGACACCAGTAGCCTTCACCTTTTGTGTATCCACGCTGCTGGTGGCCAGGCCTTTCCCTTCTGCTGCTTCTGGTTCCTCAGAAACCTGGCTCTCTCCAGGGCAGATGGGGTCAGAACTTAAAATGCCACCTTCCTGTGGCATGATGTCACCTTCCACAGCACAGGTGGCCTCACCTCCTTCATGGGCATCCAGCATGGACGCCCTGGCTGCCAGCTCCCTCTCAGTGGGGCCTGGGCAGCCTGTGTCCTCCATGTGCCCTGTATAGGCAGGTGGACGGGCAGGGATGCTGGCCTCTGGAAATGCTCCCAAGTCCACCACGGGAGCCTCAGCTTCTGGAGGGCAAGGATGGGCTTCCTCACCAATGTTGCTGTCTTCAAAGTTGTCCTGCTGGGGGGCAGCTGCCTGGCTGGCCTCTGTATAGATTTGGGTTTTTTCCTCTTCTTTTTCATTTTCTTGGGGAATAAGTATCCCCTCATTTATGTCTTTTTCAGGGTCTGGGGCAGACTCCACTGGTACTTCAATGGTCACTGTCAACAATTCTCTGAGCTCCTTCAAGGATCCTGAGGCAGTCGTGGATTCTGGCTTTTCATGGATGGGTTTTTCATTTGCAGCGGTCCCTCCAAATTCTGGCTCTGATGAGTGTGCACTGACAGGTCTTGCTGTGTCCTCTGCAGCCACAAGACTCACAGCAGCGTCATCCTCACTACACACAATCACCTGCCCACCCCCACCTGCAAGAGGGCTGGGCCCAGGGAAAGGAAGGCTTTCTCCTCTAGCCATGGAACTTGGGACCCCAGGCTCCTCCTTTTCCTCTGACTCCTGGAACACTTCGTTACTGGGGGTCTCACTATCCTGAGCTCCTGGCAGGAAGGTAGATGCTCTCCTGGCAGGGCTGGCCTGGTTTGACCCGGTGGTGATTTTTAGATCTGTCAAGCTGGACACGCTTTCACTGGGCAAGGCTATGTTATCTTCAAATAAGTTGTGTTTCTTCAAGACAGCAGCCTCCTTTATCACTGAGAGGTAACAGAAAGCAAAACGTGACATTAATGCTCTGCCTGACAAACCTGGACTTTTCTACTTTTATCCAGAAGCCCAGCTCCTCTGTCGGCTTCTCTGGTTATCCAAATTCTGCAGTTTAAGACCCAGAGTACATTCATTCTCTTCTCGTAGCCTGTTCTGATGGTCAAAGAATGCAAACCCCTTTCAGCCTCTGAACCTTGGTAACAATCATTCATTCATTTATTCAAACAGCAAACACTTGCTAAGCATCTTGCTAGGAACCTAGAGGTGAATAAAATATGGCTTTGCTTTCAAGGAGCTCACGGCCTACAACAGTATTCAGTCTGTCGCACTTTTCTAGCTGCTAATTTGTGTGCCTAATTTGTTCACCTAGACTGGAACTCCTTGAGGGCAGGGGCAGGCCTTACACGTCTCTGTTTTGTCCTCACAGTACAGTCTTGAATGTGTAACAGGCAGCTAGAGAGCCTGGTTGGCCTGTTAGGTTAATACAACAATAGACATACATCTAGCTCAGCATCAAAGTCCTCGAGAGGAGCAAAGAAAAGAACGACACACTAAAAGTAGCATCTGTCAGTTTGACCCCAGGCCTCCACTGGTGGTCGTGCCTGATGGTAGTGTCTAAGAGCACTACACACTAGGGGGTGCCATTCATATCAGAGGCCACCATAGATTTGCACATTCAGCATAAGTTATCAGCAGACAGCAGGAGACTATCCTGTTCTACCAAAGTCAGTATACTACGACAATTTTCTGAGAGAGGGAAGTAAACTGTCTGGAGAAAAGGATGCTTCTAATTTAACCAAAGTGTTCATAATGGGCTGTGGCCTTCACTGGGCCCCTGCTTTGTGCAGGTGGCACACCTACACCTTTACCTTCCTATCTCTTTGGATAGCTGTGCCCTTGGGCTTGGGCGATTTGCTCTGGGGAGGCATTTTGGGGATACTCAAGACCTCCCTCATGGAGACCACATATGTTTCAGGCCCGCAGTTTGGTGGCAGTCCTCTTCAGCACATTTTTATCAAGCTTAGCTTATTCTCATTGAAATTCCAGGCAGAGCTCCGTTACATAGCGCACTGGATGTCAGCATAGTATTGAAGCTCACAGGGCACTGTGTCATCGCCCTGTGCCTTTTTCTGTCTGAGTGGAGACAAGCAATGTCCTGGGAGAGCAGGGATCAGGCCCTGCTGCTGAAGTCACCTCCACCTGGCCTATGTCAAGGAGCTCTTCTCCCTTGTCCTGTCTGACACAGCATAGGGAAGCCAGCTCTTCATGAGAGACCACCAGGTTTAATCCCATTAAGCCTCCATTTCTCATCTGTAAAACAAGGCTTGACATTTTCTCATCTCACAGTCTGCATTGCATTGAAAGAGAAAAGAATGTTTAGCAGGCCAGCATAGTGCAAGCCAAGTCATGAGTGTTCAGTCAAGGCTGGCATCCTTCCTTCTTTCCTTCCTTCTCCTTGCTGTCTTCCCAGCACACCATACCCAACTTCCTCTCCTCCTTTCTTACCTTCCTGAGTCCCTTCCTAGGGCTGCAACCCTCTGCGGAGAGTTCTCGCCAGGGCCAGGTAAGCCGACCTTACCTTTCAGAGTTTCGTCAAGAAGGAGCTGGTGTAAGATCTCTTCATAGACATTTTCCACATGGATCATACTTGTGTGATCTGCAAAGATGAACTGCTCATATTTCTGAAGCTCCTGGAGAGTGAAAGACAAGAAGATGCAGGGGAAAGGCATGAGATACCAGTCTCAGAGGAGACGTGGAATGGACTTCCACTGGTGATCCCCTCCTTGAAGGACACGGAGGAGGGCAAAGTTGGCACACAGGCAAAAGCTGCTTAAATAACAACTTTGTCCAACAGTCTTTGTGTTCTCTTTGATCTAAGACACCGTGTACCTCATATAAACTCTACAGATCCATGATAAGGTGGCAATCAGCCACGGGGGGTTCTTATCCCTATATCCTTGTATGGAACACGTCCTAGGTACTTCAATGTGGAAGACAGCAGAGATTTTTTATCATCCCAGTGTCTTGTCAGTGGGTGTTGGGTCTTCTTTTCTGTCTATTATAACTGAAGTGTTTCTTTCTTCCTTTTTTCTTTAATGTCAGCAGTACTTTACCAATGTATAAAGTGTACATATTAATACATTAATATGTATTAATCATAATATGTATTAATGTATAAAGTGTACATATTAATATATTAATGCAAAGACTTAAAAAGTACAGCCCAATGACATTAAATACATAAATATACCCAGGTGAACATAACCCAGATTCAGATGGAGAACACTTCTAACACCCTTCCCAGCACACACCTCTCCAAGAGAACAATTTGACATTGGTCACGACAGATTCACTTTTGCCCCTTCATGAGCTTTTCAGATTTTTCCGTGTTGTTATATATCAGCAGCTCGTTCCTTTTTATGAGTAAAAAGCATTTACTGTGTGGATAAACTAAAATTGTTTTTTCACACTCCTTTGACACTGAGATTTTTCTACTTTTTAGCTCTTATGAATGTACATTGATAATAGGAAAGCTTTTTTTGGGAGGCAATCTCGCTATGTAACCCAGCGGGCTTTGAACTCCCAATCCTCCTGCCTCCATCTCCTGAGTGCTAGGATTACAGGTGTTTGCCACCACACCGGGCAGATGTATGTTTAATGTTCTTGGACTGGGGCCATCTTCTGGTTGGAGAGTCTCCTCTGTCCCTCTAACTGGCCCTGACACCACTAATTCCCTCTAGGATGGTCCAGGCATGGTGTAAAGTCTCCACCTTCCCTTCTTTCCAAGGGCTTCCAGATGGCTTGCCTGTTGTAAGCATGAAGACAGAGCTGGGAACACAATGTACCACATTATACCCCAGTGATGAACTCAGTCATCCTTGCACCTGATGGTGCTGGGGGAGGGCTCCTGATATGTGGCTCTTAGAAAACCAGGGACTTAGCACTGCAATTTGATGCCTTTTGCCTGGATGGTCAACACTTACAGCAGGTAATTGAAAGCTACCACATTCAGATAACTTTCAGAACTAAGACTTGGGGGAGCTGTGGCTCGGGACTATACTGCCAAGGGGCAATAATGGGATCCTTTCACACCTACCTTCAGGCAAAGGCCTGAAGAGGCATGAGCTTCAATGACCCCTAGAGGGTTCAGGACTGATGCACCAATATGGAAAGAGCACTGCCCATAAGACTGGACACTGCTCAGGACTTGCTTTTGTCCCTGACTAAGCCACACCACCATTCTGAACCTCTGTCTCTTCTTTCACACTGGCTCAGGCTGGAACAGGATTTCATTTTCCCTTCCTGGTCTTTATCTTCCCGTCACTCATACCTCAGGACCGTGTGAAAGCATGACTCTGGGAAGTCCTCTCCAGTGCCTTAAGCAGAGTTCAGCACCTTTCCTGAACTCTTCCCCAGAAGGCCACTTCTGTGCTCCCCTCACATAGCATCCTGGTAACCAGTCTTCCACCTCTATACTGTGCCCTCCAGGACAGCAGGGTGGCCCAGTGGCCTGGCACAATGCCTGGATCATGTTTAATATGTTTTTTACAATTAAATACATATTTGCTGAATAGAGGACCTTCAGGTTTTCAGCCAGCTACATGATTCTGTGGGAAGGACTAACCAAGGGCCACTGGATAGCAGGTCTTCTACCCTGAACTGACTGAGCTGTGTCATATTCTTAATTCTCTGCCTCAATTAAATTGGAATCCCAATAGGTAAGACACCTAAAAAACTAGATAGCATTTGTTGCCCTCAACGCAGAGAAACTAAAGCAGATACTTTAAAGCAACTGAGGCCAATAGAAGAAGGGGACCAGGAACAAGAGAAAAGGTTAGTTCAAGAAGAATTAACTTAGAAGGTAACACACATGCACAGGAAATCAATGTGAGTCAATCCCTGTATAGCTATCCTTATCTCAACTAGCAAAAACCCTTGTTCCTTCCTATTATTGCTTATACTCTCTCTTCAACAAAATTGAGATAAGGGCAAAATAGTTTCTGCCGGGTAGCAAGGGGGTGGGGGGAAGAGGGAGGGAGTGGGGTGGGGGGGGTAAGAGGGGGTGGGGGAAGGGGGGAGAAATGACCTAAACATTGTATGCACATATGAATAAAATAAAAATTAAAAAAAAAATTGGAATCCCAAGGGCGGGTCTTGGGGAGTACTTTTTTTTTTTTTTTAAAAACTCCCCAGGCAATTCTAACATACAGCTAGGGTAGGATTGAGTCGAACAGATCTAGGAAGTTGATACTTTAAAAAACCAAGGAAAACATTAGTAAAATACAGACTTTTTCTACTAAGCAAATACCCTAATTTATCTATTTTTAATAAATCCAGAATTTTTAAAAGCTTTTGATACAAACACACTATCCTTTATTACTGAAAACTCAGGGTCCCTGCTCTTTTGAAAGTAGTCTTTCTTGATTAAAAGTTGCAAGCTCCTCTTACAGATTGGGCACAACTCACTCTGCCGAGGGGACTCTCATTATCCTTTCCTCACTTGGGAGGAGATGGCTCTGAGGCCCTGCCTTTGGGATTGAAAAAGAAAAAACTCCTAAGCAGAAGGTTTGTGTACAGATGTATGCACACGTTTTCAGGTGCTGAATTGTCTTGCCACATAAGACCAAGGGGTAGTTATACAGACGAAGTCTTTTCTCCCTTAGCTTAATCAAATCCTTTTTTTTAACCAAAATCCTTTTCTACTAAAGAAATATACCTCCATAAATGAGTGCAATACTAGATAAGCCAATGGCTATCTGAAGAAAAAGCAGTATTACAAAATATTAAAATGACCAAAAAAAAAATCCCACATTAAAAACACACAAAGGATTTTAATGTTCCAATGCTTGGATACTCACCAAGCTTCCAAAGAGTGCTTTTTAAGTTCTAAGCTCTTTATCATTAAGTCCCAGAGGGAGCAGGTCTTGCAAATGTCCTGGCTCTTGAATCATTTTTGAAATGTCCAAGTAGGAATCATGGTGGACACCATTTACTGAGTACCTACTGTGTTATGGGTACGTGCAAAGTTGGTTAAACTCTGGTATTAACCAGACTCTGTGCCTATTGCTTAACAAGTCAAGTTTTCTCATTTGCATAATGAAGATACAAATAGTACCCCTCCACTGGCTGTTGTGAAATTTACTTACATAATCTACACAAAACATTTAACAATGCCAAGTGCCTGGTAAGAATGCATCAGTATTAATTATATCTTTCCAGTCTTTTCAAACTTAAGAAGGATACTGCAAAACATTATCTGCATTTTTTAGAAGACAAAATCTAGACCAAAAGAAGAAAAGTGACTTGCCCAGAGTAGAAATATGGAAGAGCCAGGATTTGACCCATTGCTCTGCTCTGAGACCAAGTCACACCTTTGCCCTCGTGTGCCTGATGCTTGCTGTACTTTTACAGAGTGCCACTGATTTCAGTAAATAGAAGTTACTGGAGGTAACAGAGCAAATATCCTCCTGTGGCCATGCTCCTTTCTGATGTAGTGGCCAGGTTTCAGAGAATGCTGACCTCCAAGCTATACTATAATGGGGAACACAGGCTCTCCTCAGGCATCCTCTGAAAACTCTGTGCTTGGCTCAAGTTCAGATCATTTCGCTTTGCGATTCCCTCCAGTCCAGGGGTTGCAAACTCTGCCAGCTTTTTCTATGTTTAAATCAAGTTAATTGGAACTTGTCTGTCTGTGATCATCTCTGGTTGCTTTGCACTACAACAGCAGAGCTGAGCGGCTACAATACTTCCAACCAAACAGCTCACCAACTCCGCCCTGGTCTAGTCTGGTCCTTGCAAGTATGGCAGGGCGAGGACACGTCTGACCCTCAGAGACAACAGGAGCAGGCTCTTCGGCGCAACCTATTCCCTTACTGGTTTGCATGTGGACGCCAGTGCCTTCTGCAGGGTAGGGAGCGTGATTTGAACCAGTGCCTCCTGAAAGATCTTCTTTCGGATGGTGCTGCTGTCATAGTCATATTGCTGTCAACACAGAAACATATGCTAAATTGTAACATTGCAATCCGTTAATGTAACTTAAACAAAACCCCCACCCAGACACCTATGTCATCTTCCCTCCCTCCCCTCAGTTTCCGAGGGTCCTCACATTTCTACAGTCTCACAGTGCTTTCTATGTAATTCCCACATGTGCCAGGTGTAGGCTTTGACATCATGATCCATCTCATCCACCCCTATTACAAATATGGAAATTGAGGCAAGATCAAAACAGAGACTTGACGTCTGTTTTACATAGAACTAGGGGGTGAGTTTGGACTTCATTGCCCCTGTCTGGATAGGCAGGCCCGTGGGCACCGTGATCATCTATTACTCTCCGTCCCGCAGACATGGCCAGTGGGGTGTAATGATTTCTAGGACAAGAAAGGTAACGGACACCAGGGTTTGAGTTTAGATGTTACTCCCAGGGGGTTACAGACAACCTGGAGAATAGTCACGGGCAGGTGAGCAGAATGGTCAGACCAAAGGAAGATGGTTAAAGAGAGGAGAGCACCTACATCAGAGGCAAATAATGTCGGCAAAATTAAAGCCCTATTCAAACAACCTAAGGCTGCCATGTGGGAAAAGGGTATGAAGAAAGGTGGTAGAACTAGAATTCCCAGTGGCAAGAAAACATGTCTTTGTAGGCAGAAGGGTCTAGAGATGGAATGAGCTGTCCTGGGAGGTAGAAAGTTGCCTGACACTGGAGGTGTCCAAATCCTAGTAGGAACACCCCTGGCAGGAATGTTCTTGACATACTAGGTCCCTTTCTATCTGAGCTCCTAAGATTTGGACACCCTTCTGATTTCTCTCTTCCTTTCCTTCTGTCTGCTAAAGCACTACGTAATGGTACCATTTTCCTTCAATCCAATTGCTACTGCGTTATCATTTGTGTTACCATGGTCAATATTGCTTTTAATCTCAATGATTTGGTTGCCAGAGTTTTCTCCTGCTTGTGAGGCATCAGGTCTGAAATTCAGGGACTTACCCCTAGGCTCTCAGGGACTTTGATCTATTCCAAAGCACTGTTTAGGGGAAGCAGGACATACTTTCAAAAAAAAAATAGTGACCTAGGTTGTAAGGACAGTTTTAGCTGTAAGCTCACCATTAGCTAGCCTGGCGAGCTTGAGTGAGCCCCTCTAGCTTTCAGAGGGTCAGTTTCCTCATCTGTACAATGACGATCCAGAATGGATCTTGTCAGATCCATTCTGACAAGTTCCTATGAGCATCAAATGAAACCGGGTAGGATTTGAAGGATTTGAAAATACACTAGGTATGTGCGAGCTCCTCTTACTGCAGCCATTTTAATGTTCATTTAAATATGAAGCACACTTGAAACACTTTCAGCGGGCGTGTATCTTTTCTTTGGGGGATCTCCTTTGCCTTGAGGTTTTGATTTTTCTTTAAAAATGTTGGGTCAATTTAATGGATTTTTATTACACTGTAAACTCTTTCAAGACAGAGACTGTGCCTTGCCTCTTTTCATATACCATGTAATAGGCACAGTGCTGGTAGTGCACAGCTAATAAATGTCGGCTAAGTCCGATGGCTGTAAAAACTGCCATGCCACTTCTGTGGGCAATGATGCTTAGGACCTGCGGTACCTATAGCAGCCACTAGATGGCAGAGCAGGCACGAAAGTCAGGCTGAGGGATGCTGCCCGCTGGGGCTTTGGAGAAGAGGGACCGCCAGCATGAAAGGGAGAAAGGGGAGTTTTCCACTTCACAAAAAAGGAGGGCCACTTTCATGCTAGAAGCTTCCCACAAGTGAAGGTGAGGGTTTTACCTTTAAGACTCGAAGCTTAACCTTTTCAATGGCAGCTGCTATTCTGGAAGCCTCTCCTTGGAGATGAGGGGAGAGCAACTGCTCAAAAGTGAACACTGCATTCTCCATCAGCTGGAAACCAAACCAACAGACAGACAGACCGCAGTCAGATGTGGGGCCACCAGCCGGGGTCTGGTTGCCTCAGCTCAGACAGAAGGGAGGAGATGAGCAGTCAGGGTCCCCAGGCACTGCTCTGGGGTGACCCAGGACACCAGGGACCCATCCCACTCTCTGTATCATGAGACAAGTAGCCATGTGGCCACTGTAAGATCAGAAAGGTCTGGAAACTCCCACCAACACGTATATCTGTCTGTCTGCACGTAGAGCTGCCATGCTTATGGGTCAGAAAACAGCGGCAGGCCAGGTGTCCTATTCCCTGAAATTGTGCCTGTATCATTTCTCTAGAGACTACCATTCACTGCTGCTTGATTTTGTCCCTTCGTCATCCTTAATCCCTCAAAGTGTGGAGGTCAGATAATAAGACAATAACACCGCCAATAATTCTCAAGAGCACAACCTCTTTTCTTTCCAATGCCTATGATGGATCGAAAGCATCCACCACGTGCCTTTATCATTGCACTTCCAGCATGGAAGCGAATTATCTAAGAATCTGATTCCCGGAAGCAGGATCTAGCACAGTGTTGATCCCACAGTGAGTTCATCCAGAACTTCTGTGAAAGAGAATTGTGTCTGATCACACCCTTTCTTCATTTAGGAAACACTATAATGTGAAAAGAGTCTGTGTATTCACTCCTGTTTCCAGAGAAAAAAGGAGTCTACCAAGTAGACTCAAGAAATTCAAATTTGAAGCTGTGGTTAATTGGTTCAGTTTTCCATGGACTAGGTTGGGGAATTAACTTAACAGTGGTTCTCAATCCTGGCAGTGGGAATGGAATGGGGGTGGGGGAAGTTCTTTAAATCTTACAAATACATGTGTGTATGCACACATATATGTGTATATATATATATATATATATACATAATATACATATGCACACATATATATGTATTCAAAATCACTGGAATGGAGTATTGCAAAAGTATTTGTTAAAATGTCCCCAGGTGGGTGGATCTGGTAGTGCATGACTATAATCCCAGGTCCTCGGGAGGTAAAGATAGGAGGATCATGGTCTGAGGCTATTGGGGCAAAAGTGTAAGATCCTAACTGAAAAATAACTAAAAGCTAAAATGGGCTCAAGTGGTAGAGCACCTTCCTAGCAAGTTCAAGGCCCTGAGTTTAATCTCCAGTACTGCCAAAAAAAAAAAAAGGCTCCCCAGGACTTTCTAACATGCTAGCAGCAGCCAGGGTTAACTCGACCAATCGATCAGTTATCAACTGATGCTAATTTATTTTCCTAGCTATTTCAGTTCATCAGCATGGAGGAAAGATGGAGCAGCTGGAAGGGCCGAGCATGTCCTCAGCCAACCTGAGTAGGGAAGGGCCTCATTTCCCCGGGCTCAGAACACCCTGCTTCATCTCCCTAAGCACATGTTCCTCCCTCTCTCCGTCATCACCGATGGATGCCCTGCTGCGCCCACCTCTTGCATGTAGTTCTGTGTCCTCTGGATGACTTGATCCACATGGGGGACCTGGAAGCGGCTCCGGAGGCCCTGCAGGCGCTCTTGAAGCAGGGTGACTTTAGCATAACACGGTTCCATCTTCACAGAATCCAGCGGAAGTTTCATAAGCTGCTCCAGGTACTGCATTTTGGGGAAGAGAAAAACGAAAAATGCTTTCAGACTTAGGAACCGTATTTCCTAACACTTGAACTTGCAATAACCAGAGTGAATCACTATAGGTCTGCTCCGCCTGTGACCTCTTCAGTTGTCTTAGTTCCCTCTTCCAGTGTGAGAAGCAGCTCTGTTGCTAAAACAGAAACCCAGGGAAGAATCAGCCAGGTGGCCGGAAGACACAGTGGTGCACTCAGAGGACTCCAGCCTTCTTGAGTTCTTGGTGGACTCCAAGGTCAAGAATAAACCAGGCAGGCTCTTTGGCACACAGAATTGCTGCAGGGCCTGAGCCTCCAAAGCTTTCTTCAAGAAGTGACTCCCCTCTCAATAAATCTCAGAGAGATGGGAGACCCTGGACTCCTACTCCCTGGGCAGGGGGAAGCAAAGGTTCCTCACAGTTCTATGAGCCTATGAGGCTCTGCCAGTGCCCACAGGGTGTCCCTCTGCTGTGGGTTGCTCCTGGTAATAGGAGATGAGAGGAAGAGGCGTAGCAGGGAAGAGGAACCCAGTGTTAAAAGCTGGGCGGCAAGGGTGGTCGTGTATCCCTGTAATCCCAGCACTGGGTAGATGGAAGCAGGAGAATCACAAGTTTGAGGCCAGCCTGGGCTATACAGTAAAATCCTGTCTCAAAATAAGTAAACCCCAAAAAGGTGGAGTAGCACCTATTCAATTTGTACAACTGGTAACTCAATCAATGAGTGCACAAGGCTTCCCACGTCAGATCTCAGTTGGCTGAAACCCTCGAGTGTTACCAGCTTGCTCTTAAACTAGGAATATGGCTGCAACCATAGGCTTTCTATTTTTCTAAGTTTATCTTAAAATGTTTTAAAATGGAACTTTGGAAGTTCAATATAAACAGGAGAATGGGTGAAGCAGTAGAAAGAAAACAGAGGCTCCAGGGAGAAGGTGGGAGAAGGGTGGGGGAGTGGGAACACAAGAGGACGCAGGGTGTGACAGGCATCGATTTCCAGGAAAAACGGTCCCTTGAAGAAGTGCATTATGGGAGCAGGCCTCTGAAGTGGAATTCATGATCAAAAGCGCTCTGCTGAATTTGCTCCGTGTCTTACAATAAGCAGTGTGTCATTTTTAAAAATATTAAGCAGCAGAGGAAAAACCGGGTGACCGCTTTGTTCCTATCAGATCATTGCAAGTTTAAACAAGTGACAGCACCTGTCACCGCTGGTGACCTGGGGAGAGCAGTTTGCAACCTCTGCTATTTGCAACCAGTGCAATGTAAAATTGAAGTCCTTTAACGGAAACATCTGATAATGTGAGGAATATGCCTTTCAACCTAGAATCTAGCTCACTGAAATAACATCAAGACACAGGGATGTACAAATAAGATTACTGATTGCAGCCTGGTGTTCACAGTGTCAGCAGTACTGGAATGGTTGAATAAATCATGGTGTTCCCTACATGAAATATTATACAGCCACCATAAAGATGATTTAGAACTAGAACAGTTACCTTGGAAACTGTTTCATGAAGTGTTTTTGTATAAGAAAAATGATAAGGGGAGTAGTCTTAAAAAGCATTATCTCATTTTTCTAAAAGCAAGCAACAGCCTATAAATGTGTGTGTTTTATATACAACAGAAGCAGAGAAAACTTAGTGTATGCTAAGATTATGACACTGGTTATTTGATTGCAGGTGGCTGGCGTTGGGAAGCAATTCTCAAAGGAGAAAAATAGGCTTCATTAGGAAATCTTACAGCATTTGTGAAGAAATCCTCTTGTGAAACTGTGCATGTGTAGGTAGGCATAAGAAAGGGACAACACAGAGGGTGAGTGTGGTTTGCAACAATGAATTATATATTTTATAAAGAACTAGAAGCCCAAACGATGGCCTAAACAATGTATGCACATGTGAATAAATGAATAAAAAAATTTTTAAAAAAAGAACTAGAGCGTTTGAGCTGGACATGGTGGTACATGCCTGTAGTCCCACCTTCTTGGGAGGCACAGATGAGAGGACCAAGGTTCAAGCCAAGCATGGTGGTGCATATTTGTAATCCCAGCTACGTGGGGGCACAGGTAGGAGGACTGAAGTCTGAGGCTGGCCCCAGACAAGAAGCAAAAGATCCTATCTGAAAAAGAACTAAAGCAAAAAGGTCTGGAGGAGTGGCTCAAGTGGTAGAGTTCTTGAGTAATAAGTGGAACACCCTGAGTTCAAACCCAGTATCGCCACAAAACTAAAAACAAAAAGAAAGGAAAAACTCAAACAAGTCTGAAGGTGCTCAACAAAAAATATATTATACAGCAACTCAGAAACATGTACAATTATTATGAGCCAATTAAAATGCAAAAGGGAGATTGTAATGATATGAGAAGGAAAGATGAAAGAGAAAAGGCAAGGGAGAAAGAGAAAGAAAAGGGGAGGAAGAGAACGGAAAGAAAGGAAGAAGGAAGGAAAGAGAGAAAGAGGATGAAAGAAGGGAGAGAGGGAGGAGGGAGGGAGGGAGGAAAGGATAAGAAAAAATGTTACCAAGTTCGCCCTGCTATGTCATGTGTAAAACCACACTGTGGAGTTGGGTCTGTGTCATGAGTCACCCCCAGGGTGCACCAAATCCTCTAGAGGCCTTGTCAAAGTGGACCCCAGGGCCCCACCCCCAGAATGTCTGATTCAGAAGACTTATAGTGGGGCTTGAGAACTTGCACTTTTAACAACCTGGTGATGAAGACACTGCTGTTCCCGGGGCCACACTTTGAGAAACATTTGTCGGTATCATCAGTCTGTAGCTTTGAAAACCAACAAGCAAAAGCTTTCAAATGAGAAGCTATGCTTATTTAGAAAAAAAGGAAGTACAGGAAAACTGTTTTTATCAGTTAACTCAGGGAGCTGGGAGGAGAGGTGGCCTGGGAATTGGGGCTGGTTTAGAATTAATGGGTGTCAGTGCTGGGGATTAATTTTGTCTACACATACAGTACATTACATGTATTTCAGTATATTGTTTCACTTTTGCAACTTGAAAACAATTAATACAGAAATTTTAGCTGGGGGTGATGGCTCATGTCTGTAATCTCAGCTACACAGGAGGCACAGGATGGGAAGATGGAAGTTTGAAACCAGCCCAGGCCAAAAAAAAAAAAAAGTTAGTGAGATCCTATCTCAAAAACAAACCAGGTGTGGTGGTGCATGCCTGTAATCTAAGCTATCAGGGAGGTGGAAGTAGTAGGATTGCTGTCCAAGGCTAGCTCTGAACAGCAGGAGACCCTACCTGAAAAATAAACTAAAAAAAGCAAAATGGGAGTGAGAGTGTGGCTCGAGTGGTAGTGAGCCTAGGCACAAGGCTCTAAGTTCAAACCCTGGTACCACCAAAAAAAGAAAATTAGGTGGATGGATGGATTCATGAGTTGGTGAGTTGGATGGATGGAAGCAAGGACAGATGAAAGGATACAGGGAAGGAAGGAAGGAAGGAAGGCAGGGAGGGAGGGAGGGAGGGAGGGAGGCAGATAAAGGCCGAGGTCCCCACCTCCTTCAGCTGCACCCTGTCTCCTGCGGTGAGCACGCTCTGGCCGAGCTCCCCCACTTCCCTTTCGAAGAGCGCGCGGACCTCGCTGAACCCCGAGCTCACGGGCCCCATGAGCTCCTCCAGAATGGACGCCAGGAACGGCTGCACGCTCTCCCCGCAGCTCCTCTCCGCAGGCTGGGCCACCATGGCTGAGGAAGGAAAGAGCCCAAAACACATGTGATTTAGGGAAAAGTCTGATCGGGAAACACCGGAGCCAGGCCGGGGCTGGACGCGCCCAGGGAGCCATTTAGCAGAAGGCAAGTTCAAGTGCACAGCACGGGCCAGCACCGCAGGACGGAAAGTCACCCAACACTGTGAGAGCCGGAGCAGACAGGACCTGTCCCCTCCTCGGGCTTCCTAATGGCCTGGTCTCTATGAAGGTGCCATGCCTAACAGACAGAAGGGCTGGGGGCCAACCTAGCCACCCACCACCTGCACCGCAAATGCACAGTGCATCTTCTGAAATCATACTCCATTCAATTTTCATTCACTTCTCTAGCAGCTGATCAGTTGGCCTCCTCCCGCGCCCACCAAGACACTTTAAAAAAATTCCAGTCCAATCTCCACACAAGTGAACCAAATCCTTCCTTCTACCCCCACCCCCAATTAAAATAAAACAAAAACATGGTCTTCTGTCTGATGGTGACAGGCTGAGTGGCAAAAACGTCACTACAGCGAATCATGAAGATGGATTTTAAAATGCCGCCCTAATTCCACTCCCCGGAGACAGACACTAATGTTGGATTTAGAGGGGGAAAAGGAGGGTACAGATCCTGACTCAGGGAGGATCTGTC
Source organism: Castor canadensis (assembly GCF_047511655.1). Classification (NCBI taxonomy): domain Eukaryota; kingdom Metazoa; phylum Chordata; class Mammalia; order Rodentia; family Castoridae; genus Castor; species Castor canadensis. The sequence goes on along the minus strand of NC_133396.1, from coordinate 78,987,541 downwards.
CCCTCTGGGTGGGGCAGGGGGTGATCATAACCAGCCAGGTTTGGAAGCAGCAGTGCAGTGGGAGAGGCTGGGTTCACTCCACAACCTGGGAAGAACAACTTTGTCACAGGACCCTAGGACAGAAAAGGGAAGTGGATGTCCAACCCCTCCACGCTACAGATGGGAAAGAAAGAGGACTGGAGACCTTAGAGAGTCAACTCTAATTTGCAATCTGTAAAGTTCCTATCAGCAAATACTTGCTCATGGTGAGGAGATGGCCACAGTCTTTTTTTGTGATGCTGACGTTTGAACTCAGGGCCTTGAGCCTGAGCACTCTAAGCACTTGAGAGTTTTTTGTTTGTTGTTCTTTTGTTTGTTTTTTGTTTTTCAGAGAGGGTCTTGCTCTAACTTTGCCTGGGAATCCTCCTCCTCTGCCTCCCCCGAGTCGCTGGGATTACAGATGTAAACCACCACGCCTAGCCTGAATGGCTACATTCTCATTTCAGTTTGCAGAAGAAATATGTCAGAGTCACAGAGGATCAGATTTTCACCTCTGATTCTGAGAATCTAAGATGATCGATCCTATAAATATTTGGACTGTAAAACATTAACCAGGTCATAGAATTACTAGGGGGGGAAGCCCTTTTAACGGTATGACTTAAATAAGAAACAATCTGTGACTTATAATAAAGACTTGTTTGATACCAAAATGCGAATTTTTTTGCCAGGAGAGTACCTTAATTGTCAGTTAATTAAGTTTGTGAGAGAAACTATTTGAAGGCATCTGAAATTTCAGAATAATACTGAGTACTGGTGACATACAGAAATGACTTAGCAGGATGGGCTGACGCACCTGCAGAGTGGGGCCGAGCTCAGTAAAGGAGGGCCTGGCAGGGAAGGATGTGTTGCCCTCTGTCTGCTGTCTCATCTCTGATTGACTCCAGCCCTCTCTCTGTACCTCCATCTGGTGTCCTCTTACCTGGGCCTTCCTTCCTCCACTTCTTAAAAGCATCCTACTTAGGTCCTGAAGGCCCAGCCCAAATGTCACCCAGTGGGGACAGCCCAATGCCCAGGAACCACCACCTGGCTTCCTGACCTGTGTCTGCAGGTGTTTCCTTAGGGGCTGAACATGTTTCACGTACCACACGGGTGTGCTCGGCTATCTTTCAGGCAGGCAGAGATACTGTTGTGATGAATGGGCTGTGTGACATTGATTGATAAGCTCCCCTGGGGTTATGGCAGCTGTCTGCACCAGTAAGGCAACTGATGACATCTGAAAGGCTGGGGTCAGAGGGGCAGGGCTCAGAGTCTGGTGGTTTTGATCTTGGGCAAGTTCCTTCCTCCCTACCTCAGTTTTCTTATCTGTAAAATGGAGATCATGAGAGCAATGAGAGTAATTACTTCTTCGGGGCTATGGTGTGGATCAAATAAGTTTACTGTTTTCAAGATGCTTAGATGGAGGCGGGACTCTGGAAGCAGTCACGAACTATTAGCTCTGGTTCTATCTGTTGATACTGTCATTCTTTCTACTTGCCTAACACTCACACAGAACCATCACTAGGGGGCGCCCACAGTTATCTGAAGTTGAAATGGGATGGTCTTTTTGTTCCTGCCTCTCTTAGAGCTTTATCATGTTTTCTTTCTGCTTGTAAAAATCTTGTTGTCTTTGTATCATCACAGCTCCTCTACTTCAGCAGAAGTGGAACAAATACTTATGGAATGACTTAAATAATGGCAGAGCAGAGCTAACACTGAGTGGCTCCATTCCAGACAGCCACATGGGAGAAAATGGAAAGTCCACTACTCAATACTCCCAAAGTTTTGTCAAAATCCAAAGCCCTTTCTCAGTCAGCTTGGAGCGCCTTTCTTTACTTTAAGGATGGAGAAGCAGAGGCCTGGTTAAAATGTGGGTCTGACATTTCACTTTGAAATGACTAGGTCACTACTTCCTGACAAGGTTTCTTTTGGTAAACAACTGAGCCCAGGCAAGAATCTTCTTCTATCCTATAACGATCCAAGGGAGTCACAGTATTTAGGCAAGAGAATGGTTTAATTCCAGCCATGCACCAGAGAGCAGGCTGTTGGCCTAGGTGTTGGTGCTGGTGGTTTTAAGTTGTATGGAGAACTTGGACACATTGTCAAGTCTAGGTGGGTTGCGCTCATGGAGTGATAAGACCTGGGTAGCACACAGACACCACACGCTGGGCACTCTGCAGTGAGCTGGGCTGTCATCTGAAGAGGGCCTGAGTTCCAGAAGATGATCCATGCAGTCACTACCCTGCTAGACAGCCAGCTGCAGGAGCACAGGAACGGGTTGCACTGAAGCCCCAGCGCCCTACCCAGAAGTACACAGTAGTTGGTGAGTGAGTGAGTGATAATCAGTTCTGGCTGTCTGAGAAGACTTTTTTGATGAATGCTATAGATGAGCCTGTGTGCTCACCTGGAACAGCAATGGGTGTGCTGTGCTCACTGGATATTCCAGGGGCCCCAGAAGGAATGGAAAGCCAAAGGGTGGATCTAAGGCCAGCCAAGGCCTCCTGTGTGGGAATAGGCAAACTTTTTTCTGTTAAGGGCCATATAGTAAATATTTGTGACTTTTCAGTCCAAAAGTCTCAGTTCCAGCTATTCAGTTCTGATGCTGTAACACAAAAGCTTCTATAGATAGCATGTAGATGAACAAGCATGTTCCAGTAAAACAGTATTTAGAAAATCAGGTGGTGGGCTAGATTTGGACTGTGAGCTACAGGTTGCCAGGCCTATGCTTGTGATCCCTCCTGATTTCAGACAGATACACGGACAGTCCACATGACTGCCTTGTGTTGGAGTTGGGGCTAGAAACCCAGATACATTGCTCTAAACCAAATTGGTAGGTTTTCCGGTCAAAGGGAAATCCACTCTGCATTGATTCAACTATTTCTTGAGAGTCAGGCATGGAAGTAGGCTCTGAGTATACTTGAGTAAACCAAGGAAACATGGCTGCACTCTTTGAGAGCTTACAGCAGAAAGGGGGAAGGCAGAAGCCATTGTAATTCAGTGTAAGATATCCTACAGCTGTCTGGGCATGGTGGCACACGCCTGTAATCTCAGCACTCAAGAGATGAAGGCAGTAAGATCATGAGTTCAGGTTACCCTAGGCTACATTATGAGACCCTATCTCAAAAAAAACAAAAAGGCCTACAGGAGGGGCCAGAATACACCAGCACCACTGTGAGGCAGGAAGCATGGTTTCCTCTACTGGTGTCCATGAATCTTCCATGGAAAGGTCTAGGCTCTTAACAGTCCCTATGACACAATCATATTACAAATCCTATCACCTCCTCCCAATTTCATCAGCTCAGTTCTCTAAAGCCATGCACAGCCATCCCTGGTAGTTTTGAGCAACTGGTTCTAAGACCCAGCCACCCTCCTTGTCTCCCCCACCTCTGAGGATGCTAGAGTCCAAGGAAACCCAAGTGCCTGATAAAAAATAATGTATTATTTCCATAAAGACCTATCCCAACCATATACTTCATACTTCATGTCACCTGTAGGTCACACGTAACGCTTAATATAATGCAAATCCTATGTGGACAATCAAGCTGTATTACTAAGGGAAGAATGACAAGAAAAGAAGTCTGTGCATGATCAATGTAATTTTTTCCCAATAGTTTCAATCTGTGCTTGACTGAGTTCACAGATCCGGGACCCACACACACGGAGGGTCTCCCATATTCTAACGGTGCATGGATCACTAAGTGGACGGCTTCTTTAACTATCAGGAGCAGGCGATATCGCCACCCACCTTTGATCTTTCCAGTTAGAAAGTTCTTGGAGTTCACAACCTGATCCATGTCTGAGCGGATGGTTCCTTCCAGGCCCTTGGTCAGAGCTCTGCATTCCTCCTTCATGGCACTTAATCCCTCCGAAACTTGGTGTTGAACCAGGGTGTAGGCCTCCTCCAGGAGCTGCAACAGGGAACAGCACATGAATCAGACTTGTGTACAAGGGCCTGAGGGAGTCAGGAGCAGGAGGAAGCAAGTCCACCACATAAACAGAACTGCACATGCATTTGAATTTTTCTCTTTCAAGTCGTTTGGATCAGCTCTTATATAAGTGAGATTGAGCAGTTTTTGAGGTAGGCACTTCTCTAGCCAGGGAAGGAATTATTGAAAAACAACAACCAATGCCCTAAAAAGAAGAGGGAAGGGAGCATATTCATTTTGAACAGCATAGTTGTAAAGAGACATCATCACTTACGCCAAACCAGGCCCTCTTTCTGTCATTCTTCTTCCCCTTCATTTTTGGCAGCAGATCTGTCTGAAGAGTTGGCAGAAGCTCCTCCATCACCAGGTTACTCAGGATCTATGCAGTGGAAGAGAACCCACACAGTCAGTCAGCTGGCGATGGTCAAGCAGTGATGACTGTTTCTATCCCAGGCTATGTGAACTCTGGTAAGGGGTGTGTGTGTGTGTGTGTGTGTGTGTGTGTGTGTGTGTGTGTGTGTGTGTGTGTGTGTGTGTGTGTGTGTGTGTGTGTGTGTGTGTGTGTGTGTGTGTGTGTGTGTGTGTGTGTGTGTGTGTGTGTGTGTGTGTGTGTGTGTGTGTGTGTGTGTGTGTGTGTGTGTGTGTGTGTGTGTGTGTGTGTGTGTGTGTGTGTGTGTGTGTGTGTGTGTGTGTGTGTGTGTGTGTGTGTGTGTGTGTGTGTGTGTGTGTGTGTGTGTGTGTGTGTGTGTGTGTGTGTGTGTGTGTGTGTGTGTGTCTGAGCCCACAACCCCATCCCACACTTGCTAAGGACATACTCTATCACTCTATCTACCTCTCCCCCACCCACCACCTTGGTTAATTGTTTAATCTTGGTTCTGAGGCCACAGAAATCTCAACTGAGGCAATCAGAGAGAGTAAACATTCCTACACATTCACACAGAACAGAAACATCTGCTGTTTTCCCAATGGAAAGAACAAATTCCTCAAGTTCAGACTTCTCACATTCAAACTAGAAGGACCTAGAGCACTTAGGATGAGAGGAGAGATTTCAATTAGGCATCCTTCAGAAAAACTGGGAAGAACCTTATTTTTGACAAAGGCGCTAAAACCATACGATGGAGAAAAGACAGCCTTTTCAACAAATGTTGTTGGGAAAAGTGGTTACCCATCTGCAAAAAACTGAAACTAGATCCATGTTTATCACCCTGTACTAATATCAACTCAAAATGGATCAAGAACCTTAATATCAGACCTGAAACTCTGAAGTTACTACAGGAAGGAGCAGGAAACACTCTGGAACTAATAGGTATAGGCAAGGACTTCCTCAATGGAACCCCAGCAGCCCAGCAACTAAGAGAAAGGATGGACTTCATAAAACTAAAAAGCTTCTGCACAACAAAAGAAATGGTCTCTAAGCTAAAGAGACCACCCACAAAGTGGGAAGAAATATTTGCCAGCTATACATCAGACAAAGGACTGATAACCAGAATATACAGGGAACTTAAAAAACTAAACTCTCCCAAAATCAATGAACCAATAAAGAAATGAGCAACTGAACTAACAGAACTTTCTCAAAAGAAGAAATTCAAATGGCCAAAAAACACATGGAAAAAATGCTCACCATCTCTAACCATAAAGGAAATGCAAATCAAAACCACACTAAGATTCCACCTCACCCCTGTTAGAATAGCCATCATCAGCAACACCACCAAAAACAGGTGTTGGCGAGGATGTAGGGAAAAGGAACTCATAAACTGCTGGTGGGAATGCAAGCTGGTACAACCACTCCGGAAAAAAATTTGGAGGATTCTTCAAAATCTAAACATAGATCTACCATATGATCCAGCAATACCACTCCTGGGGATATACCCAAAGGAATGTGATACAGATTACTCCAGAGGCACCTGCACACCCATGTTTATTGCGGCACTATTCACAATAGCCAAGTTATGGAGACAGCCAAGATGCCCCATCACTGATGAATGGATTAAGAAAATGGATTCAGCCATGAAGAAGAATGAAATCTTATCATTTGCAGGTAAATGGATGGAACTGGAGAACATCATTCTGAGTGAGGTCAGCCAGACTCAGAAGACCAAAAATCGTATGTTCTCCCTCATGTGTGGACTTTAGATCTAGGGCAAATACAGCAATGTGTTGGACTTGGGTCACATGATAGGGGGAGAGCACATACGGGAGGTATGGGGATAGGGAGGAAACCCAAAACATGAAAGTGTTTGATGTCCCCACTCCACAGGCACTAATACAGAAACCTTAAAGTGACAGAGGTCAATATGGGAAGGGCATCAGGAACTAGTGAAAAGGTCAGGTAGAGATGAACCACCTTGGGTTGTAACACATTTGTGCGTGGAAGCAATACTAGGAATCTCTCTGTATAGCTATCCTTATCTCAACTAGCAGAAATGCTTTGTCTTTCTTCTTATTGCTTGTTTTCTCTTCAACAAAATTAGTGATAAGGGCAGAACAGGTTCTACCTAGAAGCAAGGGGGGTGGAGGGAGAGGGTGGGGAAAGAGGGAGAGGGCAGGGGGTAGCGGGGGAGAAATGGCCCAAACAATGTATGCACATGTGAATAAATGAATAAAAGAAAAATTGGGAAGAGAGGGCTGGTGGAGTGGCTCAAGTGGGAAAGCACCTGCCTGGCAAATGTGAGGCTATGAGTTCAAATCCCAGTACTGCCCCCCAAAAAATGGGAAGAAAGTTGTGCTTAGTCCTGTGGCTGAAGCCAGTCTGCATCCCCTGGGATTATCATTCTTCCTCACGCTCCCTCATGACCTAAGCGTCCTTATTCTCTTTCCCCTAGTGTCTCCTAAATACCATCTCCAGCCTCCGATGTTTACAAAGGGAAAAGAGGAACAGTGTGGAGAAGAGGTGGGAGCAACAACCAGACCAATCAAAACCCATGCTTACATCCTTGTCTGTGTCCACTTTGCCCAAGAAAATGGCTGAAGGGGATGCTGAAGGAGTTCAAGTCAAAGTGAGAGGAAAGCCCCAGAGGAGCTCTGCAAAGTTGTTGGCTAAACTGCTCCCCCAAAAGTCAGCCTAAAAAAGGGCTGTGCAAAGAAGGGAGAGGATGCACCCAAAGGGACAAAAGAGAAGCTGATGCTGACCAGGATGGAAATAACCTGCAGAAAATGGAGATGCCAAAACAGAGCAGGCATGGGAAGTGGAAGGTGATGGAGATGCCAAGTGAAGTGTGTGCATTTTTGACGACTGTGTTTTTGGTGAAGGTAGAGTTTGAAATATTATTTCTAAGAAAGTTTTATAAAAATTCAGAATTTTGCCAGATGCGGTAGCATACGCCTGTAATGTCAGCACTTGGGAGGCTGAAGGCAGGAGATCATGAGCATCAGGCCAGCCTGGACTATGCATAGTGAGACTGTCTCACAAAACAAAACAAAAATGCAGAATTCTCCTGTACTTGTTTCTAAGCCATGTAGTTGGCACACAGACGATTTGCGGGAAAGGGGCTTATGTCACTAACAAAAGTTCCCAGAGCTAGATTGGTGTAGGGGAAACATTTTCCCATTGTTTCCAGGACCTTCCTCTTGGTTTCTAAGGATTCCCTGACAATGACTGACACACCACCACCTAGGCAGTGCATAAGCGAAACTTCATTTTTATGTTTTTGTCTCCCTCTTGTCTAGCCTTCAGTGTAGACCTAGTCACCTGTTGGAACCTAATCAAACTGGTCACCAACATGTCAAGCCATCTGGGCCTTCTAGTGATGCTGTTAAGACGACATTCCTCAAAAGAGCAACGTTTTTTTTTTTTTGGAGTATGTGAATCTTTAGGTAGATAATTCTGCCATTTTCCTGAAAGCCAGAGTTGGCTCATGAAAAACTTTTTAGCAACACACTAAATGCAAAATGTCAACCTTTTCTCTAAACGTTCCCTGTTCAGACCATCAAATGAAGTCATTATTAGGTTTTATGGTGGCTTTCTGATTTTGGCAGTCCATTGAAGAAGGGAGCATGAAAATTGTTTGATACTGTGAATTGCCTGTATCCTGAAATACCATGATTGCTTATGAAAAGTATCTTTAACATAGCTTTTTAAAAAGGAAAGAAAAATAAGCATAAATACTTTGACAAAATTGGATATTTGTGACCTAAGCAGAATTCAGGAGAGGAGAGCTAAAGTTTTTAGGGTGTTTTTTTAAATCATTCCCAAATTTCTCCTAAAATTTTGCTTGGATCAGTAAAAATTTTTCTTTGGATCTGAGCAGAATTCGACATATCCATTCATCACCACACTCCATAGGCACTGGTCCTTCTTTCTTTGCAATGCCCCCTGACTTGGGAGCAGCTTTGCCACGAAAATTTACTTTTACCATGAATCTCTTGGGGCTCACAGCTCAGCTTTCAACAGCAGGTTGTAGGTTAAGATTTACAAAAGGGCAAGAGCAGTGTTGAGAATTGAAGCATCCATAGAGACATCTGTTCTATGTCGTTGAAATAATATTTATTCAAAATAATTGACCTCCTCATTCTCACTTCTAATAAAAATCCCAATTATGCTCTGGGAATTAGGGAAGATTTTCTCTGAGGTCACTGGTCAGCCTCATGCTGGTGAAACCCTCATAAGAGGTCACTAGCCTTTCCTTTCACCAGGCTCTGGCTGCACTGCACAGGAGCACACCCAGGGTGGAGATGGACAAGTTGTCCAGGCTAACTGGGCCTGTGGGTTAATGGGAGGGAAGCCGTTCAGGTCAGGGCAGCAGGCGGGGCTCCTGTCACCTGCAATGTGGGCCTGCCTTGTGTGATGAAGATGGCAGGTAATAGGGGCAGATTTCCGCCAGTTCTGATAATTCATTGGCGTAATTAACCATTTTCTGGGGGCAGTCAGGAGTTGAACCACCACATTCTGAGGAGTTTAAGAGGAACTTGACATGTGCAAACTCCACAGAAATCATCAAGTCAGCAATTAGATTCTGTAGGTAATTAATACTCCCTGGCCACATCCTGCTCAATGGGGTAAAGTCCCTGTTTGGAACACATCTGCCCAAGAGTCATCCAGTGTGACATGTGACATGAGGCAAGGGAGCTAAGCGAGACAGAGACTGAAGACAGAACTCATAATCAATGGGAAAAATTATCTTGGTTAAGAAGCATTAACCTCACGAATCATAATAATTATCCTGATTCATTCTTTTGCACAGATTGGTTTGAATTTGAGCATTCAGTGTGAAAGGCCAAAAAAAAAAATAAAAAAGAATGTTCCATTTGGGTGGGCTTACAGTTTTCTTTTAGTCTTTCCCACACAATGTTCCAAGAAATTTGGTTCTATTTTACAATTTAGGGAGTTGGAAAGGAAGTATGGGGGAAAGGGGGAAAGGGAAAGTGGGTGTCCCCAGGGTAAGTGATGGAGGTGGGGCTTAGGAATAGCCCCAGGAAAGAAAGAGCCTGCTTTGATGGAGGCCAACGGTGTCTCATTCCAACACCACCCTCCTCCTTCTCTAACCTTAGCCCACTCCCACCTTGTCCTCACGCTGACTCTCTCCTGCCCAGCACCCACTCTGGAGTTTGCTACCCTGGCCAGCTCTCCATAAGCAAGTCCTAAGCCCTTGGGCTTTTTAAGGGGAAGTAGTTAATCTAATAAATAAATCACTAATGAAGGACTTCTTTAATTTCCTCCCCTTAAAACAGGATCCATTGAGTTTTACCATAAGGAACCTAAAAATACAGTTTTGTTAAAAACAAAAAACAAAAAAACGAGGGGGGAAGGTATTGGGCCAGCCTAATAGGATGTGGTGAGTTCAAACCTTTGCCACACATATAAACAAGCAAACATGTTATTAGACTGATCAAAACAAACCAACCCAGGCTCACTCACTGCAGGCCACACCCCAGTACTGCCTTCCAAACCTGAAGCTGTGAAGCAGAGGTGAGGCCCAAAAAAACACACCTCCCCCCTTCTAGCCCCAGGCCCCTTGTGTCACTGAAGAGCTGTGGGTGAGGCCATTTAAAGAGAGCCAACACTCAAGATCCTTCCACAGAAGACAACTCCAGAACATATGTCTCCCTCCCATCTGGCTGATGGAGAGGCAAATAAGAAATCTAACCAAATAACTGCAGCTACTTTACATTTTACAAACTGCTTCCCTCCCGATCTCACTTGATACAGTCATATTGACAAGTAGAAAATATGTGGATGTTTTTACTATTATACAATATTTTCACCTTAACAGTCTGTCAGGCAAGCTACTCTGAGATACTTCTTTGCCTGGACCTAAAATAACTGTCACCAGAAGGGCCTGCCATACTCACTGTATGAGTCATGACTATGAAGAGAACTGTAACATGGCCGAAGACCTAGTGGATATGGGCCACTAGCCTAAAGATTCTAAGAGTGTTATGAGTAAGTTCACAGCAGATAAGACAGGAAAAATGCAAATAAACTCAGGGCTTTAAATGAAAGACATCACAGTCTCAAACTCAGTTGTGCTATGTCGTGTTCTTTAATTATTTGACAGCTTCTTTGGGCCCTGACCTCTTTTTTAAAGCAATTTTTTTGGTGGTACTGGGTTTTGAACTCAGGGCCTCATGCTTGCTAGGCAGGGCCTCTACCACTTGAGAGTCACTCCACCAGCTCTTTTTTGTGTTGGCTATTTTCAAAAGATAGGGTCTCAGGAACTATTTGCCCAGGGCTGGCTTTGAACCTCGATCCTCCTGATCTCTGCCTCCTGGGTAATTAGGATTACAGACCTGAGCCACCAGCTCCTGACCTCCTTTTGACAACTGCTTCATGGGTCCCCTCCTTGTATTAGAGGGTATGGGTATACTGAGTCCCTAACCTTATGAGACCCAGCACAGGAAAGTTCTGGAAGCTATTTTTTTCTACCAGCTTCTTCTGGAAAACTAACTCTGAGATGCCCTTCTGGAGCTCACACTTTTAGGAGTCTGTGGTCTTTCCAAACACACTTAAAGTCTTGGGTCACTCAGTAGCTTTTGCTATAGCTTTTACTGCTCTCTTGTCTGCTTTTTTGTTTTGTTTTGTTTTCTCATTTATAGCATTATTAAACTGCAAAGACTGTTTCGCACTGATGCCTATGATACCCACATACGTTCATACCCACATAAAGCCACATACACACATACACATACGGGGCTATCTTCTAGATGCTTTCTATGTGTGTCTGGCCTCAACACAATGGTGAGGATGAGTCAGTCAGGGCTCTTGCACCTTAGAGCACTTAGCACTGTCAGTCTAAGGGAAAAAGTAGAAAGTAGACAAAAGCAAGCACAAAAAACCAACACCCAGAAAGGACTTAAGTGACTGTTTTCAAGAGCACCACAAGAGAATGTGAGTTGACCTAAGATTCCAAGTGAAAGGAAAATATTGAGTGGCTTAGCTGAATCCAGGAGACAAATCAACATGCAACTTTATCTATCCTCATGATTGCTACTGATCTTTGCCCTGGACCAGGAGGTAGAAGAGATCATGTCCGTTGCCACTTGTGCACTTAACATGTGACCCCAAAAGTATCAGATCCACAGGGCAGGAGCCATTCTGTCTTGTCCATCTCTGGATCACCAGCACCCAACACAGTGCCTGGTACATGGAAGGTGATCAATAAACAGTTACTGAGAAAATAAAGCCAGGCAAGTGGCTTGATTGTAATGTCAAAAAAACCTTGGTTTTCTCATTTACAAAATGGAAATCACAATAACTGCCCACTCCACCTTAAGACCATTAAGACAACAGAACTGGTATTTGAACATTCTGGGGTATCACACAGAGGCATTTTAAAACTGGGCTATCTATTGCATATTAAATACATTGGCTATTTAACATGCCAATCTGGTATCAAATGCTTTAATCTCCTCTTCTTATATCTTGGGTTTTCTTTTGGGTTAAGTACTGTCAGTCTTTAGCCCTCTCAAATTTATAAATGGATGTGCTTCCCCGAAATATCAGAAACCAAGAATTGATTAAAGCTACGAAATAAGTCTCAGGTTGGAAAAGAAACGAGTTTAGAGTCTATGGAAAGATGAAGAGAGAAGATTCTGGATCAATGACAAAGCAATGAGAGCGACTCCACAGTCATGAGAAAAGTTTTAGCTTTGGATGCTTAATGGCCACACAGAGGCCACAACCCCATCTAACATCCTCCAAGTATTGGTTCCCTCATAACAAATTTCAGCAGCCCCCAAAAGACGCATTCTGGGAGATGTGCCAAAAGCAAAAAAGGAACAGCATTCTTAAACATTATGTTCTTAAAATGGAATAATGCCCACAAGCGTGCAGCCTCGTCCTGGCTAAAGCAGCCATATGACTGGTGTCATTGTGGCGTCTGGGGTCCTTTGGTGATTATAACACTGTTCCTGAGACCAAGCCCTCTGAGGCTCTTAGCTCACAAGCATCACTTAACCAGGATCATGGGAAATTATAATGGACCATAGTGGATAGAAAGCAGGAAAGGTAAATGAAACATATAGATAACTGCCTAATGCTTTCTTTGTTTCTGTTCATTACTTCATTGATATATCATGCAGTGGATGAGATAGCAGTGTGGCAAACACTTCAACAACACTTCACTTAATTCTCGTGACTTTGCAAGTCACATTATTACAATCCAATTGTAATAATCATTACAATCCAAGTCTGATTATCCCACACTGCACTGTATCACACTACTCATGTCTGCTTCTAGTTTGGAAGCATGAGGTCATTTGAAAGAGTAAGTCTTTTCTTTATTTTTATGGTGGGACTGGGGCTTGAACTCAGGGCATCATGCTTGCAAAACAGGCACTCTACCATTTGAGTAGACCTCAAGTGGACCTGCAATCCATTTTGCCCTAGTTATTTTGGAGATGGGGTCTTTCCAAATATTTGCCCAAGCTGGCCTCAAACCTAGATCCTCCTGATCTTAGCCTCTCAAGTACCTAGGATTATAGGTGTGAGCCACTGGTGCCCAGCATAAATCTTTTTATAGAGGTCAATGAGAACAGCTCTGCCCACTGTAGTTAATAGTGTTTTGGCCTGCTCAACCTGATGCCCACTCTGGTCATCTTTGTACTGGGGGCCCCTAGCTTGCTCACCAGCTGCTCCTAGACAATGAGGTGCCAATGGTTTTGGAACATGTTTCATTCTTACAATTTCTGTTGGATCTTTCATTAAAATGACTCCAACCTCCTTCCACACAGACACACAGACAGGACCCAACATTCCGAGTTCTATCTCACCTGGGTCTCATCCCCAGTGATCATCTCCCATGAGCCATAGTGACCCTTCTCCTGTCGAAAGAATTGCACAGCTTCTAAAAAGGCTTGGGCTTCAAATGTCGTCTGCTTCATGTAATCTAAAGAAAAGAGGAAGGGGCGTTTAGCAAAGTGAAATGCTCTGTTTTACATTTTTCTGTGGTTCTCCACGTGTGATGTTCAGAGAAAAAGCACCGTCTATTACGAAGCATGAAATTATCAGACACAGACAAAGCTAGGCCAGTACTCAACCCAGAGTTCACTTGCAAGCGAACATCACATTACTTCCTCACCACCTGAGCGGATTAATTCCATCAGTTACTGAGCATAGTGGTGAGTCCCAGAAGCAGGATCATCTCAGTTGCTGTCTCTTTCAAAGGCTTCCCATATTCCCCAAGTTACTCAGTGACTTCATGCCACCAACCATAACCACTCACCCCTACAAATGGGTCATTCGTCAACATGGATATGACTCCAGAACATCCCCTCCCAGTTTTCCAAGCAAAACTCCAATTTCTTTGTAGCCTGATAACAGCTTTCTGTCAAAAAGGACATCTACATAATATGCTAATTTATGCAAATGAGATTAATTGCTCACATTTATATAGTAGGGTACTGTTCCTCTAAGCCCATCACCTATTTCATTGAGATCTGACAAAAATAACCCCAAGGAAAATGTTATTTTCCTGTTGTGTTGCAGATGAGAAGACCAATCAAAGTACAGAAAGATGACTTTATTGCCCAAGATCATAGAGCTGGTGGATGGCAGAGCTAGGGTGAGACCCCAAGCAGTCTAACTTGGAGTCTACCTCTAATCATTAAATGCATCTCCTCACAAACTAGCTTTATAGGTTTTATCCTTTTAAATGGTACTGTATCTCAGAAATAATAGTCTACCTCAAAGGTATGGAGATCCAATGGTGGGATTTTAAATAGGAAAGAAAGATCTGGGGCTGAATGGCCTTCCCAGAATTCCACCAATTAATTACACCATGCATGCAGGTGTCTTCCTTCCCATCACAGAATACTAGCTCTTGGAGGACACAGTGGTAAACAGTTGTAGACTTCTAGTGAGGAAATGAAGTTTAAAAATAATCCAACTGGGAGCTGGGAGTGCAGCTCAGTGGTAGAGTGTGTGCTTAGCACGCACGAGGCCCTGGATCCCAACGCCAACACAAAGGAGGGAGGGAAAGAGACAAGGGAGGAAAGGAGGGAGTGAGGAAGGAAGGAAGGAAGGAAGGGAGGGAGGGGGGAGAAAAAGAGGGAGGGAGGGAAGGATGGGGAGGGAGGGAGGGAGAAGGAAGAAAGGAGGGAAGAAGAAGGGAGGAAACCAGACAATCAATAAAGAAATGAAATCTTAGAAAGGGGTAATGAAGAGAGTGAAAAGGAGCAGGTTTTCTGTCCCTCTCACCACAAGGGCACAAAGTTCTCTTGCCGGTAACAAATAATCTCATTTCTATCAGGACAACATGAGGTTGATCAGTTGAAGGTGGCTGTGTCAGCAGGGGACCGTCATAGCTTTCAACAGTGGGATTACTCAGTCAAGGACTAAAAGGTTGACATGTGACCTAAGCAGAGCTAAAACAGGATCAGTCTGCTCTGCCCCTGTAAGGTGACAATGAATAGACTGTGGATCATCCTTTTGAGATTGGCTTACTAGATCATAAGCCCCAGAAACTTGAAAAAGAGAAAATACAATTCTGGGCACAACATCTGTAAGAGTTCAAGCAAAATTCTTCACAGTGGGGATACCAGAAGCCCAGAAGCAACACCTGTAAAACTCTGTAACAGGATCTAACATTTCTAATAGTAACACAGAAATCTGGTCAAAAATCACAAAAAGGGCACAGCCCAAGAATCAAGTTTTCAGATTGAAGCGTTTTTCTTTTCGTTATTTTTTTCTGGCTTGGCAGTGGAGTTAGTGTTGAACCTCAGACATTGGAAGAATGAAATGTAAGGTTTTACTATGAAGTTGACACCACCATTGCTAGTGCTATTCCCACAAGGGGACTGTAATATGGGGCTCACTAAACTGGGAGGAACGCTACCAGATGAGATGGAAACTGTAATTACTGCATTGAGACTCAAGACTGACTCACGCACTCTGATCTTTAACAGCTGTATTCATTTTCAACCCAAGGAAACAAAGAGATGGAAGAAAATGCAGTACTGTATTTGGATGGAGTGCATATGGCCAGATCTGCTAGCTAAGGAATGGATTTTTAAATTCTTCATGTCCTCACAAGAAACAACGTTTCTTAGTTCTGCTGACTTCAGTAAATGGAGGAGGTATTTTAAATCCCGTCCATTATTTTATTATCCCGTCCATGTTTATATCAAAGGAAACTGACACAAATGCTGATGTTTGCATTGCCAAAGATCTCTGGAAAAAAAATAACTGAAAAGATCGGATGTGGAGACAATGGTGTGAGTGTCAGGGAGAAGTCAAGGAATGGAAGGAGGGATAGAATGTAGTAGTGGTGGAAGTGAAGTATTTTAACACAGGCAAAGAACAGTATTAGGAATCAAACAGACCACCAAAGAAATTATAGTCACTGATAGCTGGGCAAATAGTGCATGCCTGTAATTTCAGCTACTTGGGATGTGGAAATTGGGAGGATTGATGCTCAAGGCCAGTCTAAGCAAAAAGTTAGTGAGAGTCCATCTCACCAAACCAACCAGATGTGGTGGCACAGTGTGTAATCCCAGCTATGTAGGAGAGGAACTTGGTTGGGGACCAGTCTGGGCAAAAAGCCTGAGACCTATCTGAAAAATAACTAAAGCAAAAAGGGCTTGGAGGTGTGGCTCAAGTGGTAGAGCACCTGCCTACTAAGTACAAACTTCTGAGTTCAAACTCCAGTACATTCCCTCCAACAAAGAAACGAAATTATAGTCATTGAGTGATGAATCAGAGAATGAGAGCTATTTACCACTAAGACAAACTAGAGCTGGGCACCAGTGACTCCCGCCTGTAATCCTAGCTACTCAGGAAGCAGAGATCAGGAAGATAAAGGTTCAAAGCCAGCCCAGGCAAATAATCTGCAAGACCCTATCTCGAAAAAACCCATCACAAAAAAGGGATGGCAGAGTGGCTCAAGGTGTAGGCCCTGAGTTCAAATTCCAGTAATGGGAAAAAAAAAAGAGAGAGACAGAGAAAGGCAAACTAGATTTTAACTACTCCCTTTCCAGAGTGAAAGAGCTAATTTACTGATTTATCATTAGATTTTCAGCTTATAAACTGATTAAATAAACTGAATTACACAAAACTTTTTGAACTGATCTGCCATAGGTTAGGCTGCTTTATGAGTACTTGTTCTTATGATTATAAACAAAACTCGATAGCAATTGCCAGCCCAATAAGCTCATAAACTCTGAAGACAGAACCACGATCCTGCAAAGGTAACACGAGCTCCATCTCTCTTCAGCTGTGTGCAAAGGCAATGCCAAACTCAGAACGCACAGGTGTTAGAGAGAAACCAGATCACCCGTCATTTGATCAACTTCCTGCTACAGAATTCCAGGGAACAAATCCCTGGCTCACGACCGCCCTCCCTGCTGCCAAGGAGCAAGATGAGAGTTTTTGGTTCAGTGGCGCCCAGAATCCATAGTGGTTTCTAGTCTTGAGGCCATCACTTTGCAAGCAGACTTGCTTGCAAAGATGTCACCCCAAATTCTCCTTTCCCGGCACACTGTCATGACAAGGTTGCTCATGGAGACAGGGGCACTGATGCCTCCTTCAACTCAGCTCCCTCATTTTATGGTTGAGGGAACTGGAGCAAAAAGTAGTTAATGTCTTAGCTGAAGGTCACACAGCTGGTCTGTGTCAGAGTCAAGAGTTGAAAAAGTGGCTCTGGCCTGTCATAAGCAACCTTGACATTCAGGCTTACTGAAGGATGAGAGTTGGAAATCCTCTTAAAGGTTACCTACCCACGCTCTGGCCCCATGTTGGGATCCTTCAGAATCCCAGACGAACACTCCCATAGCTTTGGCTTGAATATTTGTAGTGACAGAAAGCTCAGAATTTCATGAAATAGTTCTTTCCATCTCAGAACCACTCTGATTATTTGAAAATATTTCTTGCTATGGAGCCAAAATCTGTTTCCATGAACTAATTCATCTCATTTCTCCTTTTCTGAACAAAATGGACCAGTTTTCTCTTCTTCCATCTGGTAACTCTACAAAGCAGTAATCAGGCAAAGATACTTACTTTCCTTTAACCTTCCCTTAAACAACATACTTATCTCTTAAATGTGGCATCTCTTTCCTTCCCCCCTTAGTCATCCTTTCTAATTTATCAACATCTCTTTAAAGTTGGCCCCTAGAACTGACTCTAATACCAAGGGTATGGTCTGACTAGCATAAATGATGTAAAGTAGATTACTTTCCTATTTCTGATTTCAAATCTTTTTTTCTCTCTCTCTCTCACTCTTTTTTTAATACAATTGCATCATCCTGTGTTCTCATACCTCTCTTGGACTCCAATAAAATCCCTAAATCTTCATATAAAACTCTTGCCAATCTAAGGCTCTCCTAACTTGTACTTTTGACATTGAAGGACAGATTTTAATGTTATCTCTATTAAATTACAGCTTGCTGTGGTCTGGCCAGTGAGACAATGCTTGCCAAAATCATTAAAAAATTCTAATTCTGTCCCCCAACCTTTCACCTCTGTGTCATAAGGAAATGTGGTCAGTTTGCATTCTTGGTGTCTATCCAACTCATGGACAAAGCGGTCACCAGCTCAGGGGCACAGACAGAGCCCTGGGGAAGTAGCAGCATTTTAGGAGACACATGGGACCCACACTGAGTAGTTCTAGGAATACACTGTAATCCTCATCCACGAAGTTGCATATTTGGGAGAGATAATGAAGGATTTTTGCAAGGGAAGGAGATCTCTAGGCCTCTTGGGGAGTTATTCAGGGGGCCAGCCAGAGAGGCATCACTTTTGGGTTTTTCTACTTACACAGATTTATAGCACATCTGAGTCAAAACCGAAGCTCTGAGGCCTGTGCAGTCACTGTAGATTTTGCCTCTAGATCTGGGTTTGGAAGCTGCCTTGTTGTTTTATTTTTTTGGTAAACTGTGCCAAGCCATGTTAGCCGATCTGCCTGTTGATTTGGGGGTTATGTAACACCATTACTCACTGCACTGCTATGGGTTCTTGTCACTGATGCACACTGCTAAACCGCCTTCAGCTTCAGGTCATATGGCCTGGCCTAGGAGAGCTGCAGGGGAGGCTGCTTGCCTTCACTTCTGTTCTAGAGCAAGGGCGGGAAGGCGAACAGTGAAGGTGATCAATGTTTACTGAGTCACTACCATGGGGTAGGAACCATGTCTCATGTAATCCTTCCAACAATCCCATTAGGTAGGAATCAACACCCTCTACTCTGAAAGGATGAGGAAATTGAGTTTCACAAAGGTAAAACAGCTGAAGGTGATGTTTGGTCAAACAAGGCCCACTTGCCTCAAAATCCTATTATAACCATCTATGGTTCCATGCTTCACAGCTTCTCATTTTGAGATAATTTTAGATTCTCATGCTATTGCAAAAAATAATACAGAGATATTCCATCTACCTTTCCCCCAGTTTCCTCCCAAGAGAACATCTTTCAGCCCTGTAGCACAATAATGCAACTGTGAATTGAACATGTGATCCACCCTTCTTACTCAGCTTTCGTCAGTTTTACATTCACCACGTGTGTGTGTGTGTGTGTTTTCCAGGTTAATGTTCATTATTTTAAAAAGGATTTTTCCATCTCAACGTTTAGAATCCTATACTTCCAGATTTTGATCATGGAGTAGGGTCTATCTTAGCCCAAACTCTTCATTTTACAGCTGAACCAATTGAAGGCCAGACATTGCTAAAAATAAAACAACACAAATGAAAATCCCCTCACTGGAATCAATAGTGAGTAGCATCCATTCTGAGGACAATATAATAAAAGTTTGATTTTTACTTAAAAGCTTATTTATTTTTTACCAACTTAAGCAAATATTTATGACTTCATTATAAGTAACTCTTATGAGAACCAACCCCCAAGGACAGGGAAAAAATTGGTAAATTACCAGAGGTCCCTGAACTAGTAGACTAAAATATTAACTATTTTAATTGTTAGACTAAAATATTAATCTCCTGTTCAAATCATATCTGTGTTAGTGGACACAGATCTACCAGGAGTAGAAGAAGGATGTAGATCTCCTTGAGGTCCAGACACCCAAGGATAAGCTCCAATGGTGCTGCTCTAAGTTAAGGTACAAAGATCCAAGATCTCCCTCAGGGTAGATAAAATGCTTCTAAAACAAGTGGAAGAAAGGTGTTTCTGGTGAATTTTGTTTTGAGAGATTTTAACCACCCAGAAAAATCTACATGCCTCGTCTAGCCAACATCAGATATCTCATACATTCTTGTCTTGTCCATAAAAGCAAAAAGACTATTTGTCAACAGAGAAGAGGAAGTGGTGACTACCGGCCTAGAAAAAATAGCGACAGACCGGCCTTGCTTCCTTCAGATAAACACAGCAGACTGATAGATTAGAAGGCTGTTGGAGACAGCCTGTATCTAGATTTTTGCAAGGCAATTATCAACATCTCATATGATTTTGATTGACACACTAAGGAAATTTAGATGGGCTGATAATACAAACAGACACAGAAAAATAGTTATCTAAATAATAAGTGTTAAGGACTGAGGTATTGACACCATGGAGGGAAATCTACAGGGTACTCAGCTTCAAACATCAATCAATTATTTGGTAAAGGACATACATGTATATGCTATAGTTATCAGCTTTTATCCAGTATATCCTGGAAACTGAGGTAGGTCCTAAAGATATAAAGCCAAAAAACTAAGGTTTTGAACTTCAAGTTCCTCACAGTCTACTGGATTATAGACTCAAGACCCAACATAAAGTATGATATGGTTAAATAAATCTGGCACTTAGTCCAAAAATGCAACCACAAAGGTATATGGTACGTGCCAACACATAGTAAAGTTGTAAAGGTACAAAATTTGAAGAACTTCCCCAAATCCTGGGGTCTCAGGCGCCTAGGAGATGAGTGCAAGTCAAGGGTATGGTATGACATTTGTCCACAAAGCAGGTGGGGTTGGACCTCAGAAATGCAGGTTGCAACTAGGACAGTGACAGTCCTCAGTGGTTTCTGAGACCTGGCTATTCTGAGATTATTATTCTTTGCTGTACCATTGTCAAACAGTACAGTATGTTACAAACATTTTTAGATAAAGAAAAAAAGGTGGAATTTGACCAAGAGAATTAGGACTCCCACGGCTTTGGAAAGAAAGATCCAGAAAGAAAGGATCTTTGTGTATGGGAAGCCCCACAATGTGAAAGAACATTGGCTTTGGTCCATGTAGATTAAGACACAAGAGTCAGGGCTGGTGGCCTAGAGTGTGGTCTAGACTTTAACCCAATATGGGGAACAAACCCCTAACATTCAGACTTATCTCGAAGTGCAATAAACTCCAACAGGATGGCAAATGTTCCCCCAGGAGGGAGGCTCCATCAGGGCTGAGCTACCTTGAAAGGCAGGTGGACCTGCCCAACCACTCATCCCCTTCATTAAGCCTCTAGTGGTACCAGTACCTCCCCAGAAGCACTTCTAGTGGTGACACTTTACATGATCCTGTGATGGACACCTTTCCCTTAGACCACAGGCTCCAAGAGGACAGGGGAGGCAGTATTTAAAATCATCACTGCAACTCCATCCTTAATATATAGTACTCATTAAATATTCAAAGAAAGAAGGGAGGACGGGAAAGGAAGGAAAAGAAAGGAATAGAGTGGAGTAGAGAGGAGGGAGAGAGAAAGGGAGGAGGATGGGATTAATATGGTAGAGGGAGGACTGGATAAAATCTTGTGGAAAGGTCATTCTAACCCAAAATTTCACAGCTACAAACAAAACCCAAATGAATCCATGTCTGAATGACTCCCCTTCCCGGCGGGTAAAAAGAGCTATTGAAGGGCATTGATGTACTCTACCCTCATGCTCCTCAGACTTTTGTGAGCATCAAGATCCCCAGGGGGCTTGCTAAAACAGGGTGCTGGTCCCCACTCCCAGAATGTCGGATTCCAGGGAACTGGGGTGGGGCCCAAGTGTCTGCGTGTCTAACAAGCTCAGATGGCACAGATGGCACAAGTCCAGGGACGTACTTTGAGAAGCAACCCTCCACTCACCGTTAGGTGAGCTGCTTCTAGACACCAGAATCACCTTGCTAATAATTCTATTCTTGACTCAGGTCTGGGATTGGACCCAGGAATCTGCACTGAGACAAGCTTTCCATATGCTCCTGTTGTAGGTGCTTTCTAGAACACATTTGAGAAAAAATATACAGAAGAAAGGCATATGGTAAAAGACTCTTGAATGTTTATGGTCTTGGTATCTTGTTTCTTCATTAACAGGTTAAGAAATGTCCTTTTTGTTAACTGTTCACCCATTTAACACAAGTAAAATCTCATAGTTACTCAAAGTGATGTTTAGAAACAGTACTATGGGGCCAGGCATGGTGGCTCATGCCTGTAATCCTAGCTACATGTGAAGTGAAAATAGGAGGATTATCTTTCAAGGTCATCTTGGGCAAAAGCAGGAGATCCTACATGAAAAATAACTAAAAACAAAATGGCTGGGAACATGACTTAAGTGATAGAGCAAGTTTAATCCCCAGTACCAAAATTAAGTAAAATAAAAGCCTAATAGTACTATGATAAAGCTTTATCCAAAAACTATATGGGTAAAGAGGTAACCCTTTGGGCAAGATGGATGCCATTCCAAACGATTAGATGTCTACCCATGGAGAGGAGCCCCTCCCCCTCCTTTCAGAAGCAGTCCTGGACTGCACGTAAATCCTCAGACATAACCCAAGTGGACCTCATTTTCCCTTTGTGCTACTCAGTGGATATATGGTCTATAGCTTGTATATGACAGCCCTCTTTTCTCTAGCATAAATGAGCTCAGTTTCTTTTACCTTAAGTTTTTTTCAAAGCCTTAAAAAAAAAAAAAAAAAAAACCAAAAAGCCCATGTTTCCACCTATTCCTTCCCAAACCCAGGACGGTGCCATCAATTGCTTCGTTCTGAATACCATGAAAATGCTCTGTGTGATTCACTGCTATGCTTTCATGAGCCTGAGTTCATCTGTCACCCTGTGAACCTCAGCTAGCTGGACAGAGTCAGGCCAAGAGGACAATGACACAATCAGTTACTTCCTATCTTCCCAGGACAAATGGATGTAGCTTTATATGAGTAGATTTGTATTCTACGTCAATAAGTACAGAACAATCTCCCATTCCTCTAATAACTGTTTGTGGAGATGCTGCTGAAATGTACTCAGGAAAAGAAATGAAAACTAACCTCAGCAAAACAAATGAAAACTATCTAATTCCCTCTCTAAAATGGAAAGGTTAAAGTATCTACCATAGAATATCTTCCAGGCAGTTGTGGCAAAGCACATACTTTGGTTATCTTTCAGCTCAGACCATGGAAACTGGGTCATATGACTGTCAAGGACATTGTAGGGAGTTGTGTGACTTACTCCCTGCAGGCAAAAATTTACAATTTAGAATAAGCTTGAGTGTTCAGATAAATGGAGACGACACTCCTCTAGTCACAGGCTGATCCTTCATTTTTACTGGAACCGTCCCTTATTTCTGGAAATAGCTACCTACAAACTGACCTAACACATCACTGTAGCACTGAAAAATTAGAGGGATTCTTCCTGACTGATTCTACAAATAACACCTTGCTCTTACCCAGGTCCATGGGAGCACACTTTCTATAAGTGAAGGCAGACAGTAACATGACTGGTCATATTTACATTTGAGGACAAATCATTGAATTCTATTGGCATCACTTCATCTCCTATCCAGCATGCTCACTAGTCCAGTACTGCCTGATGATGCTATCTGGAGATTGTCCACTCATCGTCATTACCAATAATTAGTAATCAAATCTTCCTTGAACTTGTAAGAAGATTCTACAGTTTACACCATCTCATTTGATTCCTACAGCAATTTCATGAGACTGGCAAACCAGATGTAATCATTCTATGTAGGAAATGGGGAAAACTGAAAATTAAAGCTTAAGATATTCATGGGCCAAGGTCATATCAGTAAAGAACTCCTTTATCAGGTCATCAAATAAGAATTAGAATAATAGGCAGAGCTGGGCATGATGGCTTATGACTGTAATCCCAGTTACTTGGGAGGCAGAGGTGAGTAGGAGGATGCTAGTCCAAGGCCAAGCTGGGTAAAAACTTAAAGACCTTATCTGGAAAATAACAAAAGCAAAAGGGCTGGAGGAAATGGCTCATGTGCTAGAGAATTTGTCTAGGAAATGCAAAACCCCAAGTTCAAACCCCCATACCATCCAAAAAAAAAAAAAGGCAGAAAATAAATTTCTACTTTGATACAGACTTACCTTCAAAAAGGATGTAATCTTATTTAAAACTTGTAACTGCAACTGCAGTCTACTTTTGTATCTCAGTGTCTTTATTTGTAACTGTTTCTTAAAGACCTAAAAAAATCAACTGAGGGTCTCTCCATTTTCTTCCTATAATGCAGGAAAGGCACCATATACTTCCAGAAACCCATATCCTCCCTGATTAGAAGGGTGAGAACACTGGCTAATTTCATGTTCTTCTTCTTAGGTGTGGAGGGACAGTAGAGAGTCTAGGACTCAGGCTCTTACAAACCAGGTCATTTTTGAAGAAGAATGGGAACCCCAGCAGTTATGTACCAATAAAAATAACATCGACATTCCTGAGCTATTACAAGAAGAGGCAATGCTGCCAATAGAGAGAGCTCTTAAATTTTGGGTTCGCCAAACCCACAAGTCTACCAATTTTGCATAATTGCTTTAAGTTAAGAGACACTTGGAAAGCATTTTGTTGTTGAGATGGTGGAAAGTCTGTGACTCTTTGTGTTGGTATGTGCTCTCTCCCCAAGGGATCCATTGACTGTGGCTTTGCACTTAGAGTCAACTATGTGACTTTATTGTGAAAACTCTAAGCATTCACAATTATTTTCAGTAAAGGCCGTGGATCATCTTGTTTAATAACTTAGCTAACAAGTTTTAGCAAAACAAGATAGGAATACTAAGTGGGATATTATGTAGTCACTAAAATAAAAGTGATCAGTAAGAAACATCGAGGCAAAATGTGGCACGATGATCCAGTCTAAGTTTTAGGTTTGAAAGCACTTAAAAATCATGGAAAAGGAGTTTAGGATAATTTTAATTGCAAAAAAAAGAGTTAATTATACATATGGCGCGGTGGTAGAGCACTTGCCTGGCAAGCACAAGGACCTGAGTTCAATCCCCAGTTATGCATATATATAAAATTATATATATATATTATAGTTACATTTGCATCCTGATTCAGCAATGTAAAATGTGCAACCCATGTGAGCAGTGTTTGAAAGGAAATGAATAAAAAATGAAATTTGAGTTATGGGAGCTTTTATATTTGTGGCTCAACATTTATGAAACGTTACACTGTTAATTATCCTTTGGAAGGTACATGCTCATCCTGACTTTTAGAAAACTTATCCTCTCATGTCTCTCCAGAGTCAAAATGGTCCTGTAACAGTTTGTCTTTACAACCTAAAAGAGCTCCCATGAGCACTGGCATGCTTTCAACTGAAGGCCTCATCCCTGTCCTCTCCTTAAAGATACTGGTTAAGTGTACTTTGCTTAGAAGAGGACTCCACAGGCTCCCTTCCACTGTTTTGCTTTGTAGGAATGGAAGGAAAAATTTTACATCCTGGGCCACTCAGGTTTCATAGAAAAACGTTGCAAGTATTATTTATTGTCACCTCCTGCTGCCCACCCAAACTGAGTAAACTCAAGGACAATACACGTGCATATATGTCAGAAATGGCGATGTCATCCAAGATGCAGGTGGAAGAATTTGTGTCCCATCACACTATAATGTCCTTTGGGACAAACAAGGACTATCCTATTCATCACAGAGTCTTTTTTTTTTTTTTATTCATATGTGCATACAAGGCTTGGGTCATTTCTCCCCCCTGCCCCCACCCCCTCCGCCCCCTCCCTCTCCCCCAACCCCCTCAATACCCAGCAGAAACTATTTTGCCCTTATTTCTAATTTTGTTGTAGAGAGAGTATAAGCAATAATAGGAAGGAACAAGGGTTTTTGCTGGTTGAGATAAAGATAGCTATACAGGGAGTTGACTCACGTTAATTTCCTGTGCGTGTGTGTTACCTTCTAGGTTAATTCTTTTTGATCTAATCTTTTCTCTAGTTCCTGGTCCCCTTTTCCTATTGGCCTCAGTTGCTTTAAGGTATCTGCTTTAGTTTCTCTGCATTAAGGGCAACAAATGCTAGCTAGTTTTTTAGGTGTCTTACCTATCCTCACCCCTCCCTTGTGTGCTCTCGCTTTTATCATGTGCTCAGAATCCAATCCCATTGTTGTGTTTGTCCTTGATCTAATGTCCACATATGAGGGAGAACATACGATTTTTGGTCTTTTGGGCCAGGCTAACCTCACTCAGAATGATGTTCTCCAATTCCATCCATTTACCAGGGAATGATAACATTTCGTTCTTCTTCATGACTGCATAAAATTCCATTGTGTATAGATACCACATTTTCTTAATCCATTCGTCAGTGGTGGGGCATCACAGAGTCTGAGAACCAAGACTGGGTGCCATTTCTCTTGTTTGGCTTCTGCTGTGAGGCTTGTATTGAATTGCTTTGCTTCGCTTCTCCGGGCCCATGTTCTTTCATTTCAAATGAGACACTGTCAGCTATTCTTTTCAACTATCAAATAGTGTAATTATATGATCAGCTTAAAGGACAGCTAGGTTTTTTTTTTTGGTTTTTTTTTGACAGTACAGTGGTTTGAACTCAGGGCCTAATGCTTGCAAGGCAGGCGCTCTATCACTTGAGCCACTCCGCCAGCCCAAGGACAACTATTTTTATTAACATGTGCAGAATGCTTGCCACTATAGTATTTTAACTGGGGGACAGAAAGTTTCATCTTCAAGGCCACACTCTCCTTTTCTTCCCACTAAACCTTCTGTCTCCCAAATACTCATCTTTCTCTGAAAGTCATTAGTGTAGCTACAGGAAAACATTAAGTGACACATGTGTCCTTATATTTCTACTGGGTAGTGTTTATTTACAGTCCCTTGCCCTCCCAAGGCCCCCTCACCATTCCATGAGTAACAGTTCATGTTGTGTTTACCTCCCTGGGCTCAACACAGGGGCAAGCTAATGAATTAAGATAATAAAACACTGAAAATACTCATGCTTCCCATCTCATGGTCTATGACGAGGTTAGAGTAAAATTGGCAAATGAAACTTTAAACCCTTCGCTTAGTCACATGGGCTTGCTCTCTAAAATGGCCTTTTCTTCCTTTGAAAAAGTAGACTTTGCCTGCTATCCCTTAATGTAACACTTAACAAAAGCCCTGTGATATATAAAATCACCCAGTAATCCAGAAAAACTACCATATTAATTTGTATGTTTGTATATAAGCCATAAGGCCATTGAGAGATTCTACCTCGACTCGAAATTCCCTTTTCATAAAGTGCTGTAGGACCAGACATAGTATATGCCTTTGTCTCAATCAGAACTCTCAGTTGGGATATAGGTCAGTTTTTAATCATCCCTGTAATCAAGGAAAGTGATTGCAATCATTCTTGTAACTTTATGTTTGCTTCTCTATTAAAGTTACAGAATCTTCATTCAGGTTTCCGTGATTCATCACCCACCCCCGCCCTGGGCGGTACTGGGGTTTGAACATAGGGCCTCACGCCTGCTAGGCAGACACTTTACCACTCCATCAGTCCCTTTTGGTGTTGAGTATTTTTGAGATAGAGTCTCAGTTTTTTCCCTGGGATGGCCTTGAACCAAGGTCTGCCTGATTGCTGTCTCCTCAGTAGCTAGGTTTATAGACCTGAGCCAAGGAGGCCTGGTCAATTCATCCCAATTTAAAACACAGCAAATTTGCCCTAAGGCAAACTAGGTATCCTTTGTTCCTTACTTAAAGTAAGAGTGGGAGGCATCTCAGACCAACTGGCTCAAAGACTTCTTTCTCTGCCTTTGTCCTTCATGTTTCCTACAGAGCTTTCTTCCACACAATAACACGTGCACACACTCGTACATGTGCACAACACAAACATACACATGCACACATCTTTCTCTGGGCTGCAAAAATTAATTTTTTTGCAAAATTTAATTCTTTAATTCTTCTCTCTTACTTGGCTTGAAAAGGCCTTCCTTAAGGTAATAGAAGGGGAAATGGGAAGGCAAAGACCCTAGCCTAGTTATTTTTAATAATGTAAATTTAGCACCCAAATAGCCAAAGTATGTAATCAGTATAAAATTTTAATGAAATACTTGAATCCTTTTTTAGCACTGAGGCTTTCAGAATGTGGTGTGACTTTTAATACTTACAGCATGTTTCATTTTGAACTTGGCCCACTTGAAGTGAGCAGTGGCCACACTGGCTAGCAGCTGCCATGTTGGATGGTATAGCTTTTGGCTTAAGAGCTAGGTTTTTATCCAAGGGGAACAAAGGAGGATGGCAGTGAAAAACAGCAGGCCACTGCACACCTGCCCTGGTCCAAACAGCATCATTACAGAAGGGATTTGTTCTAAATCAATACAGAAGGAAGAGACCTGACCTTTTCTTTAATTCGTCATTACACATGCAGCACAGTTCATCCCATAGAACAATCCCAGGATCAGAGTAATGCACATAAATAAGAAATAAAATGACTTGTAACAAATCTCTCTATGTTATATGTAGTTTAAGGTTGGTTCAAGTTTAAGGCCCTTGGCAACTGGATCTTGACTCAAAGACTCTTACCTACGGGCAGGGAGAAGTCCCTCCAGCTGTAACTTTGAGGGCTGTCCAACACCATCACCATATTATAATGGCCCTGCTTGGCACGGTCTATTATATGTAACGAGATCATTTCCAAACAGGATGCAGCCTTACAATAATCTGGTATATTTATAGCAACAAATTGTTCACCCAACTCCTAGCCTGTGCCACACAGAAAAAAACAGCTAAAATGTTTGCTGGATTAGGTGCCCCTCCCACCTATTGTACAGTCTCAGCAGTCTCAGTACTGACTACAGACTTGAATCACGTGATGTAATTAACTCATTCCATTGAATTATTTGAAAGACTTGGTCCAATGATTTAATTCCCAATGGTGAAACCAAGAAAGAGGAAATAAAAACAAAACCTCAATTCTTGTGTCAGAAGTGTCAAAACTTTGAATGGATGAGTGCATATGTGTTTTATTTATTAAATAACTAGAATAGCATATAAATTATTCCATACCTATTATCATTATTGGTAATATTAAAAGCTACTGTGTATTGTATAGTGTTGGTTTCCAGGCTAAAGTTAATCAAATGTAAGTCATTCAGAAGACATTATCTCAATCTTTCCTTACCACATGTTAGGACATGAGACTTACTGTCACAGCTAGTTCACCTTCATTTTTTTTTTGGTGGTATTGGGGCTTGGACTAGGGCCTCATGCTTGTTAGGCAGGCACTCTACCACTTGAGCCATGGCCCCTGTCCATGTAGATACATTGCTTTGATTGAGGACATTTCTACAATAGCATCTTGAATGCAGGTGCATATCATACCGGGAAATCATCACTATGTCTTCCCACAGCTCTGCTTTCAAGCTGAGTGCTGAGGTTTGTATATGGTTTGAATGGGTTCTCCAATTGGTCTCCATTGTTTAGGAAGTAAGAGAGTGAAAGCTTAATCCAACTATGGCATTTGGGTGAGCCTTTGGGAGGTATTAGGATTCGATAAAGTCATCAGATGGAGCGCCCATGATTGACTCCTGGAGGCTTTATTAGGAAACAGACAGAGACCTGAAGAGACATACTCATGCATGCCTGAGCTCCCTGTCTCTGGTCATGTGATGCCCTGCTCTGCCTCAGGACACTGCCAGCAAGAAGGGCACCAAAAGATGCAGCCCCTGGACTTTGCACTTCTAGTAGTGTAAGCCAAAAGAAACACCCTTTCTTTACGTCATGCCTAATTAAAGAATTGTGTTATCAGCAACAGAAAAAGGAGTCCTGCACTGAGTAATACGATGATTGCTAGTATGCTCTACAGTTTTCATTTTCAACACCATACCTATGTTTCTTATCTCATCTGGTAACATTCTATATTTCCACATTTCTCTCAAGCTCTAGATAAGGCATAGTTCCCTACTTAAGTCTGGGCATTTTTTTCTTTTTTTTTTTTTTTAATATTTTTCAGTCTGTGCATATTTAACACAATTTACAGGCATGAGTCACAGGCACCCAGCTAGATGTTGAGTTTCTAAAATAAAATTAATGTGTAAGTGTTCATCTAAACCCATGTTTCTAGTTGATTCATAAATGTACCAAGCAAGACAAAATTAAATGTCTAACTTAGAAATAAACATTACTACACTCAAGAAAGCAAGTGGGTTACACTAGTAGCAATCATACGTAAAAAGTGTTCTATTCATCAGTATCAAGGATTGGAGATATGGATTATTTTGGGTTCATTACCATGGTTTTTTAGTTATAAATACCAAGTCCACAATTCTAGAAGTTTCAGTTATGCTCACTAGAATAAGGACATCAGGCCCCTGACTGATACTTTGGCTTTTTTTATAAGGTAGATCTTCTTATGATTTTAGACTTAAAAATACTGTGCCTACATGCTGTCTGGAGAACACTGAGCCAACTTTCATTTTTTACATTGGCAATCTCATTCACGTGGGTTTAGTTTTGATAATCATTTTCCCTTCAGAGCTTATTATGGTGCCAGACACAGAGTAGGAGCTCTGACACTATTTATTTTAATGGAAAGTTGATCCTCATGAACTTTGAAAAATTGATTTATAAATTAATTGTAATTACATTATAATTGCAATCTCACAGGCATTAGGGGCTAAATAGCAACAATAAATGTGAGTTCACCAACAAGAATATATGCCTAAAAATAGTTAAGAAAATATAATATGATGAATTATAAGGGGAAAATTTTCTTATCAGATATAAGAATATTCAACAAAAATCTGTAATCTACTGAGAATCAAAATTGCACTAACATGGGAATTGACTTATGTAAAACAAGACAAGAATATACTTAGATAACCTCAAGATATATGTATATATATATATATATAATTTTAATATTATTAGGAAATACAGATTTCATAAACAGCGCTGACACAACTGGCTATTTAAGGGAAAATGTTAGGCCACTAACACACATCATGTATAAACATGATTTCTACACATACTAGGGACTTAATGTCAAAAATATAGCAATGTAAACTGGGCATGGTGGTATATGCCTGTAATCCCAGCTATGCTGGAGACAGACACAGGAGGATCATGACTTCAAGACAAGTCCAGGAAAAGTTGAGTGAGACCCTATCACAAAAGCAAAATGAAAACAAAAGGGCTGGGGGAATAGTTCAAGTGGTACAGTGCTTGCCCACATGTGAAAGGCCCTAGATTAAATCTTCAGCACCACACACACACACACACACACACACAAAGTGTAGCAGAGGAAATAATGTATAATCTAGGTTTAAGGAAAATCTTAACAAAGGTAGGCAGTTTCTAAAAGCTATAAAAGGAAATATAAACATATTCGACTATACAAAAATTAGACATCTTTGCATGGCAAAATTAAAGGCTAATAATAACACAGTTAGTGAATGGTAACAGATAAATGATGACCTTGAAAAAATGTCATTAGTGGAGACGTATGAAAAGGACTAATACATAAATTTTCACAGAGTTCTTACAAAAAAAATAAAAGAACAAGAGAAAGAATGGGTGAATGAAAATAAAAATGTACAATTCACAAAACAGTACATCCAAATGCTCCGAAGCATCGGGTAAGTACTTAATTTCACTGGCAGCCAGGAAAAGGCCACTCAAAATAAAAAAGAGATTCATTTCTTGCCTGTCAACGTGTCAAACCAAATAAAGAGCCAAAGACGAATTGTTGGCAAGAATGCAGCTGGAAGAGTGCTTTGTACAGAGAGCTTTACAGTCCGTTTGAACATTAATGTGGTGACTCTATTAAATGAAAACTACATTTACCCAGCAATGCCACTACCCGTGCACTGCCCGTAGCAATGGGAACACAGGGACACGCGTCCAAGGACACCTACTGAAATTGTGCGTTTCAGCGCCAACTGGGACCAACATGAAGCCAGTCACAAGAGGATGTTGATTAATGTCAGCACAAACCATGGGAAACCATGTATCTGCTAATAAGTGAATTGCAGCCCTGACAGTTCACTTGGAAGGGTTTGAGATTCTGTTAAGTGAGAAAAACAAAAGGCAGTAAGTATGCGTCACACCCTGTTTCTTAAAACGGTGATCCCCCAAACCTTACCATGTACATATATCTATATGGAAAGATACACACAGAGTTTTTAATGTTATTTATGGAGGATTTAAGGAAATAGAAGGGAAGAACAAGAAAAAAAAAGACTAGCATTTAGGATATGATACACATTTATACAAAATTATGTGCATACACATATATGAACTTTTCAAATAAAAGTAATTTTTAAAGCACAAACATTTGAATCAAAAACTCATCTGCTCATTAAAACTCTACTGTTTACAAGTAGCTCTCAGCTTATTCATACTTATCAATTCCTCTCTTCCTCCATGTGACCCTGGGTAAGTCCCTGGGTCTCCCCTCCCCCTCACTGCCACCTACCAAATGATCTTTATGGTAATTTCCAGCCCTGGCATCGTTTTGTGAGGCCTCAGCTTCTTCTGTGACTAGATTCAGTGCACACTAGTTTAACATATGTTTTCCATAATAATCTTGTAGCCTATGGAAACAAGCCAAAAGGGATCTGAAAGCAGAAGCAGAGTACATCTCACTACCTGATTCTGCTCTACCCGTTCTGATTTTTGTTGTCTTAACCTGGCCAGTGCTGTGACATCATCACGGTGTTCCAGGCATGTGATGTGCTCTTCAATGTCCACCTAATTTCTGTTGAGTTACAGCTGGCCCCCAATTAGGATTTTGTGTGTGCATGTGCGTGGTACTGAGGTTTGAACTCAGGGCCTATACCTTGAGCCACTCCACCAGCCCATTTTGTGATGAGTTTTTTTTGAGATAGGGTCTCTCAAACTATTTGCCCAGGCTGGTTTCAAACCTTGATCCTCCCGATCTCTGCCTTCTGAGTAACTAGCATTATAGACGTGAGCGTCCAGCACCTGGCCCCGATTAGGCATTTTAAGAGAAGACCTGAGTGCCAGTGCTACAGACAGCATGGTGAGATGTCACTGCTCCACAGGAAACTGAGGTCCTGAACAGGAAAGGGGATGGCTAACAAGGGTATACAAGCAGTCAGCTTTCTCACTTGCCACCCCATTGTCCCAAAGCTTTTCTAAACATAATCAGCAGCTATACATGTCGGCAAGTCAGAACTAGAGGAAATTGCAACCAAAGTCAGAACTCCGGGGAAGAGTGGACCAAAGGGAGGGCAAGGGAGAAGTGTCAGATCAACACAGGCCTATAGTCAGGAGAGAGAGGATTGAATAGACTCGTGAACTAGCTGAAATGGAACCTAAGAACTGTGATGCATGGTAGGGTTGTAATTAAAATGAGAGGATTAAAATAGGTCAGGGCTGTGGCTGGGAAGGTGATGAAGAGGAAAGCATAAATTAATGGGCATCCAAGACTGTGCAAAGTTGTGAGAACAACGATAGAAATCCAGTGAGAAGTACACTCCCCCTACTATAGATCTGGGGGCAGGGAGATGGGGAGAAACAGGAGACAAACACTCTAAACTTCCAGAGTGAAAAAATAAATTTTGTAAGCATGGTAAAATTTTCAATATATTATAAAATCACCTTCACAATTTTGGGTTTTTTTGGCAGTACTGGGGTTTGAACCCAGGGTGTCAAGCTTGCTAGGCAGGCGCTCTACCACTTAAGCCACCCCAAAGCCCTTCAAATGACCTTCAAAGAATTACAAAACATGACATAGAAGTCACCACTTATGCTCAGACATTTCAAAACAAGTATTGGAATAGGATAAAAAATGAAACAAAAACAATGAATACTGTCTACAGGTAGACATTGTTTTATGAAAATATTTTATATCTTAGTAATAATGTAGATTATATATGAACTTTTTGCTGTATGTCAGTCATTGAACTAAGTACTTTTCTTGCATTAATCTTATGTAAATTGCTCCATAACCGTACGGAGTAGGCTCTGAGTGTCTCTGTCTTACAGATGAAGCCAATGAAGAGTAATGAGAGTAACACAGCTCCTAAGTGGTAGAGACAGGATCTGAATCCAAAACAGTTACATTCCACACACATAGCTAATATCCACTCTACTATCCACCTCTCTCCACAATCAGAAATCCATTTGAAATATGAAATCTCAAGCTTCAGAAAAGCTTCCTTCCTGCTTAAAGTCTACTTTGTGAAGACACATACACGATCACACCTAAGAAATCTGTTCCCACAAAAGTCTTGGTTATACAAACTCAATGGCCCACTCTTCCCAAACATCCATCAGTCATACTAAATATTCTAGTGCTCAATTTCCAATATTTCTGGACCACAGGTCAGTAAGCTTTTTCTGTGACAGGCAAAAAAGTAATTTAGACTTTGCTGGCCATAAGGTCTCAGTTATAACTGCTTATCTCTGCCCTTGATTCACAAAAGCACAAGAATTCCCACACAGAACCAGGTGGCAGCCACATTTGGCCTGCTCTGGACCACGTGATCTTCAGGCTCGTTTTCCACAGTATTCTGTTAGTTCCTCACAGAGTACTTCCCTTGAACCAATCTAAATCAAGTCTTACTGCTAGAATTTCTTGGGGCATCTTTTACACACACATCTCAGCCTTTTCTTTGTCATTACTAGTTTGTATCATCCAAGAAGACAGATAGTATCTGTTTTGCACACCACTGGATTCCCAGCACCTACCAAGGGCTTGGGCTGTAAAAGTTGATCAGTATTTGTTGGTGTAAGGAAGTGAGGAAGAAAGGGAGGGAAAAAAGAAGGGATGGAGGGAGGGGGAGAAGGTGGAAGGAGGGGGGAGGGGAGAGGGAGAAAATGAGAAAATAAATCACTTCCTTATACTTAACCTGTGTGTGTTCTGAAGTAGTGTTGATCAGAAAGCCACTTTCTCCAGCACCTCTTTACTATGACTGTGCAATCTTACAGTACCATTGGAAACCAAGTGCCTCACTGTCCTTCTATGTGAAAGAAAAATAAATTTCTTATTCTTTTCTTCACAAGTGCAAGGGCACCCATAGTTATTCTACCATTCAAAGAAAGGAAAGAATGCTAAAAATTTACCTAATCTTTCCCTTGCAAAGAGTCAACACTAGACTGTGCCAGAGTACATATTATGAAAATGCCTGTCCATTTTCCTGGGCACCTGCAGATCTTCCCTTATTTATTCTTAAGTCCTCCCCCTGTCCAGGTAACAGCAGCCATTATACAGTGATGGCAGCAAGCAGCTCACACTGGGTGTCTTAATCCTCCTCCTGTTACCTTCCCAATGGAGACTCCATCTCTCACCAGGTTTTGTCAGTTTATTATCACAAGCCTCCTCTGAGGAGCATCAGGAACTCAAGTTTCTAGCCCACTCTTTCTCACCTCATCACTACACTGTCGTGGTAGGTGTTGCTAGCTGAGGTGCCCTATCCTTTCTGCATGATGAAGGATTTGCACATTAAGGCATTCCTCTTCCCCACACCATCAGTTGATCTTATCTTCCTTCAGAGCAGCAAACACCTTATTCTTAGATGGTCAAAAAGAAGACTGTTTCTGTTTTCATTCTGGAAAATTCAGAACTGACCAGAGACATTGCCTCTGTTATTCTGGAAGCATTGTGACTTCTAAGACAACAAAAGTGAGATGGTGTATTTACAAGATGCATATAATAGATGCCACCTGGGGGCTTTACTTGAGCTCATGCTTGGTTTTCCTAACTTTGAATTATAGATTCAATCTCTATTCTTAATTAAATAACATTCCAAGCATCAAGCAACTCCAATTGTAATTTCAGAATCTAACTTGCCTACATTTACAAGAAATGCTTTCATTCTTTAGAGCAAAACAAGTATCTGATCCTTCTTCTAATTGACAGAAGCTATTTGAAGATATTTTTCCTCCCTTAACTCAATCAAGCTAAACACACCCAGTTTTCTCAGGCGCGCAATCAGGTTTACAGACCTCATAGAATTCAGGACTGAATTCTGAGTCCACCACGTGACAGATGTCATCCTTCAGGCAAGTTCCTTTACCTGGCTAAGCCTTGCTTTCCTCAGACAATAAAACTGTCTAACCAAAAAGACTGATGCCAGCCTCAGCCAACAGTGGTTGGCACACAGCAAGAGCTCATTAAGTATTAGCAATGTCAACTACTTTATCATTATTATTGGCAATCATATCTCTGACAAGCTCTAAGGTACAAACCATTTCATTTCCATTTTCTTCCTCTAGGAGCTCTATAAAACCAGTGAACATTATACATGTGCAGTATTGTAGTCTATGAACAAATGTGATAACACATTTGGAGATGGTGGAATTAGAGGAAGCTGATCTCTTCCCTGCTCTTATTTCAGTAAAGCTTCATGGATGGGCTGGAGGCTCAGAAGCCATGTGGCGGTCTACTTGTGTGGAGAGCTGTTGTTTGGGTTCTTTTTGGTTGTGGTTGTCACTTATTCTAAAGAGATGGTGAAGTTAAAATCAGCAGCTTGACTGTAAAGAATTACATGCAAAATGGAGTCAGATAAAGAAATAATAATAAGGAATTTTTTTAACACAAGGAAGGAATGTTTCATGGGGTACAGCCAGAAAAACAAAAGTCAAATAATGGCATAATACAACACATTTCACTTTGCCTGCCTAGTCTTCAAAATCTAACTACTAAGACAGCTTTTCATCATTTAAGTAATAAGCCAAACTACTGTTTTAATTAAGAAAAGAAAACTAAGCAGGGATGATAGAAAGTGATGAGGAGGAGCATGAGAGAGGTTGCAAAGTTGATGCACCAATGGAAAAAGGCAAGCAACCGCATAGGTAGTCAAGGCAGAAAGTCAAATCTTCCAAAGAAATCACCTCTGCTGTTAATACCAGTGCCACAGACCACACTGCCGAACCATCTGGATTGCTGTACTAACTATTCTTACCATTTCCAGACACTTCAGAGGATGACGTACTCCTTGTGCTCATTTATTCAGTTAAAAGAAGAAAATGGGTGTGTGCTTACTATGCCCCAGGCCCAGGGCTAAGGGCTGAGATGCAGTGTTAGGTGGATGTAGGCCCAACCTCTAGAAGCTTCTAGTGTTAGTAGTCAGAAAAGTAAACAACCAATGATGATAAAATGGGATTAGTACTATGATGGAAGTAAGAATAGAGAGGAGAGAAGGCAGGACAGATGAATGGACTGACTCTAACCCTGATAGATTAAAGTTGGCTTCTAGAGGAAATGGTAAATAACCAAAGTCCTTCAGAAAATCAAACTAAAGAGCCCCAAAGTGAGTGACTGGCCCAAGAGCTAGTTCTAAGGGCAAAAAGAAGCAAAAAGTGGTGAAAATGATATTATAATTCTAAAATAGGTTCTTTGGAGGAAACTTCAGAAGATAAGCAATATAATTTGAATGATGTATGGCAATCTATTTAACCCAATTGTTAGCCTCCATTATGATATTTCAACTTCAAATCTACTCCCTTCTCTTCAGTTATGAAATTTACGTTTCCAAAGACATCTTAAACTACTTAAATTCCTGAGCTTGTAAAAGAATATTATGAACTGTGTTCATTTAAACCCATCAAATGTGAAACCAGAAATAAGAGACACTAGAGATGACAAAGTTTTAGACTACCTTCTCTAGCCAATGGCCACACCCAACTGTAAATGTCAAACAACAAATCTCAAAACTAATGATATTTATAACAGAACCTGGCAATCCTAAGAAGCTTTTAGCTTGCAAGGTATCTAGAAGAAATAATTGAAGCTGTGCACATTTTCCGGACAACCAGAATTCAACATTTCCTTTTCCTTCTACTATTGTCCACTTATCAGCACCCTTGTCAGTAAATAGTTGATTAGCCTCATCTCTATCTCTCTCTCCCCCCTTCCTCCCCTCTCCCTCTCTCTCTCTCTCTCTCTCACACACACACACACACACACACAAAGTAGTACTACTGCAATATTAAATGCCCTTAATGAATAGCCTTGTTGCAAAATTTTGTGGTTTGTGACAGGAATGTACAGTTTCAGGAAATATAGCTCACTCTGTGTTAAGCTTCTTTGGACAAGAAGTGCTAGTCAGATGCAAACTACCTATGTTCTCAGGAAGGATGACTCATTATTGTTGCCAAAATGAGTCTATGACCTTCTAGAAAGGCTCTGGATTCTCAACTAACCCAAGTCTTAGGATTTAGCTCAATGGTAGAGTGCTTGCCTAGCGTGCATGAACCCTTGGTTTGGTCCTAGTCACTGGAAAACAAAGAAACTTAGAAAAGAAAAACAGAAGGGTACCAGGGCTGGAGGAGGAGTGGCTCAAGCAGTAGAGTACCTGCTTTGTAAGCACGAGGCTCTGAGTTCAAACCCCAGTGTCGCCAAAAAAAAAAAAAAAAAAAAAGTCCCTCAACTTAGAATGGTACCTTGAAAAAAAAATACGTAAGAGTAGCCTCCTCACCAGAGATCCAAGGACAGTCAGACAATGCTTCAGGTGAGTCTAGGGGCACATCTGGCCTGATTTGCCATGTTCTCTGGAACAGACCACTTGGGTTTGGCCAAGAGTTGATATGAAATGAAATGGAATGAGCTGAAATACATTCCTAGTCTACTTTCTGGTTATTTTATCTCTCCTTCAAAACCTCCAACTACCACTGGAATGGGTTAGCCTTGCAGAGTCTTGCCTATGACCAGTGGCTTTCCGGTTTTGGTTTGTTTTGCCCTCAACGTCTCTAACACTATTCTGAGAGCAACAGATCCTTAATAAAGGTTCTTTTGTTCCAACTTTTGTCTCTTGTCACATAAAGTGTCATTTATCCTTGACATACATGCACAGAACTAGCAGAAAAAGTGATAGTGACCAGTGTGAGCAAATGGGTAGTCTAGACCATCCTCTAGTTTCTATGGAGAGCTGGGAAGGAACAGGGAAGTACAGATGAGGTAAGACGGCTAGTTCCTCTCTCAGCTGGTACTTGCATAGGCCATCCCTGATCTGCCTCAGGAGAGGAACTTTGCGGGAGTGGCATGGTCTGGTAAGATGTGAAAGTGGATGTGATGACATTCCTCCTCCCTAACTTCCTTCTCTTTCAACCTCCTTTCTGAGTCTCTTATAATCAGAAGGTCTCTCCAGGCACTGGTGGCTCAAGCCTGTAATCCGTGCTATGTGGGAGGCTGAGATTGGGAGGATTACAGCTCGAGGCCAGCCAAGACAGTTTTCAGAGATCCCCATCTCCAAAGTAACCAGAGCAAAATGGACTAAAGGTGTGACTCAAGTAGTAGAGAGCCTGCTTTGCAAGCATGGAGCCCTGAATTCAAATCCCAGTCCCCCCCCATAAAAAAATCAGAAGGTCTCATTAACAGCTAGCTGTGGTGACTTGACCCATGACTTGTATTAAAAAAATACGTATATATACATACACATATATATACATATACATATATATATATGTATATATATATATATATATATATATAAATCAGATCAAGTGAGGACTTCTTCCAACAAGAGCCAATCTGAGAATCCAGTTAATATAAAAAATGCTGAAGGGAAAAATAAGATAAAGGCTTAGTATTTAAAACATAAAAATTAGTAACTCACAAGAATTTTTCAACCCCCAATCCTGCAACATACCCCAGAAAATTATTCTTAGCTGTATGTTTGCACGAGTTAAGAAAATTCTAGCTTTGGCTGGGGTGTACATGGCTCTAGTGGTAGAGCGCCCGCCTAGCAAGAAAATTCTAGTTTTGGAAAGCAATTTTAGAGCCCATTCGCCACAGGAACCCCCATTTGGGTTAAGGCACAACGTCATGTTTCAGGGTAGAGAAAATACTTAACTTCTGCATCCCAATCGTCACCTAAATTTCAACAGATGTACAGCAACCCACTTCCCTCTCAAACCGTTATTAAGAAATTATCCTTGTCAAGGCTAATAAGACGTGACTAACCTCAAATCATGTTGTCCTGAATAAGAAATTGGATTAGATTTTTTTAAATAGCAACTAGTCAAATACTGGGCCTCACTAAGTACTTGCTAATTGAGAAGCCACATGGTGCAGTGGATAGGGGCACTGAGCATCAGAGTCAAACTGCCGGGGTGCATAAAGCCTTGTAGGAGTACCAGCTGTCCTATTCACTGCCTCAGGATCCCCAGCTATACAACAGGGACGGTGCAAACCTGGCAGGCTCACTGTGAGGATTAGGGAGTTGCTACAGTGGTTTCCCACGTACAGCAGCCAGGTCAGGAGCAGCAGCACTAGCACTTGAACACATGTTGGAAAGGCAAACTCTTAGGAGCCACCTGAGACCTGCTGAGTCACAAACACTGAGGGTGGTGTCCAGCAATGTGTGCTCTCCCGGGCCCCCCAGGAGATGGGCCCAACAGATTTCAGAGGCGTGGCTTCCCTCCGGGATATTAGGGCCACCTCTAAATTAGAGGTGGCTGACACTCTCAAGGTGATAGAAGTAGAGGACAAAAACAGTAGGGAAGATGGGGTTTTCTCTTCCCAAAGGAGACCCTACCACCACATCTGTACAGACATGAGGAAATTACCCATCTATACAGACAGGAGGAGAACCCTCTCCCCATCCAGACAGACCATGAGGTAGCTTATGAGAACGTGCTTTTCCATAAAATTAGATAATACAGAACGAAAGAGAAAGGGTCACACTCAGTAAAGAAAAATATATTCCAGTGTGCCTGCTATTAGATTTAAGATTATTCTCAAAAAGGAAATTCACGAAGAGTCTAGCCATGGTTCCCTAACTCAAATATTATAAATGGTTTAGTTTCATCTTACATTTGCTAAGCACTACTTCCATCCCCTTTGATTACTTTTTAACTATGTTATTGAAATAGCATTTCAAATATCCATTTAATATAATAAAAATCACAATTCTCTACCAGCCATAACATTTAAGTGATGTAAGGAAAATATCTTACATTTGAGAGGAAGGCCATGGGCAACTACCTTGAAAAGATACTGAGGTTTTTGTTTCTTTATTTTCTTTTCCTCTTGGCCATACTGGGATTTGAACTCAGGGGCCCATGCTTGCTTAGGTACCATCTGAGCCACACACCTAGTGATTTTTGCTTCTGTTTGTTTTTCATATAGGGTCTCCTGCTCTGCCCACAGTCCACCCCAGACTACAGTCCTCCACACTCTGCCTCTTGAGTCTTGAGTAGCTGAGACCATAGGCACATGCCACCACACCTGGCAGGATGCTCTTTAAGATGTAGATTTGGGGGACCCCTTCTTCAGAGATTCTAATTCAGTAGGTCTGTGACAGAGTCAGGGAATCTGAAACTTTAAAAGTGTCCTCACCACTCCCCTTTCTCTATACCAACTCATTCAGAAGCAAGGAGTTCATAGAACACGTTTTAGAAAACACTGTTAAAAAATCTTCATCTATAAATAACCAACCCTAAATAAATACAATCTTTTGAGTAAGCAGTTTTCAGAGAGCTGAGAATTAATCCTTTAAGGATGGAACTGTATTTAGTGAAAAGGCTTCCCAAAATGTATTCCACATTTCTCTATCTACAGAGCATGGGCGCTTCAACTGAATCTTGACAATGGGTTTCTTTACTATTATTTTTTACAGTTGGTGTGTGCCTACAATTGTAGAGAACATTCAGTAAGGAGTGGGCTGAGACAAAATAGTGGCCCTATAGCTATTCTTAAGTTTCAAGTGCTGAATGCAGGTTCAGCTCTTGAATATTTTCCCCAAAGGCAGGAGACAAATGTTCAGCTGCAGAACCTCATGGGCAACGGATGACATGGTTGCAGAATGAACAGGTGCCTCAAAGCTGGAAGCAGCCTTTACGAAACTGCAATTAGTGATGGTGACCTTGTCAACACCATTCAGGATTATTTGTGGGTATCTGTCAATATGACATGTTCTACACTTTACTCAATCCTATTGAGGCAGGCTAAATTAGGGACTCATAGAAAGAAAAAAAAAACACATCTTAGATTACCATGCTTTGGCTCAGGAACCACCCTCACCTGGCTGGAAACTGCCCATGACTCTCTCTGGTCATCAATTATTGGGTGGGAAACTCCCCTTCCCATACGTTATCGCAGGTTTTAAAAGCAACTGAGGAGCTCTCTCGGCTTCTGGCTTCTACCCGGGCCCCACCATGCTTCCTTTGTATTTCCCTTCCCTATCTTTTAATAAATCCCATTTATACCCACGTGTTCTGCTTGGACTCTTCCATGCCAGAATGCAAGGTCCAAGGTCTTCTGAAAACACCATTTGCCATTAAGACTACCACTGAAAGAAAGGGTACACTGCATATTATCCTTTCAGAAATATTTTTAAATCCCCATTGAGCTGGTAATAAAGTAAGGAACCTGGTATAAATTGAACTGTGCACCCTCCAAATTCATATGTTGAAGTCTTGATCCCCAGAATCTCAGAGAGTGACCCTATTTGGAAATAGGGTCATTGCAGATATAATTAGTTAAGATGAGGATTTCTGGGGTAGGGAAAGTTCCTAACCCAATGTGACTGGTGTCTTTTGGGGAAATTCAGACCCAGTCACACATAGGGGAAGTGCCACGTGAAGACAAATCAGATCAGGGTGATGCGTCTATGAATAGAAGATAGGCGGCTGGAGCAGATCCTCCCCTCACGGGCCATAGGAGGAACCAATCTTGACAACATCTTGATTTTAGACTTTTAGCCTCTGGAACAAGAGACAAGATTCCAGTGGTAGTTTGTTACGGCAACCCTAGCTAAGCCTTGACCCTGGCTTTCACATCGAAGGCACTTGAGAACCTACCATAAGCTTCCCTCTCCATAGTCTCCCCAAAGGCTGGGGAGCAGAGTCAAAGTTCCAGTCCATATAATGTGCCTAGTTAAATTGCAGAAACGATTCACATACAAAGGGGTTCAGTTCATTAAAAGAAAATCAACTGTCTCAAACCTTGGCATTGAGTGAAGGAGATGAGTATCTCCCTTGAGGAATCACAATTAGTGGTCCCCACAACTTTTATGACTAGCTTCACTTTAGCTGGGTAGTCCAGATAACTATATGTGTCCTTAAGCATCTGGCCAGGGGAAACACAGATTGCCTCTGAAAAGACTCACAACCAGTTGGCCTCTGTAAAGTATGAGCTCTTCCTCAAAAATCCCAAAGTATACATGTTAATAAGGAGCATGAGCAAGAGCCAGCACAAAAAATGGCAGGATACAACCCACAAAGAGCTCAGATATCAGAAGCAGCAAATGCAGAATGCAACATACACTGTTCAACATGTTTAAAGCAATTTCATTGGCGGTACTGGAGTTTGAACTCAGGACTCACTCATGCTACGTAGGTGCTCTCCTGCCTGAGCCACACCTAACCTAAAATTTATTTAAATAAATTGAAGATGAAAGTAAGAAGAGATTATTTTAAATGACCATTCAAATTAGAAAAAAATAAAATTACTAGAAATGAAAAGTAAAATTAAAACTCACAGATAAGCTTAGTAGCAAACTAAATACAGCTGAATATAGAAGTAGAGAACTGGGTGGCAGATGTATAGAAACTAGTCAGAAAGAAAACAAGAGGAAAGATGGAGAATATAAAAGTAAAGGATAAGAGAAGAGAAAATAGCATAAAAATATGTGATGAACATATACTCAGATTTCTCAAAAGAGAAGAGAAATTGTGGTAGTAAATTTTCCAAAAGTAATTAAACTCAGGAAAACCAACAATTCTCAAGCACAGTAAAAATAAAGAGGAAATCACACTCTTATAAAACTGCAGAATACCAAAGACAAAGAGATGTTTTTGCAAGAAATCAAATTACCCCCAAGGGAACAACTAGTCTGACAGCACATTTCTCAACTTCAGTGAAGAAAGTCAGATGATCATGGAAAAAAGTATCAAATTTGAGGACAGAAAAATAAGTGTCATCCCCAAATTTCATATGGAGTAAAAATGTCTTAAGAAGAAGGATGAGGAGATGGAAGTTGGGAGTGTAGCTCAGAGGCAGAGTGAATGCCAAATATGTGTGAGGACCCGAGTTCAATTCTCAGCACCAGGAAAAAAAAAAAAAAGATAAAGACAAAAGGGAGAAAGTGTACCTTGAACAACCCCAACTTAAAGAAAAGTCTACAAGCTGCACTTCAGGCAAAAGGAGAGTGCCCTCCGATGAAGGTGACACGTAGGCAAGGCAAGAGGTGCAGGGTATGAGAACATTCTCCCCCACTCATGCCACATCTGCATATGGACAATTTTAGTTGAGAGCAACTGAGAAACAGCAGATGCAAGAGGGCTCTCTGTCCTTTACCTGACTACAACCAACGCCTAAATTTTCCACGAGGAAGGTTTTCTCCTGGTGCCAGGAAGTGAATATTCTTATTGCCAGAGACACAGAGAGTCAACGCTAAGATGACTCTGTGTAAAAGTACCTTAATGTCTTAAGAAGATGAGAGGGCTGCTTTGCCTAGACGCTCCAATCCCTCTCTTTTCCTAGTTACTTTCTCCATAATTCACCACTTTTGTTTAAATGGTAGGTGAGCCCCCAAGTTTAACTGCTTCTTTGGGATCTTCCTTTCTGGGAAGCCCCCGTTGCCATGTAAAAAATGTTAACATTAAATAAAATTTGTAGGCTCTCTCCTCTTAATCTCTCAGTGTTCCATTTAATTCACAGATTCCAGTAACAGAATCTCTAAGAGGATATAGTAAGTTTTTCTTTTCTACAGTGGTAAAAACACATTAAACATTAAAATTGTAGAAAATAGCAATAGCAATATATTTGGGGTTGAAAATAAAAAATATAGTTAAAATTCAACAGCAGCCTGTAAGTAGAGAGACATGTTGAAGGAATTAGGTTTTTGTTTTGTTTTGTTTCCCAACACTGGGGTTTGAACTCAGGGCCTCATGCTTGCTAAGCAGGCATTCTGCCACTTGAGCCACTCCACCAACCCTTGCAGGAATTAAAGTGCTCTCTTCTCTGTATCCTCTGAGGAAAAATTAAGGATGTTAATTAATTTGGGGCCTTTAAATTCTATAAGTTAAAATCTCTAGGATAACCACTAACAAAATAGAAACAGAATATATATATTTCTATTATACAGCAACAGTAATTCAGAGGAAGCCAAAAACTACAGAAAAGGAAATAGAAAGGTAGATTATAAACCGGACAAGATGCTACATGCCTGTAATCCAGCACTCAGGAGGCCAAGACAAGATTGTGAGTTCAAGGCCAGCCTAGGCTATATAGAAAGATCCTGTCTCCAAAAGAAAGAAAAGAAGAGAAAAAAGAAAAAGACACAAGCTATATAGAAAATACAAAATAAGGCAGTAGATTTAAAACTAAAAATATGAAAAAATCACAGTAGATGAAAATAAGCTGAATGGTGTATCTAAAAGGGGTTCAGGTGTTTTTATTTAATAGACATTCCATGCAATCCCTAAATAAAATGTGGTAGCTATATTAATTTCCAAATAATTAGGTTTAAGGCAAATAGCATTAATAAAGATA
Organism: Castor canadensis; assembly: GCF_047511655.1. Lineage (NCBI taxonomy): Eukaryota > Metazoa > Chordata > Mammalia > Rodentia > Castoridae > Castor > Castor canadensis. The sequence continues at coordinate 78,942,649 of NC_133396.1, read as the reverse complement.
AAACAGAACACTTCATAATGATTAAAAATATAGTTCACTAGAAAATAAAACAATTATAAATATGCATCTGTCTAGTAAATATATACACACAGTCTTAAAATATGTAATTAAACAATTAGTAGAAATGCAAACAGTGAAGTAAATCTGCCATCACTGTGGTGGATTTGAACATGTCTCTCTCAGTAACTGATCCTTTTAGCACAGCAAAATAATAGTCAGCAAGAATATAGGTTTCAATGACAATGGACACACTTGAACTAGTACACATGATGGCTATGGAGTATGTATGGCTTTCCAGAGCCCATGAGCTTTAAAAAAAAAAAAAAAAATTTAACCAGCTGAGTGCTAGTGGCTCACGCCTGCAATCCTAGCTACTCAAGAGGCAGCAATCAGCAGGTTCAAAGCCAGACTCCAGCAAATAGTTTGCAAGACCCAACACAAATAGTTTGAAAATAGCCAACACAAAAAAGGACTGGTGGAGTGGCTTAAGTGGTAGAGTGCCTGCCTCAAAAGAGTGAAGCCCTGAGCTCAAGGCCCAGTACTGCAAAAAAAAAAAAAAAAAAAAAAAAAAAAAAGTAATAAATAAATAATTGACCATATCTTGGGTCATAAAAGGTGCCACAAATTTTAAACGATGATGTCATACAGACCATGTTGTGTGTCTCTAATACAATTAAGTTAGAAATTAATAACAAATACACAGAATTTAAGAAACACGGTCCTAAATAACAGATAAGTTAAAGAAGAATTAACAGAAATTAGAAGATATTTAATCTGAATGACAATGGTAAATATTACATAGCTAAACGTGGGATTCAGCTCAAATACTATGTGGAGTAAATTTTATACCATTTCAGTGCTTGTTTAAGAGAAGAAAGGTTGATGATTAGTGAGTATTTTAGATTTTAAGTGTTGCAAAGCAAATTATCCTAAAAGCTAGGCGCGTAAAACAATGGTGAGTATGTGCCATCTCTGGTAGTCATTGTGTGTCAGGGGTTGGAAAGCAGCTTGGCCGGGTGGTCCTGACTTGAGGTGCCTCAGGAGGCTGCAGTCACATGTTGGCCACATTAGGGACAACCACCAGAGGGCTGACAAGACAGAGCACCTACAACAGGTCACTCCCATGGCTGGCAGGCGGGTTCTGTGTGTTGGCAGGAGGCCTCAGCTCCTCTCCACACAGGCCTCCCCAGGGAGCCGCTATGTGTTTTCACGTGATGGTGGTGAGACCCTCCAGAGCAAAAGATTCAAGACAGAGAAAGGCAGGCAGAAGCCATTCTTTTTGTGACCTATCACTTTGCCACATTCTGTTTAAGAGGTAAATCAGTAAGTCTGACCCACATTTAACAGGAGGAAAATTAGGCTCCTTTTTTGAAGAAGAGAGCATCAAAGAATTTACAAGCATTTTAAAACAAGCACAATGAGCTCCGAGGATATTTGAACAAGAAAGAAAATGAATCCAGCAAATTAAAGCCCAGGGAAATAAAAGAAAGGCAATTAAAAAGATGACATCGGAAATTAACATAATTATAGGCGGGTGCTGTGGCTCATAACCTGTAATCCTAGCTACTCAGTAGGCCAAGATTAGTAGGATGGAGGCTCAAGATCAGGGGGTAAAAAGTTCTTAAGACTCCATCCCAACCAATAAAAGCTGGGCATGGTGGTAGCGCCTGTCATCCTAGCTGTGCGGGAAGCATAAATAGGAGGATCACTGTCCAGGCCAGCCCTGGCAGAAATATGAGGGCGTATATCAAAAATAACCAAAAGCAAAAAGGGCTAGAAGTGTGGCCTAAGTGGTGAAGAAGGACAGAAGGAAAGAAGGAAAGGAGGGAGGGAGGAAGGAAGGAAGGAATTAACATGACAGAAAATAAAAGATCTACAAAGTCCAAATTTGTTATTTTTAAAACTTGATAAACTTCCAGTAAGACTGACCGAGAAAAAAAGGAGAGAAGGCACAATAAAGAATATTAGAAATAAAGCCAGAACAAGGACTGACACTACAGAGGATGAAGGAGACACTGTGACTGTGACCACAGAGAATAAGAGGATATCATGCCTAACTTCATGCCACTAAATTCTAAGAACAAAATGAACAAATTTCTAGAAAATTGTACCTACTCAAAATGACTTAGAAACAGAATTCTATGGCAATCTTGAAACAACTTAAAATTTTAAGTCATTAATTGAAAGTCTTCCCTCAAACAGAACACCAACCTAAGATGGCTTTATAGGAAAGCTCTACTAAGTATTAAAAATACAGCCAGGTGCAGTGGCTTGCTCAGCCTTACAGCTACTTGTGAGGCAGATCAGAGGCCAACCAAGGCAAATAGTTAATGAGACCCCATTTCAATAAAACAGCCAGGCATAGTGAATACCTATAATCCATCCCAGCTATACAGAAGGCCTAGGAGGCCTTAGGAGGATGACAATTTGAGGGCAAACTCAGGCAAAAACTTAAGACCCTATTTGAAAAATAACTAAAGGGCATAGCTTAAGTGGTAGAGTTCTGCCTAGAAAACTCGAGACCCTGATTTCAAAACACAGTATTGCATAAACAAAACAAAATAATTCCACTCTTATAAAACTATTCCAAATTAAAAAGGAAAAAATGGAGGAGAGAGGGAAGGGTCTAGAATCCATTTTACAAAGTATAAATAATCTTAATAGCAAAGTCTGAAAATGCCAGTGAAAAATAGGAGAGTTATATGCCAAATATATTCATTAACACAAATGTGAACATTTATGTTAACAAGTATATCTGTAAGATTAGCAAACCAAATCAGACACAAATTCCTGCTGGCGTAGTGGCTAAAGCCGTAATAGTGTTTCCCTAGCAAGTGAGGCCTTGAGTTCAAATCCCAGTGCCACTAAAAGTAAAAATCAAATTCCTACAAACCAGCAACAAACACAAAGTGTCCACAGTTCCACTGTGACAACAGAGACAAGCCAGATCTCTCTCAACAGCAAAATTGATATTAGAAATGATAGTATATTAGCCTAACGGAAAAATTTAGCACTAAAAAAAAAAATCAATGGATTACAACTCTCAGCAGGAGCATGTACTGAATCACTGGAATGTGGTACTGAAAACAAAAAGTCATCAAGTTTTCTGTATTTTTTGTAATGTTTTACAATAAAGTTTGCAAAAAAAAGTCATGGGATAAAGTGGGTGGGAATATTCCACATGGAATTGAATGGTCTAAAATGCAAGACAAAACACCGAGGTCAGCTTAGACAGTACTACTTATCAAGAAACAGACACATCCAGGTCTCAGAGGACCTAAAAATATGCAAAACAACTATGCAGATGTGATAACACCATAAAGAAAGCAGACACAAGGTCCAGGATGGCGTTCTCTCAAAAGAAGACAACACAAGCCATTCCAGATGTAACAGTAATGCCCTTGATACCTTCTAACTCTGTCATAAGTTTTATATCTACTCAACAGTTAACGTTAGGAATTCAAAACAGCTGATCGAATGAGCAAAGCTGCTAGTGTGGCCTCTTCAATTTGCCATCTCTCAGTCTGTTCAAGGCAGGGAATGGGGACACCTGGCTCACCTCCCACTACAGCAGGGAATTTTCTCCTATCTCTCCTGGTTGTTGATTTTTATTAAAAGAAATCCACAGATAATGCCAAATAGAGCTGCCTCATGTTATCTCACCACATACTACAACAGTCACCACATTTCCTGTCATTTTCAGAAGTACGTTTCAGTCTTAACACATCCTAACTACAAATAATAAAAAAACTTGAAAGCTATTTTGCACCATTGATCACAATAATGACAAAAACCGTCCAGTGATTTTGGAATCTACATAGCACAGGTAAAAATTCTGGCTTGAATTATCTCCCATTTTTTTGCTTGCTTAATCTTTTTTATTATTGTTCCAATCTGTCACCCTTAACTACCGTAATCACATAATTTTAAGATCTGCATCATACCAAAATAACTATTTGGTTTAGGAGAAGTAGGAAGTGGGTGAATATCAGTGGTTTCACCGAAACAATACTGCGTCTGACAGACCGAAAGAAGTTTTCAAATATGTCTCCATGGCAACATGGCTGCAGACTCCAGCTGTGCCAGTGGGGATGAACTTAAACGGCTGAGAGACAGTGTTTTCATTTAACCTCTTCAGTCCCAACTCAGGTGGCTTTGGAAACGTCAAGCCATTTAATTAAAACCAAAGTATAAAGGTATTTTTTTTTCCTGGCATTATTGGGGTTTGAACCCAGGGCCCTCGCTTGCTAGGCAGGTTTTCCACCACGTGAGCCACACCCCAGCCCTTTCTAAGTTAGTTATTTTTTAGATGGGTATGTCAAGTTTTTGCCTGGGGTCATCTTGGACTGTGACCCTTCCACCTGTGCCCCCCATGTAGCCGGAATGACAAGCACACACCACTGTGCCCATCTTTTTTTTTGTTGAGATGGTGTCTCACAAGTTGTTTTTTTTTTTTTGCCCTGCTGGCCTTGAGTTGTGATCCTTCTAAACATGCCACCTGAATAGCTGTGATTATAGATGTGAGCCACTGAACCTGGCCTGGAGGCTCATTTTAGATCAATTATTTTTTAAATATTCCAACCCATGTGGCTCATGAGCAATGCAAAGTTTTATGCAAATTGTATAATACCATATGTGGCTTCCTTTTAGACTATACAAAATTTAACCAGAAAACGAGCTATGCTATTTATCTTCAAAGCATAAAATTATATGGTCACATATAGATGGTAGACAAAACACCAATGTCCACTTAGATAATACTACTTACCAAAAAAACAGTCACATCCCAGGTCTCAGGGGACCTTAAGTGAATAGCGCCAGACTTCCTGCACTCTGGGTCATGCAACTATATCACACGAGTACTTTGATTTAAAACCCACGTTTAAAATGCTCAAGAGATGAAGTTTTTGTAAGGTAACGCTGAGAAACAACAGAAGTCAAAGGTCAGGTGTCACCTTTGATCCTCTGTCACTAATTAGCTGTGACCTAGTTAAGCCTTATCTTAAATAAACTCTAAAGGGATGCAGTAGGTGACCACAAAGGTCTCTTTCTAATTTAGGGTTTTCTGAGTAATTAGCAAAGACTAGAAAGGGAGAGGTGATAAGAACATACTCACAAAGAAATGAAGGGAACTATAATGTAGAATATTGGCTATGTGCTGCAAAGAGCACAGGCCAAACTTCAAGAAGGAATGCAGGCCAAGAAGAGAGACTCCTTCAAAAGAATTTTATGTGAACCATCCTACTAAAGCAGGAAACTGATATCTAATTTTATTGTGTTTTTGTTTGGTTTTTTTTTAAATATCCAGCTATCTATATTTCTCAGAAGTTTTAACCACATTCCTATAACTACAATGACCACATTTTGCAAACTAAAATTCTGAGTAACAGGACTGAATTTTGGATGACAAAACTGGCCTAGAACATCTTGAATTGGTATCAGCTCCATTTTGTGGCAGCACACAGCCACAACCCTCACCGTCTCTAGTCAGGGGCAATGATTTGCAGTTGGGACAGAGAGCAGCAGTGACTGTAGGCAAAGGTCAAGTAGTGGGCTTAATAGTTAGCACAGTGGGTAGGAGTGAGATGTTCCACTAAAGACTAATCTTGTGAGGTTTCTTACGCCTGCTCTTTGAAGAAGTGCCAAAACTAAACCAAACCAACACACACACCTCTGTGTTCCTTAGGAGTGCAAATAATCTTTGAAGCACTTAAAGTCTGTTCCATTTAGATCACAAATCTCTCTCCCTGCCCTCGTCTATCTTCAGACAGCCTCATTGTCCAAGAATGGGTATGATCAGGTCCCTTTTTAGTGTTAAATATGTAATACCCCTTTACTTTAAGGACCAACAGGAGAAGAGGTCTGGATTCAGAATGGAAGGACTTGAACATTTAGAACAATTTGGACCCAACGCTCCTGGGACAAGTGGGCCATGGCTGCATTTGAGCACTAGCAAATGCATCCTGGGAATCCCAAGTGGGACCAACAGCAGCCCAGCATCAGTGCCAGAATATCTAAGACCCAGTTCTCAACAGAGAAGCATGGTGGCCTCTGGGCCACTAGAGAAATAAATGTCAACAGCAAACTTCTGCTTGCTTGGGGTGGAAGACAGCAGGCTCCTTGCAGCCCTCTTAGAGTTTCTGGCTCTAATCACAGTCATAGTTTTACATCTACTTCTAAACTCTTCTGGTAAGCATGGAAAAATGTGAACTGGCTGGTTGAGGAAAACTCCTACTGGTTTATTTAAGATCATACAATGAGTATCAGGTAAAGACTGGGACAGAAAAAGTGATTCAGTAAAGATGGTGGTGCACTGTGCCACTGAATACAAAAAAAGAGGCAAGATGAGAAAGAACCAGGAGCTCATCAGCCCACAATAGCCAAAGATTGCTCCCCAAGTGCTGTGATGGTCTATGATTCTTTTTTTTTTTTTTTTTTTTTTCATTTTTCTTTTATTATTCATATGTGCATACAAGGCTTGGTTCATTTCTCCCCCCTGCCCCCACCCCCTCCCTTACCACCCACTCCGCCCCCTCCCGCTCCCCTCCTCAATACCCAGCAGAAACTATTTTGCCCTTATCTCTAATTTTGTTGTAGAGAGAGTATAAGCAATAATAGGAAGGAACAAGGGGTTTTGCTGGTTGAGATAAGGATAGCTATACAGGGCATTGACTCACATTGATTTCCTGTGTGTGGGTGTTACCTTCTAGGTTAGTTCTTTTTGATCTAACCTTTTCTCTAGTTCCTGGTCCCCTTTTCCTATTGGCCTCAGTTGCTTTAAGGTATCTGCTTTAGTTTCTCTGCGTTAAGGGCAACAAATGCTAGCTAGTTTTTTAGGTGTCTTACCTATCCTCACCCCTCCCTTGTGTGCTCTCGCTTTTATCATGTGCTCATAGTCCAATCCCCTTGTTGTGATGGTCTATGATTCTGACTATAGCTCATGACTACAGCCCAGGAAGCCATGCCCAGTTGTTTGCATAAACACTCAAGGAGGAGCAAATGGTTACTGGACAGAAGAATGTGCCACACAGGACAAGGCCAATGTAACTTTCTCATAGTCTTAGTGCCTTTGATGACATACTAGAGAGCAGAGCTAGGGTTGGAATCGACTGAAATCTTCCATAAATGGTGTCTAAATGCAAGCTACATAGCATCAAAAGCTCCCCAGAGAAATTCCTATTATGTACAAGGAAGGGGGAATGCAGCAAGTCCCATCTGGCTGGTCAGTGAAACATCACAGCTCCTCAGTTTGGTGCCAACTGCATGTTCATACTAGACCAAGGCCCTAAACACAGAGGTGTCAAGTGTATTCAAAAATGATCGAGATGGAGCAGGCAGTGTTGGGCAATTCCCAAAACCACAAGGAAATATATTAATAATCATTTTTATTAAGTCTCTAGTTAAGAGTCAATATTATGAATGGTACTCAGAGTTGCTATAGCAAAACAGAGTGACATTACCTTTTTCCATTCGCCTCTGACTGATACACAAGTTAAAGACAAGAAGTGGCTGAAATGCGTCACCAGTGACAATCACTCTGTAGGCCTGACAGTCTTGAGAGAACCTCTAAATTTTAAAGCAAGTGTATGGTAAAATTCACCAGAGTAGGAAAAAAAAGGCACTTGGATGAGGTGACTCAGCTCAAATGTCACCTGCTCATAGATCTTCCTGATAAGCTTAACGTTCTGTACAGGTGCTCCTTGATTTGTCATGGGGTTACATCACAGCAAACTCACCATAAGTTGAAAATGCAGTTAACTCTCCCTCACCCATGGAACATCACAGCCTAGTATGGCCTTCCTTAAACACACTCAGCATACTTGTCCTAGCCTATGGTTGAGCAAAATCATCTAACACACTGGTATAGGGGCTTGAACTCGGGGCCTTCACCTTGAGCCATTCCACCAGCCCTATTTTTGTGAAGGATTTTTTGAGATAGGGTCTCACAGAACCTATGCCCGGGCTGACTTTGAACCGTGATCCTCCTGATCTCTGCTTCCTGAGTAGCTAGGATTACAGATGTGAGCCCCAGTGCCTGGCACCTAACACATTTTATCATAAAGTGTTAGATATCTCTCAGACACATGCAAGTGGGTGTTTTGGATGAGACGCAAACCACAAAATATAATATTTAAAAACTCTAGGTATACACTACACGGTAAAGTATTGATAGTCACCTCTCACAATCATGGGGCCAGTTGGGAGCTGCCACTCACTGCCAGCATCCAGCATGGGGAGAGAGCACCATACCCAGAGGTATATCATTTTGGCACCAGCATCAATTGGAAAAACCCTAAGTCGAGCCACTGTGGAGTGGGACCATCAAGACTCCCTTCTTTACTAGGCAGTGACTTCTTGTTACTCTTTACCACCGTAAACTAGATAACTCTCAAACTAGAATTTATGGGTGCATTTGTCCCTCCTTCCTGGTTGAATTTAGACTCCCCAAGAGAGGAACTCTGCATGCTTCATTATTCTGTTCCTAACACCCCAACAGAGGCTGGCACAGAGTAAGCACAGTGGTATTCAACTGGATGCCTTTCCAATTGTCACAGAACACAGGATTCAGTTGTCTGTAACTGAAGGTTTAAAAAGTGGAGTCCAGAAAAACCAGCACTCACATCAAAATGTCAAAAACACCACATATTGGAATGAAAAGTCTCTTTTATTACAGATGGAATATTAATTAAATTCATATCTAGAGGCAAAGTGGTCTGGGGCAGTGCCACTTCAAGAGTGGCCTGTGGACCAGTAGCATCTGCATCACTTCACAGTTAGGGAGAAAAGCAAACTGCAGGGCCCAGCCAGGTGCCGGTGGCTCACGCCTATAATCCTAGCTACTCAGGAGGTAGAGATCAGGAGGATTGTGGTTCGAAGCCAGCCCCAGGCAAATAGTTCAAGAGACTTTATCTCGAAAATACAAAACAGGATTGGCAGAGTCTCAAGTGGTAGAGCGTGAGGCTCTGAGTTCAAACCCCAGCATGGCAGTCCCTGTAAATCAGAATGTCTGAGGGCAGAGCACAAGCATCAATGTGTCTTAATTAAGTTCTCTCTACCTATGGTTTGGGGTGGCATTCCCCCAAAGGCCCATGTGTTAAAAGACATGGTCCCCAGCCTGGGGACACCTGCATATGTCTATGAGGTATCCAACACTTTACGATTAAATGTGTTAGATGATTTTACTCAAAAATGCTGAGGGAGTGGAACCTTTAAGAGGTGGAGCCTAGTGCAACGCGTTTAAGGCAATTGGGGTCAGCCCTTGAGGGGAGTATGAGACCCTGGCTCCTTGTTCTCTTTTACTCCACAGCCATAAGGTGGCAGCTTTGCTCTACCACAAGCTGTCACTGAAAATTCTCCACTGACTCACCACAGGTCTGAAAGCAAGGGACCCAATGGACCGGACTGGAACCTCCAAGACAGTGAGCCAAAATAAACCTTATTTGTCACAGTAATGGAACGCTGACTGACACAACTGCTAACTGGGAAACAAATATTAGATTTCAATGAACTAGGCAATTAATTTTAAGTGACTGTTACTCAGAAATAAAGTGGAAATCGATGAGAGATGTTCTTGCTGACACACAGGTTAGAAACACCAGGAAAGGGGGAGGGCTTACATGCAAAGTGACGTGCATGACTAAACAGAGTGGTGGGAAGCAGGGCAACCACTCCACATTTAGCTTCCCTGAACTTTTGCTCCTGTGTAGCTTCCTGTCATTTCCCTGGGGCAGCACTGTCTGCAGCTGTAAGAATCAAGGTAGCAGATGACTGACCAGGGCAACTCAGAAAAGGCAGCCCCTCGGGCAGGAAGGAAGCTGGAACGTACCGTGGTTCAGGTGTCTGATACAGTCAGTCAGGAGGGCACTGAACCTCTTCTGGTCCTCAGCCTGGTGGAAGCAGAAGTAGCCATGTCTGAGGAATGGCTGCCACAGGTACACCGGGAATGCCTTGGGCAGGACCACAAAGGGCTGAGAGCTCTCCTTCTCACTGGAAGCTAAAGAAATATTGGAGACACAAATCACTTTAAAACCATGTGGCTTTTGTCTTAGATACTTATTTCAGGCTATGGAAGTCCCCAGGACAGCACAGAATGGAAAGTCTGGGCTCCTCTCCATGCTTCCACCAGTTCCCCTCCAGCACATGTCTCCTCCAAAGACACATCCACAGTCTCCGAACACAATTGTGTTCAACTCCTCCTGCGGAACACATGGCACACAGAGCTCACCTTCCCACTGCCCCCTGCCCCCCCACCTGTGCATGCTCACTCTCCTCCCCTGCAGGATCAGGCTCTCCCAGATCTCCTCTCCTCCCTGTCACAGCCAAGCAGCACTTGCTGCCTCACCAACTGCTATTCCCACCTCAGTCCGATTCCTGTCCCATCAATGTCTGATGTCAACGTGACTGCACTGCCAGCTGATGCCTTCTTTATTCACTGTCCTTTAAATCTGACCTGAAACATCTGTTGCTAACAGCCCCTCCTTTTGGGAACATTCTCTCCCCTTGACTTTCAGGAGCACCTGTCTTTCGTGTTTCCTTCATGCTTTTTTTTTTTTTTTTTTTTTAATATTTCAAACAACATGAACCTAAGTGGAGAATTATTTTTTTAGGGTGGAAGGGCTGTAGGGTGCAATGGACTATGATGAAGATAAATAAGATCAAAGTACATTATATGCACATGTGGAAAGGTCAAACAAAGAAGCCTGTTATTTTATATAGTAAATCTTTAAAAATCTTTGTCGCCTTATTGGTTGCTCTGCTGCTTTTCTATGTCTTCCTGTTAAGTGTTGGTGTTTGCCCTGTTCTGCACTGGTATTCCTTTCTGGGGTATGCTCTTCCATTCTCCAGCTTTTCCTGTGGCTCCTGAAATCCATATCACCTGCTCCTCCTTCCTTTCCTCATGCTTTCCCATAGAAAATTCTTATTCATCCTTCAAATTCAATTCAGAAGCCAGCAACTTTGGGATGTCTTTGCCAGCACTGGAGATAGAGATAGAATTGTATGGTCCCTAACTTGATCTCCCAAAATATTGTAATGACCCATTTCTACATCTGGCACCCACAGCCGGGGGAGGGAGGTGGGTTGCAGAGTGAGATGAGCTTCCCCACTGCCCTGGACTGGGGGCTTGTAGAGGATGGGGACCATATCACATCCTTGGATCCTCAGCCCACAGCACAGTCATGGAATCCAGGAGACATCTGACTTCAGCAAGTCTAAGGCCAAGAGAATGTTAGAAGCCCTAAAAATTGAGAATTTGAGGCTGAGGATGTAATTCAGTGGTATGGTATTTGCCTAGCATGTTCATGACCCTCAGTTCAAACCCCAGCATGAGAGAGACAGAACCCCTATCTCAACCTTATTCCTCTCATGCATTCTTGTTATATGACACTGCACTTGGTAAAAAGCTCCAACTTAAAGCACATACAGAAGGAATAGTTCTGTGCTCCCAGCCTACAAAATGGGCAGCAGTTTCCAGGAGAGAAAGGAAGAGGCACTTGGGAGACTAAGGCAGGAGGATCATGAGTTCGAGGCCAGCCTGGGCTATATGGTGAGACCCTGACTCAGGAAAAAAAAAAGTAAAAAAGGCTAGTGAAAGTGTTAGCACACCAAGAAATGGGTCACATCACAACCATAAGGGAGGATCCAGAACTGGGTCAGCTACAGGAAAATTGATAAATCAGAATTGGCTTAGGTAGACAATAGTTTTCTTGGTGGGTATGTCTAAGAGACCTGTTCCATTGTCCAGGAATCTGAGAGTTTATTTTGTTTATTGAGACAGTTTCTTGCTATGTAGCTCCAACTGGCCTCAAACTCTTGAGTGCTTGGATCACGGGCATGCACCATCATACCAGCTGGGAATCAGAAAGTATCAGAACAGAATGCACTGGGAGCACAGGCTGCAGCATATCGATGCCTTGCACATAATAAAATAAGAACGAATCAACATAAGAATGAATGGGTGAATGCCAATTTTAATATCTACTCTCTCCTTCTTTCTCAGTAATAAAACCTCTGACTTTTTAGGTTGGCAAGTGACAGCATAGAATAAAGACTATGCACATGTTTCCAGCTTTCCTTATAGTTTTGTAGCCCACAACTATTGGCCAATGGGATATAACCTGAAGCGGTTTATGAACTTTCCTGAAGGCATCCTTAAAGAAAGGAGATAAGCTGGGCGCTGGCAGCTCATACCTGTAATCCTAGCTACTCGGGAGGCAGAGATCAGGAGGATTCCGGTTCGAAGCCAGCCCAGGCAAATAGTTTGCAACGCCCCATCTCAGAAAAACCAATATAAAACAGGGCTGGTGGAGTGGCTCAAGTGGTAGAGCACCCCGAGTTCAAATCCCAGTACTGCCAAAAAAAAGAAAGGAGATACATCCTCCTCCTCTTTTTTTATTCCTGCTATCTGGAATCAGAAAGCTATGGCTGGAGGTCCATCAGCCATCCTGAACTTTGCTAATAAGGGCCAAAACCTAGAAATAAAGGAGGAGAAACCTAGAAAGAGCTTGAGGCCCTGAGAAATTGTGGATCTATCACACCAGCCCTGGACTAACACTCATGCATCTTTAGCAAGATAATAAAACCTTGCGGATTTAATTGGAGGGTGTGTGTGTGTGTGTGTGTGATTGTTGTGTGAGGCAAACCAGATTCCAATAAAATGCTAAAAAAAGTAAATTTCTCTAGCAAAACATAGGGCTATTTTTGATAACTCACACTAACAGAACACACCATAAAGAAGACATTTATTTATAAGCCTTTAGTGCTTTTCCTTAAGCAGATTAATTCCTCCCAGCTTCATGTTTCAATGTATTCTCTCTAGGAGAAACAGCATCAGTGAGTCCTGATTAACATAGTTTTGTGAAACAGTTCTCACCCTCTCCAACATGTCAACAATTTTGTACAAACACCTGAAGCCACATTGACTCCTTGGATCTATCTTCAGTAATACCCATGACATTCCCTCCCATTAACCTCTAGTTGTCTCTCACTTAACCTTTTACAACTTTCCACATGCCTTTCTTCTGAGTTGAGTTACACTGCTATCACAAATGATCCACTATGGAATATTCTATTTTTAAGAGTTAGAAGGCCACACCACACAATAAAGATAGTCATTGAAATGCCCCAGTGGAAAGCCCTGGGCCAGCAGGCATTAGTCACACAAGTCTTGTGTTTTGTCTTTCTTTTCATTCCTTCTGATAGGATTTCATCAATGAATCATATATTGTCCTGAATGATTTCACTGGAAAGTTCTAGAGAGATCCTCAAGAGTCAACATGTTGGAATTCCTATTTCTACACTGGGGTCTACAGCAAAGATGGCAGATAAGTAGATGTTGGAAGAAAATATAAAATGTAAGAATAGGTACAGTGCACATAAAGTGTTGTTTTAGCTTGAATTACGTTAGTAATAATTTGTTCATCTAGGTTTACGGTCCATGTACTAGTCCTATAATTGTGTCATTAAAAACACTGTGCTGAGAATTCTGCACCAAAATGACAACTGATGATATGATGATATTTTTCTCCATAAATTTTAATGAATTGTGCTCATTAATAAGAACCAGGGCTGTCTTCAAGAAACCAAGTAATTACTGTGTGGTGTGATTTACACAAAGCCAGATGGAGTTATTACATCCCACAGTTCATGAATCTCTATGAATTGCCCTATTCAGTGTATGCATTACCCATCGCTCTCCCTACATAAAAATAAGTGGAATGAATGAGAATCAAAGGACATTGAAGCTGGGAAGATCCTTTTCAATTTTCAAGTGTAAAGCCCTGTTTTAGAGTTGGAGAAACAGAAACTGAACACAGCTGATAAGTGACAGAACTACATCAGACTCCAATCCCCAGTTCTCAGGTCAATGCTCTCACCACAGCAGCAGCAGCAGCAGCACTCAGCTTTATTTAGATAAGTGAATTAATGCAATGCTTTCTTTTTAGTAGCTATGTTATGTTTATTTAAAGGATCTTTGTGTGTGTGTCAGTTTATTGTATATTACCCTGAAAGTGGAAAGATAATAATCCCCAACACATTCAGACTTGCTTACTGAAAAACAGGATTGTACATTTCACACAGAGTCCTACCTGCTTATTTCTGCTGCTCTGTGTGGTGCCATCAAAGCCTGTCATATGTTCCCAAAGTTTCAAGATACCTGGCCAATAACACATTTTCCATGTGCTATAGAAATCCCATAACCAACTTGTATTACTGAATGGGGTGTGAAATAATAGGAGCGGTATTATGCTTACCTAAATTAGAGAAATTACATCTGTGATTTGTCTATGAGTTTCTAGTCCAGAGCTTATTAACCTTGGAATTACTGACATTTTTCTGCCATATAACTCTTCACTGTTGGGTGTTGTTCTGTGCATTGTAGGAGGTTTAGCACAGCACTGACCTCTACCCACTGTGAAATGTCCCTGGAAAGCTAAATTCCTCTCCCCCCATTAAGAACCACTGGTCTAGCTAACCAAAGCAAATTGAGGAATTCTGCCTTGAAAAAGATTGCTCAGCAACTCACCAATGGGGTCTGGGAAGTGCCTATCAGATAATATGTTATAGTCATCTTCTGAGGTTAACACCTTGCCACCAGCAGGAAGAATTCGGCTTTTAGGAGCAGCCCCTTTCTGATAAGCCTAAGAAGAAAAGACATAAAAATGATTAAGTTTGCCCCATTTGGATTTTTGAAAAATATCAGACACATTAAAATAGACAGGTCAAGACACATACACCTAGAGACAGCATTCCCTACACTATTGTTAAGAGTCACAGATTCAAAAATATGTGTTTTGCATACCTGCTGTTTACAAGGTAATGTTTAGTCACACAAATGTGTGATGGTCCCAACATGGTAAATCAGAGTCTTAAACTCAAGAAGATTCCTCGTAGATGTGTTCTCAATTGGGGAAAATATAATCGCACTGACACCCACACAGTCTGAACCAAATTTACCATTTCCACCCTAATGCCTGAAGCATTCTGATAACCACAAGAGTGACGATCACTGCACAAAATGCTGGTGGCTGATGTGGGCCATGTACAATGACTAACGAGACTGTGGAACGCGTAACTGTAATGATGGTTACCATGGAGTTTCATCAACATTAAATGCTGCCATGATAAAATACGCCACCATTTTGCCCTCAGATATGACTGCTGGGGATGGAAATGCAGTGACATCAGAATGAATTCTGGTCCGCAGACAGGAAGCTCTGTTGCCTGAGAACCATGAAAGAGGCAGAGAACATTGCTAAAGTAGTTCAGACACACCCATAAGGACACAAATATAAGATAAAATTTAAGAATGTGCATCTGATGGGAGGACTTAGGTCAGGACAAAATTTGGAAAAGGGCCACTTAAAGGCAAGTTGAGAACTGAAATCAAGAAACTGTGGGACCCACTAAGGTACACACTTGGAAAAAACTAAAATAATGTTGATCTGGGCAACAAACTCAAAATAACAGTAACACATTCTATATCCATAAGATAGTGACTGAAGGGACCCAAACTAAACAAACCCACCGATATCTAAGAAGCATGTTTTCATACTTGTAAGAACTACTAATCAACTGCTCAAAAACGTGGAGGACCCAATGCGTAACTGAAGAATCTAAATTAGAATGACTGTGAAAAAGTGTAGAAGCAATTTGATTCAGACCAGATTCAAATGTGCTTTTTGGTTTTAGCTATAAGAAGCCTCAGTGTTGGCTTTTGTAAACATATCATTCAATCTTCAAAACAGCACTATGAATTACATATTATCTTCATTTTAAAAGTGAGAAAACTAAAGCCCAAAGAGGTCAGATAATTTGCCAATAGCCCAGTGGTCAGTAAGCGGCAAACCCAGGATGCATACTGGCACCTGTCCTAAGCAAGTACACAGGAGTGGTGACTAGTTATCAGATGAGACAGAATGCTTTGACATTCCTGCTTAGTGACCACCATGCTAGACTCTCAATAAAAATCACAGGCAAACCAGACGCCAGTGGCTCACACCTGTAATCCTAGCTACTCAGGAGACAGAGATCAGGAAGATCGTGGTTCAAAGCCAGCCCCAGGCAAAAAGTTAGAGAGACCCTAGCTTGAAAAATCCCATCACCAAAAAAAGGGCTGGTGGAGTGGCAAAGCTATAGATCCTGAGTTCAAACCCCACCAGTGCAAAAAAAAAAAAAAACCCACAGGCAATGCACAGGTGCTGAATGTCTAACTCTTAGATGTAAATTTTTAAAATGCTTCTATAAATAAAAAAACAAGATATTATTAAAATTTTAATAATGCCTATCCTCTAAATATCCAAGTGAGTTTTGGAAAATATTTGATCATTTTCAAATTTAGTCATCGCATTTTAACGACCTGAACAAGTTAGTCGAAAATAATGAGCAAAGAAAAGAAAGCAGTATAATCCGTAAGTTGCAAGTTGAGGGGGCAGGTTTTTAAAAATGAAGAGATAAAGTTTGATTCATAAAGAAGTTTCAGTTCGTGTCAAATGTAGTGAAAATCTCCATAAATCTAGGAACGAATTGTACAAGTATTTCCTCAATTACTTGTAGTAATCTCAGCAACTACAGCTCTTATTGGCTCAGCCACAGGCCTGGCCATAGGCTAAGTGCCCGAATTAAATCCATTGCTTAATTCTCACAGCAATACAACGACAAAGGGATCATGAAATCACTCTGTTTTATAGATGAGAAAACTGAGGCTAAACCTAGGCAAATATCTAGTAACTGGCAAATGCATGATTCAAAGCCCATAATAGTAACTAACCATTAAGATACCCTGCCTCTTCCTCAAACTTCCCTGAGAGGCCACTGTAAGAGGCCATTGTATAAGGTAATTTATTGTTGTTGTTATTATTATTACTATTTTATTAGTGGTGGTGGTGTAGTGTATTGGAAATTTGCTTCCGAGTGCCAATGAAGTGTTAAGTGAAATCCTAATATAGATAAACAGAGAAAATACTAGCTTAATCAATGTTAAAGAAAAACAAAAGTCTATCCAAGAGAGCAGTTGAGACTTGCCAGGAGCCTGTGAAATAAGTCTTTACTATATTTTATTCCTATTTGTTATCAGAAATGAGAAGGAGGGAAAGCTGGTAGCTCACGCCTGTAATCCTAGCTATTCAGGAGGCAGAGATCAGGGAGATCGTGGTTTAAAGCCAGCCCAGGCAAATAGTTCAGGAGACCCTGTCTCAAAAATACTCATCACAAAAAAGGGCAGGCAGATTGGCTCAACATGAAGGCCCGGAGTTCAAGCCCAGAACCACAAAAAAAAAAAAAAAAAGAGGAGGAGGAATCTCTGGGATCATATGACCTAATTCTCTAGCTTAATTGAGGCCCTGAGACAGTAATTCACTTGTCCATGAGTTCACTTCTAGGTGGTGGCAGAACTTCGCCTAAACTTTAGTCTTCCAAATTCACTGCCCCATGTACTTTGCCCTAAAGCATGTTCCCTCCCTAACATGACTAAAAAAAAAAAAAAAAGAAACCAATTAGGAGCCAGGCGCCAGTGGCTCATATCTGTAATCCTAGCTACTCAGGAGGCAGAGATCAGGAGGATCTCAGTTCAAAGCCAGAAAGTCAGACTGGGCTTGAGATAGTTCAAGAGACCCTATCTCAAAAAACCCATCACAAAAAAGGACTGGTGGAGTGGCTCAAGATGTAGGACCTGAGTTCAAACCCTAGTGGGAAAAAAAAAATTAGGAAACATGAAAAGCTGAAGTCCTCCCCGTTGTAGACATTTTACATACATAATCTCATATTTTCTCTACATTTTAAAGATAAGAAAAATAACCAGAAAAAAAGTTGAAATGAAAAAAAAAAATCCCCAGAGGTAAGTGGAATAAAGTATGAGAAGTGTTCTAACTTTCTAGGACTCCTGGCAAATTCAATCATAATCTCATTGAATAACTAACTCCTCAGTCATTTGTCACACATGCAAGGTTTACAAGTGGGAAGAGGGAAAGCATCAGAAAAACCATTGACAAGGACTGTGAGAGTGACCCATCACAGGGAAGACTCCCCAAACACTGGTCACTCAACATAGGCTTCTATTTTCACGCTCACCTGCCACCACCTGCTCTAAGTCTATCTTATACACTAGACACAAGCATTTGTCCAATTAGCTGCTCCTTACCCAGAACCTTGTACAACTCTTGGCAGACAGCAGACATTAGTCAATAAATATCCACTCACTGAAATGAGTACCTGAAGAGTGAGGGTTTACTGAATCAATCACCAAGAACAAGGCGTGACAATCAACCAGTCAATGTTTCTAGAATATTGGACGCATCAGTGGTAACAAGGACGTATCTTACCTCTTTGTTCTCATAGCTTTCCACAGCAAAATCATTTTTAACCACAATGTATCTGTCTTTCCATTTCTTTACGTCTTCAGCAAACTGTGAGAACTCTGCTTCGTACAAAACAGTTCCAGGTTCCAATGGTGGCTTGAAGAAGACGGATGCAATTAGCTTTCACAGCAAAAGATGCTACCTCTTTACCACCCACCATTCATGCTATTACTTGAGGACATGGGGAGACTGTTGTTTCCTCCTCCCTGCCACAGTTTCCCCTTCCTCCTCAACTGTGGCAAATATTTGACATATTTGGGTTCTTATTTTCATTTTTCTTTACTCTGCTCTAGGAACAGGAGCGTACGGCAGAAGGGATTAATGTCTTGCATACATATGGCAGTTAATAAGTGCCTGAAACTGTGGGAGAGAGAGAGAGAGAGAGAGAAAGGCAGTACTAGTATAAACTATGGACATCTTCCCCAACTGCCTGTCATGCATCGAGGCTAACACCTGAAAAACAAGAGAGTTAGCTGCCTGGCTCCCTACTCATCACACCTTCAGGGACACTTCAAGAGCCAGTGCTCAATGGCTTCTCCAAAAGCCATGGGGACCCAGGTTATAAACACTTCACCCATTCCCATGCTCCTCCAGGAGGCCATGTTTGTTTAAAGAACAAGGAGGCATCAAGCCAGCAAATCTCACTTCTACTTCTTGTATTTAAAAGGCTGTCATCATTCACCTCCATGATACATGCACCATAGAGATTCCTCCATTGGCTTTACTGTGCAAGGCTAATTCCCATCCTGCCTTATTATCTCAAAATATAGGAATAAGCTTCTTGTCTTTTACATGTCACTAGACTTAATTTATTCTCCTTTTATTTAAAAAAAAAATAGTGCCTTCAGAACTTTCCTCTCTACTTTAAAGCAAAAATTTACATGAACCATACAGAGGAGAAAGATAGGCCTATTTCTTTCAAGAATTGTCCCAGGGATGAAATAAATTCCCTTCCGAACTCCAGTGCTTAAAGCTGTGCTGACAGATAATGAGACAATCTCCTCTCTTCTCTCATTAAAAGAGAAAAAAGGACCTCAGTCCTCCCTTTAAACGAGGCTGAAACCACAGTTCTTAGGTGCAGCTTTTCTCAAATCTGGGCCACTTAATAAAAATGTGGCCTCATCCTAGATTTACTGCATCAGAATCTCAGGAGTTGTGGGCAAAATTCACATTTGTTTTGCTGCCTTGAGACAGGGGCCTTTGTTACCCAGGCTGGTCTTAAACTACTGGGTTCAAGCAATATTCCTGTCTCAGCCTCCCAAGAGCTGGGACTATAGTCACACACCCTGGTCAGAATTTTCCTTTTTAGCAAGCTCCCTGAATTTTGAGTATCACTGTCTTATGGGGATAGACATGTTATTCCCTGGCTATCCATGCTCTTAAATCTACTGGGAAACTCAACCTTTCAACAGTGTTTGATCCACTTATCACTCATTCCTTCTTGAAACATCTTTACTGCCACATTACACTTTCCTGATTTTTCTCCAACTCAATCGGCTGTTTCGTCTTGTTCATGTGGCTGGATCCTTCTCTCTCCTCCTCTGATTTCCAAATGAGAGTGGGGCCTGCACCCTGCTTTCTTTCTCTGCCTATGTTCTTCCCTCGACGACACCCCATAGCTTTCTACTGTTTATTCACTAAGAACTCCAGCATCCTCTCTCCTAAGTTCCAGATCAGAACATCCACTCACTTATTTGATATTTCCACTGGCGTGTGTCAAAAAAGCATCTTCAAATTTAACATGGCAAAGGTGAACTCATGACTCCTGTTCACCCTAGTGCTTCCTTCTCAGTAAAAGATAACTTCACTCATTTATTTGCCCAGGTTAAAAACCAAGAAATCATCACATTTCTTCCTTCTTCCATTGTCTCATGGCAAATTCTGCCAGCTCTGACATAAACACCTCCTCTCACAACCACCACCACCGCCCCCAGCCTGCTCTGGCTCATGCTCCTTTGCTTGCATGGTTACCATATCCTCCTTGCCAGTTTCTTGCATCCCTCTTACTGCACCCCTCAGTTTATTCTTTACTGAGAGGCCAAAAGATTAAAATTCTATGTCACTCCAGTGGGATTTCCCATCACACTTAAAACAAAATCAAAACCCTTATCGTGGCCCCAGGTGTACAGGCTGGTCAACCCTTTCCATCTCTCGAAGTGCTCCTGACAGACTCACCTTCCCAAAGACTGAGCCTCAGGGTCTTCTCAGTTTCTGGTCCACCTATCTCTTCCCATAAGAATTCCCCAGCCTGCTCTCATTTCTTTCTAGCCACCTCAAAGGCCATCTCCACAGAAGGCTTCCTTCCCCAACAACTTCTTCAGAGTGAAGTGACTGTTGCTTTATTTTTCCTTGTAGCGTTACCATTGCCTGATACCCATTTGTTTGTTTATTGTCTCTCTCCTATGCTTGAATATAAAATTCAGGAAGGTAGCAAATTTCTTTTATCCCCCAATTCTTGTAGTCTGACAATTAGGTACTAATACATATTTTTGAGGGTGAGGTTGATTATTATAATGGAACAAAGAAATATTAATAAGTTAGGGAACTCAATGAAAAAAATCTTTTTATTTTTTGATTATCATATTACTGCACTGGGGGTACAGGAAGAAACACTGAATAAAATTTGAAACATGTTAGTTTTCTTTTTATATGAGTCACACCATCAGCAAGAAATCATGCATAGTCTAACTTGCAGGCAAATGGGAGTTTTTTGAGCATGAAATGATTTCACAGTAGAGTTTTGTAAACTGCCATTCAAATCATTGTTTGTCTCTAAAGTATTAGCACTAGGAAGCTTTCTTTAGGGAGAGAAATGTGTGAACCAAATGGCCATGGGTTACCTTGCTCTTCAGAAACTGGGACGTTACGTCTCTCTGCTGTTCTACTTCACTGCGGACATGATTGCAGAAGGCCACAGAATACTGGCGATTATAGTATGGACTGAAGTTTTTGATAGCAGCCTCAGTTTTTCCTGGAAAAGTGTGAAAATTAAAATTTTGAAATGTACATCTCACAGAATACACATCAATTTACGTAATTATTTTTGGTGTGTATTAAATTATACACACTAAGGGGTTTCATCATGACATTCCCATACATGCGTATAACGTGCTTTGATCACGCACAGTAGTCCCCCCTTTACTTTTTATATAATTCTTTATATAAATACCCCTCCCACCTCTCTAACACCAGTGTTTCCCAGGGACTTGTTACCAGCCTATGTTCTCTGAGGATGCCAACACATGTTGCTCGTGCCTTGATCTTTCCCCCACTCTGCATTCACCCTGAGACTTTGGGGACCCTCAGGACCATCCATCCAATAACCAGGAGGGGTTTTCTTCAGTAGGCCTTGTACCCATTGTCATCACCATAAGCTTGGCCATCCTTCTAGTTCTTCTAAGGACTCTCTCTTGTCCTCTCTCTCCACTTCAACTTGCTCTATTCTCCTCTACTGCCAGACCTCCGACCCAAAAGTAGTCCCAGGGTCCCCTGTTTTAATCTTGTACACATAAATGGAGGCATTTTTCTTCTCATCCTTGAGAATCTTCCTCTAGTCTTGAGAGCCTAGATCCTGGATAAAACCAACAACCTGTTCCTCTACTTGCGCTCCTATGCTTCTGGTCGAAAAGATCTTTGTGACTCAAAGAATTGTATTTTTACCATGAGGAAGACTCTTAAACTCTTGTTAAGAGTGTGGAGGCCTGGGTAGGGGACCCAACTCTAATTGTGAGACAGAAGCCAGTTATCCAACCTCAGACAACTCACTCAGCTCTCCAGGCTCCAAAGCCCTTGACTATGAAGGAGAGTGCTCATTAATCCACATTTTTCTTTGAATGAATGACATTGAGGTATAATCACAGAGGCACCACTGCTTCACAACAGTGACCAGCAATGCCAGGTCTGCCGGAACCAGCAGTGACCAGGTCTGCTGGAACCAGATGTAAATTAAGCAACTGACTACATAGGGCCTGGAGTTGGGAGAAGAGGGACAGTTGGGTGCTGAAAACATTCTTGTGCCTGTCTAACGCCAGCTTAACGTTCGTGAGTACAGGAGAAGGAAAAATGGAGGAGGAAGGGCAAAAGAGCTTTGCGAAACAGATTAAAAACCCTCACAACCTTTCAAGTACTTGCTGCTTAGTATAGAAACAGCCATCAGTTTTCCTGTCTGTGCTGACGAGCAATTAGTACATAATTTTTGTGTTTCAAATTTGATATTATAGCCAACAGAGAAATATTAAAACATAACTTACCAGCAAGATTTGTTTAGAGCTATTAATGCATGTGAAATTTCAGAAATAAGTAAAGAGGCCTAGCCCTGTTTATTGAGATACTCAATAGGAGAAACTTGAATCAATAGCCGTGTACTTGTATGCTTATGAAATCACAAAGCATGCTAGCATATGAATTGCCTCTGTAGAGGGAGACTATTACTTTTTCTTGGGCATTTCAGTCTTTACGATATGTATGAGATAAAGGGGAATTCTTTTGAATTCTCTTAATAAAATGACAATTACTGGTCATTTATGGGGTTTAGTAATTATTACTTATAAGTCTTTTGAGACTCACTAATAATAGATTTCAGTAGATATACAAATAAAAGCCTCTATAATTTGAATCAGGCACGCTTTGGCTTGCTCTGTGAGTTTATGGCATTATAATTAATCAGTATTTGCATAATACTTTAATACACTTAGGCTTTATAACCATCAAATTGGCTATTATTTTATTAGCTTTTATTAGAGCACATAAGTAGTAAAATTCTCTATTCTTGTCTATAATTTTCTTATATAGGAGTGGGAAATCATTGAGAAATCACACAATGAGGAAGAATCTCACTTTAATGAGACATATACAAATAATTAACAAAATTTTCCCTTTAGCTCCAAGCAACCACTGTTTGCTCTGTCACATCAGCAGTTTATCAATGGCTGATGCTAATTTTTGCACTCTTGCAAGCACTTGGATTGAAATGAAAGGAGTGGTTGTCATTTTATGATGAGTTCTGCAAAGCTTTGAAAGCTGATTTTCTGCCACATCACCAAGCCTTCTCCTCACACACCCTGCTTCTACCGAGGTGCTGAGATGCCACCACTCCCTTCCAGTGTATGAGGAAATGCTTCTGTGACTTCATTATCTGCACATGGCACCGTCAACACACCATCTTCCAAGTGATGTTTATAAGGAAGAGACTGCAGCTTTCTTGCATAATTAACCTCGTGGCTTGGTTCAAAAAGAATCAAACAGCTAATAATGTCATAAGTTCCAGGGAAAAAAGAAGCTAGTCTCCAAATGTGTCTAGATTTTAGATAAAATCTGAGTTTACATACGCGGGCGCTCAATGTTAACGACCTTGAGCATGACAGCAGTGTCTAGTGTTGGGGCAAAATACCCCTGTGGTTAGGGAGATGAACTCTGAAGTCAGATAGACATGGGTTCAAGTCCCACCTCTGCTTACCAGCTGTGGGACCTCATGTTGAGGCAGGCTAGGACACAGGAAAAGATGCCCTGGGACCGACTCCTCAGACCTCATGTAACTTATTCTTGGCACATTTCATGCTAAACTGCTTATCTCAGTCCAATGCTTATCCTTTGCTATTGTAAATTCTAAGACAAAAAAAGCCTCGGGGTGATTCTGCCTTGCATTATCACTCAGATAAAAACACGAGTATTAATCACATCCCATACCCTATGCATATGATTAGAACGCCAGGAGCAGGCTTGGGCGCATGCGCAGAGTACCTGTCAATCACCCTCCCACCCAGACCCAGCAGACCGCCCAAATCCCTCCCACTCCTTCAAATGGAGCACTCTCTGCTTCTGGCTTCCACCTGTCCCCTACGGCCTTTTCTAACTGCTTTTGTTAACTTTCAATAAACTTTTATTATTACTTGACCTTACTATGTCTACCTATCCTACCTGAATCTGGAATTTTCTGTTTCCTGGTGACTACAATAATGTAAGTTACTTCCTCTTCCTTCTCACATGTGAAAGGAGGACAAGGGTTGTAATGATTCCAGAGAACAATGCTTAGCACTATGGCTGGCACCTAGAATGTTCCATAACTGACAGTCACTAAATGACAGTGATATGGTCATGCTGGAGCCCCTAGCCAAGCACCAGAAAATGCTCTTCAAGCTGAACTAAGGAATCAAGAAGCCAAAGGCAGTTGAGTACTGTCACTCCAACTGGGGACCCCTGACCCACTGCACACAGAACAGCTGCCTTCACAGGAGCGGTCATCCCATAGACGTTTCAGTGGACCCTGAATCAACATCAGCTACACAAGGCTGGGTGTGGTGATGCATAGCTGTAATTCCAGCACTCAGCAGGCGGGAGGATCGTGAGACTGAGGCCAACCTGGATTACATAGTGAGACCCCATCGCAAAAAACAAAAAAATTTTAAAAACTACATGGAACAGTAGCATTGACGAGCTGAAGGCAAAAAGCATGAGCATGAGCTGGCTGTGTTACTTTGAGCCTCTCCCTCTTTCCCTCTCAAACCCTCAATTTTTCTCATCTATGAAATAGAGACAATGAGATGCCCACATCACTGTGTTGTATGAGGAGTAGACAGGTATTGTACATTAAAAAAAGTGTTTTAAAACAGTACTTGACCACAAGTTAGTTGACCAGTAAAATTTGACTATTTAATATTCCATAATGAAAATATTCAAATAAGTGGATCAGCTTCTGGCTACCACATAAACTGAGTTGAAACCAGCTTGTTTTCCAGTTTTTAAGATTCTTCAGTATTGAATTTTTAATATCCCTGCCTTCATACTTGGTATAACCTTCCCTTTCTTAAATTGTTGGTAAAAACAAAGTGCCAAGTCTTCCACTAGATGGAGGTTATTTGAAAACAGAAAGACTCGATACCGTGGAAGGTTCCTTCCACATTTTGGTATACAAGGACTTCGACACAAACATACTTCTTCTAATCCTACTCATTGATCCCAGCCGGTGCTGGGCATCTTGATGGTACATTCACTTAACCTCAATGCTCAGAACCTCTCAGACAAATCCTCACTAGAGCTAAAAGAAGCCTCTTTGACAACTCATCTAACCACAAAACTTAGCTTCATATCAACTTTGTCAAAGTAAGAAAAGTTATGTGTAACAGAATTGAAGATCAAAATAAAGAAAGAAAATTTATTTGCTGGTCCTTCTAAAATCATTTGCATCCATACAGGGTCAAACACTCAGTACTCATTTGACTCCTGTCACTCCTGGGGCTTGAACTCAGGGCCTTCACCTTAAGCCATTCCACCAGCCCTATTTTTGTGAAGGGTTTTTAGAGATAGGGTCTTGCAAACTATTTGCCTGGGCTGGCTTCAAACCTTGATCCTCCTGATTTCTAACTCCTGAGTAGCTAGGATTACAGGCGTGAGCCACCTGTGCCCAGCCTGTCACTTCTATTATTATAATATATTTCTTGAATCTATTCCTTTCCCCTATTGCAAACACTATACCTTCTGTCAAGCTTTTATTATCTTTCAACAACATTGTAAAAAGATATACAAATTAATCTTCCCTAGGTAAGCATCACAGCAGGGCAAAAATATTTAACTAGCTCTCAGCTTTAAAACAGGAAACAAAAAGTCAACAGCAGAGAGGAGGGAGAGGCGGTGCCAAGACTGATGCACAGATCTTGGAGGACTGTGGGCAAGAACCAATGCGTGGTGCATGTTTTGAGCAGAGAGATACTGAGAAGGGCTAATGGCAGGAGCTGATGAGACAGAACAGGAGAGGTCAAAGCCAAGCAGGCAACTTAGAACCACTCAAGATAAGGCTGGCACAAGTTACCAAGGCCCAGATGCTAGAGTGGGGAATGATCTAGCAGAACCAAGGTATGGCACTGAGGCTGCTAGGGGATGCTTTTTGAAAGGCCTAAGGAACACACCTCATTAGTCTTAGAGGCATGACCCTCTGGGTCCTGGCCTGCCTGGTTTAATTTGACCTGTTGCTACCAGGCCAACCCTCAACACCTCTGAATGCCAACAGCAGTAACTCTTCAGCCTTGTGCTGAAGAGACCTGGCCTCAACTGTCTTTATTTCCCACCATTCCCACTCAAACAAAACCTTCATGTCCTGTGCTTGCCAGGCCTTCTCCCTTTCTCCCCTTAAATGCCCTGCAAGCCACTTTGACACTTCAAGCCTAGACAGCCATCCCAACCCAAAGAGACACTTTTCAGACCTCTCCAGCTATAATCTCAACTTCTTTTGCCTTCTCCCAGCTGTGCGCTTTTGCTATAGCTGTTTAAATACAGCTTAACTCTCCTCCAAAGATACACTGTATTTATACACTGGCAAATATTTGTTGAATGAATGAAAGAATGGCTGAGTAAATATTCAAGACCAAAGCAAATTACAATTCATAATAATAATGGAACCCCGTGCCAAAGTCGCAGGAAAGAAGGAAGGTACGGGTTTTAGCTAGACTGTTTGTTATTAAAAAAGATACACTCTTGAACCTCAATTCCATTTGTTTACAAAAATCATACTCTTAAAGATTAGTTCCTTTTAAACTTTTAAGTGAACTTTGTCCATGAAAATATGTGGGAAGTTATTTTCAAACAAAATACTTTCTTGGTTTATTTGTCTTCCTTGACCAATCTAGAAACACGGGGAAGTAAGTACATGAGAATCTGGTTAAAGCTAATAGGAAGTTTGAAGAACCTGGGTTTATGTAATTTCTCATTCTAGAAGGTTCTTTTAAAACTTAGAATGTTCCCAGTCCTACAGTAATGCAACTGAAATCTATTTACTTGCAGGCTTTCATTTTTTTTTTTTTTGACGGTACTAGGGTTTGAACTCAGGGCCTCATACTTGCTAGACAGATGCTCTACCACTTGAGCCACTCCACCAACCCCACAGGCTTTCTTGAAAGATACTATTGATAGTACATTATTCCTAGCTCTGTTATTCCCAGTGGTACAGCTATGACATACTCTAAAATCTCTGGCTAGTAAAGATTCCGTCCTATTTCCCTTACTTTCAGAAAAGTAGCTCCTGGGGGGTGGGGAAAGGGGGGAGAAATGATCCAAACATTGTATGCACATATGAATAAAATAAAAATAAATAAATAAGAAAAGTAGCTCCTAAGCACAAAAAGATGAAAGAAAAAAATCCTAACACAGTTTTTGCTACATTCCTTTCTAATCCTTTTTTACTATTTTTGTTTATTTTGCAGTACTGGGATTTCAAATTGGGGCCTATACCTTGAGTCATTTCACCAGCCCTTTTTTTGTAATTTTTTTTTTTTTTTTTTGGAGATAGGGTCTCGTGAACTATTTGCCGGGGAATGGCTTCAAACCACGATCCTCCTGATCTCTGCCTCCTGAGTAGCTAGGATCACAGGCATGAGCCATGGGTGCTGTTTTAATTTTTAATAGTTGAAATTACTGTACTTTATTCAGTTTCTCTTGACATTTCATCTCTTCCAATGTCATAAAAAATGACTTTTTCAGATGTTACATTTCTACTGTTACTATGAAAGAGAAAAATACAGAATTTTAAAAATTTTAACGAGGTGGCTATTTCCTGGGAACTAAGGCAAATCTACATATGAGAAGATGATTAACCAGGCCTTTGGTACAATTTCTCATAATTATTTTCTTTTTGGTGGCAATATGGTTTGAACTCAGGGACTCACGCTTGCTAGGCAGGTGCTCTTACCAGCCCAGTTTCTTTAAAACTGTTAAGATTTCAGGTAAAGATGAATTTTGGGAAACAAGACAAATGCCCATAAAAAATAAAATATTTTTAATAACTTAAAAATAAAGCACAACATCCACCACTGTTTATTTTTGCCAGTCTTTCCCAAACTGCAGAAGTTCAAAAGTCCTGATGAATGATAGCATCCGCTATGATCTTGGTTGCTAAGCACTGTCACTACACTTTCAGGTGGAAAAACTGAAAATCCCAATTCGCAAGGTAGAGGTGCAAAAATCTAATTACACACAGTGATGCCCAAGGACTCTCTTTTCTCCTGGTAATGCCTTAGAGAATGAGGATAAATTGGATCCTCCACAATTGGACTAAAGGGGGGCTGCGTGCGCACGCGCGTGTGCGTATTGCTGCACGCATGTGCCTGTGTGTATTTAAAGCACATTTATTATCAGTGCTCGAGAGAAAGGTTCTTGAACAGACTCCACTCAGGAGGCAGGATGATTCACGGGCAGCCTTGATTCTGCAGATCGTTCAGCTTCCCCTGCAGAAATTCCACCTTAAGTTAAAAATAAGAGACGTATGAACCAACTTCGGTTCTCTGTAATTTACTTTGGATATTAATCCACAGAAAGAAATATACAATACTTATGCTTCCAAGAGCTCATATTAAATATTAAAGTCCCAGCAGGACCCTCCCAGGGCTCAGCAAACATCTGGATAAGAAGCAGAAGGATGCTGAGGAACCAGCTGTAGAACTCACACTGGAAACTGAGTGAAGCTGGCAGTGAACTTGCCCTCAGACCATTAGAGCCTCTAGGTTTCTTCCAACCCCAGGGCTGATGGAGTGAGTGGCTCAAGTGGGAGAGCGCCTACTTAGCAAGAGTGAGGCCCTGAATTCAAGCTCCAGTACTGCCAAAAACGTACAAATTTGTAATAAGACACTTCAGATGCTCCATCCAGCTCCGGTGGATAAGCAAAAGCAAAAGCAAAACCAGTGTCTTGTACAAATGGCCAGTCACTGAAGTAAATGAAGGCTCTGTGTGCACAATGTGTTTGAAAGAACAAGGCTGTCTCATCCTGGTATAAATAAGAGAAATGGGAGAAGACATTCAGATTGGAAACACACAACTATTTTATCAGTTTCAATTCCTACTGCCTTATTCTATTAAAAAATAAAATAAAAAACCCACTGTGGTCAGCTTTTCTAGACTTGGAAAAATCTGTAACAGATTTCTACAACTCTAAGGCGTCGAGTGTGGGTTCATCCTTTTCTAGTATTGTTAGAAAAATATCTGTGCTGGTATGCTCAGCACATCTTTTTTTCTTTAGCTATAATTAGAGAGAGGTAGCTTTAATTTTTCTTCCATCTCATTTAGAAAAAGTGCTTGAAATTGTCAGGATTATTTTGTCATTACCTCACAGCATGCTCCAATTTTCTCCTGACAGATCTGATGAGAACAAATCTTGTTCATTTTGCCATTCTCTGAGCTGTCTAATGTCCTCGAAGGAAGCTGCAGATTGCTTGTGTTTTTCTTGCAGAAAATGAGAGGGCAGAGTGAAAAGAAAAACTAAACTTGAGGGATGAATTCAACTATGATATACTAGAAGAACTGTGTCAGTGTCACCGTGTGTCTCCATTACAACAATTTAAAAAGATGCAACAAGAAGAAATTTAAACTTATCTGACAGCTGACTTTTCAGACAGTATCACAAGAACTATGATAGGACATGCCTAAAATCTAGCACTTGGGAGAAGGCCCGAGGATGGCCAGCCTGAGCTACAGATAGAGATCCTGTCTCAAAAATCCAAGGGTTGTAGAATGTAGTTCAGGGGTACAAAGTGAAGCCCTGGGGATTGATCCCCAGGACCGAAAAGAGAAAGGAACAGTATTTTTGGTTTTGAAGGCCACATATTACTGAAATTTGGAAACCAGAATAACAAGATTCCTTCTGCTCTTTTTGAGCCTAATCAAACTCATCAAATCTTTTCTGCACATATTTTATCCCAGACTTTTAAATTATTTCAAAATTCTGAAAATATTCCTTGCTTATTGATTGTAATAATGCAACGAATACAACATGCACATTAAAAGAAAGGGTGAGGCTGGTGGTGTGGCTCAAGCAGCAAGAGTGCCTGTCTAGCAAGCGTGAGGCCCTGAGTTCAAACTCTAGTACTGCCATAAAAAATTTTTAAAAAAACAAAACAAAAACAGCCAGGTGCTGGCAGCTGGGAAGCTGAGATTGGGACAATCACAGTTCAAGACCAGCCTGGACCAATAGTTCACAAGACCTCATCTTTAAAATAACCAGAGCAAAATGAACTGGAGGTGTGGCTCAAGTGGTAGAACACCTGCCTGCATTTAAAGTGTGAAGCCCTGAGTTCAAACCCTAGTACCACCAAAATAAATAAGAAACAATAAGAAGAAATCAGGCCAAACTTAAACCAAGCAACAAGCCTAGGAATTTTATTGATTTTCTACCTCCAACACATTAGGTTCTCTAGGGTCTGTCTCTCTCTCTCTCTCTCTCTCTCTCCCCACCCTTCCCTTTTTCTTATTCCATTTCTCTTTTTTGCCTTTCCACACAGAACTATATTTGTTTGAAATACTTTATATTTTCTATTTCTTCTCTCTCAAAAACCTATGCCATCAAAGCAAAAAATGCACTTCTAGGTATCTGTATTTAGGGCAGAGATGTCCTAGTAAGGAGGAGGGGGACCCGGCTAGGAGGTGAAAGGTGGCATTAGTAAGCTTCAGGAAAGCCTGTGTAACTCTGCAATATTTCTGTAGACCAGCTGACTTTTTCAAAACAATTTACAAGGTTCAAAGAGCAGCAAAGTTATTTCTGCATGCCCTAACTTGAGAACTACCAAAATGGCTCTGGCCCATTGTCCACTTGAATTGGTTAGCACTAAGTCACTATATATAGTTTTTTTTTCTTCTTTCTTTTTTCTAGTTTTCTTGATAACAATCCAAACATCCCTCAATAACATCCAACCTGGAGGATGCTATTCAGTCAGAGAGCATTTGCCTGACATGTGTGAAGCCTGGGTCACTCCTAAGTAGTGTCTGTGTGCCTCCCGGGGACTGAATCTGGAGACCTGTAGATAACTGGATGTTCCTGCCACAATACACATCAAGAAGCAATTTGAGTTTATCTGGGTGCCAATCACATGCTAACTTCTAAATACTGCCAAAAATATCAAACTTTACAGACCTCTAGAGCTGGACAGGATCATGACTTTAACCTCCAATGCACTCCCATTTTCAAATAAGGAAATAAATTGTCCCAAGGTCACCAAACTAGTGATACAACATCCATGAAAAAATTTAAAATCAGTGCCAGGAGTTTTCCTGTCTGCTAATGCTACATTGATTTGTGGAGAATCTAGGCACATCTATCTTTTTTTAATTTATGAAGGAAGGAAAGTAATTTTTGGAAATAAAAACCACACAGTCAAGAACCCTGTGAAATAATTTTAAATTGGGGTAAAAAAAATGCAAGTTAGTTTTATTTTTTGCAGTACTAGGGTTTGAACTCACCTTGAGCCACTCCATCAGCCCCTTTTTTTGATGGTTTTTCTTTTGAAGATAGGGTCTCATGCCCAGGTTGACTTCAAATCATGATCCTCCTGATTTCTGCCTCCTGAGTAGCCAGGATTACAAGTGTGAACTACCTGCACCAGGCTTGATGATTAATTTTTTATGTTAACTTGACTGACTGGACTACGAGATACCCAGATATTTGGTCAAGCTTTTTTTTTTTTTGTGGTACTGGGGCTCGAACTCAGGATCTTCACATTGAGTCACTCCACCAGCCCTATTTTTTTATTGTTTTATTATTCATATGTGCATACAAGGCTTGGGTCATTTCTCCCCCACACCAGCCCTATTTTTGTGAGCTGTTTTTCTGAGAACTATTTGCCTTGACTGGCTTTGAACCGTGATCCTCCTGATCTCTGCCTCCTGAGTAGCTAGGATTACAGGTATGAACCACATGTGCCCAGCAGGGTCAAGCTGTATTCCAAATGTGCCTGTAAAGGTGTTTCTGATTGAAATTAGCATTTGAATGGGAAGACTGAGTGGAGTAGATTGCTCTTCCTAATGCAGGCAGACCTCATCCAATCAGCTAAAGGCCTATGGAAACAAAAAGCCTGAGTAAGAGTGAAATTCATCCTGCACGAATGCCTTGAGCTTGGACACTGCTCTTTTCCAACCTTTGGACTTGGACTGGAAGAGCTGTTCTTCCTTGATTTCAGCCTTTCAGCTTTTGGACTGGAATGGCACTACCAGCTGTTCTTGCTCTCCAGCTAGCCAGCTGCAGACGGGGACTTGTCAGCCTCCACGATTGCGTGCGCCAGTTCTTCCCAGTGAATACAGATACAGACATACTCTTGGTTCTATTTCTCCTGAATGATTGAACAATGATGCCGCCATTCTGTAAATCAGCAGCCATTTTATCCTCAGGCCTCACTTGAGAACTGGAGCCATTCCCAGTAACAGCCCCGCCCTTAAGTAGAAATTCCCGCCCTCCAAGACAAGCTCCGCCCCTGCCGGAGACTCCCGCGCATGCGCCAACTTCCTTACCCGCCCTCTTCTATAAAAGCCACGCCTGGCCCAGAGTCTGTGCTGTGCCATCTTTCCCCGGCCAGCTTGCCGTTAAACCTCACTCTTGGACGTGAGACTTTTCCTGAGCTTTCTTTGTGAGCGGTGTTTTTCCTAACACTGAGAACCCTGAATAATACAAATACGATTAACTGAAATATATTATTGAGCTCCAAACAATTATTAGTTTATTTCATTTAACATATATTAAACTGTTGGATCAATAAGTTAAAAGCAACACAAATGTCTAGTGATTCTATGCAACAAGTTCTAATATTTGTCAATAGAATCAGGCCGGTGTTTCAGAGTATACTCTGAAAAACGTGGAATCTGTATTTAAAGCATTGCACCCAGTGATCTATGAAAGGCAGTAAAAACACTTCACTCAGTTTCATCTCACTTGGCAGAGGTTGCATCAAGAAGGTGGAGACCAAGCGAAGCTCTGGACACCAGGGAGACCAGCTGACCTTATCTGAGTACCCTTAATCCTACTCAGGTGTTCCGATTAAGTGGCATCATCGTCTCAATTAAGGCTGCAGTCTTTGCCAGCTATCACCATAAGGCTCCCTGGGAAATGCACTAATTAAGTAGATTTTCTTAGCTACTGATGAAAATTCATTTTGCACAAAATCAAGGTTAAGAGGTAGTGCTATGGACCAGTCCTGTCATCTGCATATTTGAAATTCCTTAAGAAAGTTTCCCTGCTCTCTGCTCTGTATTCAACTTTATAGGAGCCAAGAGCTGAGCTATGTTGAGCAATGAACCGCTAATAACAAAGATTGAGTATTTGTGTGCTTCCTTTAATGAGATATTTCCAAAATAGAGAATTATATGGTATATATATATATACACACACACACACACACACACACCATCATCCACATACCCAAGATACACTCACATACGGTATTTTTGTAATCCGTTCATAATTCTAACAGCACAATTCATTTGCTTGTTGATGGGGCTCTCATTCTCTCCCTTTGTGCTCTTACAATCCGAGCTGATATGAACATTAATGCATATATCTCCCTGTGTATACACAAATGAAATGTTAACATTATACCATATTTGCCTTAAGTATTTGTTAAAATGCTGCTGGGCACCAGAGGTTCACACCTGTAATCCTAGCTACTCAGGAAACAGATCAGGAGAACCGTGGTTCGAAGCCTGCCCCCAGGCAACTAGTCCAAGAGATCCCATCTTGAAAAAAAAAAAAAACCCATCACAAAAAAAGGGCTGGCAAAGTGTTTCAAGTGGTAACAGCACCTGCCCAGTAAGCATGAGGCCCTGAGTTCAAACCCCAGAGCCACCTTAAAAAAAAAAAAAAAAGAAAAGAAAGAAAGAAAAGAATTTGTTCAAGTACTACAATTGCAATTATGGGTCCCTCTACTCTGCCACAGTGTTACCAGGTACCACTATGTTGAAACTAGTGTTTATTCTTATAATCTTAAGACTCCTACAACATATGTATGTATCCATATATAATGAACATCACTGTTGTGTACATATCCAAACCTACTCTACCTGTCATTCTTCAGCTTGATATATACATATGCAGGTATATATAACATTATATCACAGACTATTCAAACACTGAAGTAACTGAGATAGTATAGCACTGATGGTACTGGGATTCATAATAGACCACTTGTTTGGAGAGCTCAAAACAACCCATTCAAATATGGAAACATACCATGTGCACACTTTGTTGACAGGCCTCTCTCCTTTTGCTCTTAGTCAATGCTGATATGAACATTAGTGCATATATGTACGTTTCTCTAGAGTGTGTCTAGGACACTAGGGCAAAGTGTGACCATCTTTACCTGCATTTAATATTGCCAAGTTGCCCTCAAAAATTGCTGTGTGAAGTCTGGCAGGGTGGCTCAAGTGGTAGAGTGCCTGCCTAGCAAGCATGAGGCCAAGTTCAAATCCCAGTTACCCCACCCCCAAGAAAAGCATTACAAATGCCTGTGCAATTCACATCCCATGCAGAGTACCAGAGTTCTCTCCTCCCAAATCTTCAGAAAGTCTTGGTATTGTCCCATTTTAACACTTCTGTCTATTTTGATAGGTAAAAATGGTGCCTTGATTTGCATTTACTAATGAGGTTCGGCACTTTTTCATATATTCACAGCCCATCGAGTTCTCTCACTCTGTAGGTTGATCTCCTCTCTCCATCTGTCTTCTTAACTGACATGTGAGCTTTGTTTATAAATATTAAGTACCGATTCTTCTCAGATATAAACATTGCAAGTATCTTTCCCAGTCTGTGGCTTGTCTTTTCACTCGAATTATAGCGTTTTGTTGAACAAAAGTTTCAATCAGGTCAAATTTAACTAGTGACTGAATTAGGAAACCTTCTCCTTGTTCTTTTGCTCATAAGAGTTACTGTTTATGTTTTCTTCTAAAAGTGCTTTTGCACGAGGCTGAATTACTATGTGTAGACATGATTTTGGAAGCCACAGTTTTCCATACAGGACCTACATAACCGCTTCTGAGATGTACCTGTATATCAAATTTCCATATTTGAATGTTTTGAGCTCTCTGTTCTGTTCCAGGAGTACCAACCATACTGGCTCAGTTATTATAGCATTGGAATAATTTTTGATACCTAGGCAGTGAAGTCTTCCCACTTGGTTCTTCTTATCTTAGCTATTCTTTACCCAGTATTTTTCCACTTTAATTTAGCGTAAATTATGTCAAATCCCATGGAAAAAAAATGGTTTTTATCAGAATCACAGTGAATTTGTGGTTCTTATGGGGGTGACAGTTTTATGTGTGGTATTCCCCTCTAGGATGGCTGCTAGTTCATACAGCCCTGGTGTGAACTAGCAAAAGACACCAACCCCAAAGCCGAAGGGAGGGTGCTTGCCCTCTAGCCCCACACCTACTGAATCAATTCTGGAGGGTGACTTAGCATTCTGTGTTTTTTAAGGCATGTTTGTAATGGTTGTATTTTTTATTTGGAGTGCAAGTGATTAAGGTGCCCGCTGAAGTTGGGAAACACTGGCTTAGTCAGTCATCTGTTGATACATGGCAGTTTCCTTTGTCTCTAAGCAATGCTGTAATAAAGCATGCTACATATGCCTTTTGTACTTGTGTGCATGGATATGTATACATATACAGGACAAATTGCAAAAATGGAAATGCTAAGTCATTAAAATGTGCCTCCTTAGGGATGACAGTATTTTGCACTGCCACAAGTACCATGTGAGATTGTCACTTACCCACAGACTCACCAGCAGTGTGTTCTCAAACGTTTGCATCCTTGCCAAAGAGATGCCTTTTTAATGCTGATGTAGAGCATTAGTGAAGAACCAGAAATATCACCCCACCTAAGTTTGTGCCCACCATGAAAACCATGGAAAGTTCACAGAGAATGAGAATTTTCCTCAGCATACAGAGACATGATGTTTATCGTGTAAGTGACAGTTACACACAACTCACATTGTACTCATTTCTGTATTACAATTCAGGTGCACTGTCTCTTTCATGTACATTGAGGATTTTTGTCAGCCACCTGGAAACTAAGCCAACATTTATAATATTTCTACAAGAAAAAGCATTTCAAAAGCCAATACCACTAACTTCAACTGGAAACCTATAGAGTCCAGGAAGGACTGCATGGATATGAAAAAAAAGAAACTTATTTCCACTTTGGAGAGTTAACATTTCAAAAGTGGATCTTCTCTTGAACTTGGTGAACATCTATAATCCTAGCTACTCAGGAAGCAGAGATCAGGAGGATTGCAGTTCAAAGCAAGCCCTGGGAAAAGAGTTCGCAAGACCCTCTCAAAAAACCCATCATGATAAAGGGCCAGTGAAGTCACCATACTTTGCCTCTAGAATAAAGATTTTGCACATGTGGAAGCTGTCTGCTCATCCACTTTCCTTAAGGGAATAAAATGGAATTCCTTCAGAACTCATGAAGCTCTCCAAACAAAAAGTATAAACATTACAAGAAAGTCAATTGCTTGCAGAAGCAGAAATACCCTATGCTAATAAGTGTGTTGTCAAATAGAAGTGCTGTGTATGAAGCAGGTTAACATGTCTATAATCTCACATAGTTATTTTTTTAAATTAATATCACAGATAGTTTTAGTTAACTTTGATTTTAATAGCCCACCAGCTGTAGAAACCTTTCCTGTTTTCCTCTTAAAAATGAGGATCAAACAGAAAGGTAAATCAGGTCCTGCCTGTGGGGCTGGTACCAGTGGGAGGGGGAGGATATAAGGAAAGGTGCAGGAGGGTGAATGTAGTGGAAATACTATGTACTCATGTATGAAAATGGAAAAATAAAACATATTGAAAGTATTCAGGAATGAGGGGAAAGGGGATAAAGGAGAATGATGGAGGGGTGAACTCCACTATGATATATTCTAAGCACGTTTGTAAATATCACAATGGACCCCTAGTACAGCAAATAAAAAAAATGAGGATCAAGGTCACTTGTGTGTGTTTTTTTTTAAATCTTATTGGTCCTAAGATCCTCCTCAGCTACCTGATGAAAATTCTGCCTCCATCTCAGACCTACTGAGTCAGAATCCACCCGAGAGGTCAGAGCTTCTGTTTTCAATATGTTCCTCCAGAAGATTCTTATGATCAGCCTATGTTGTGTATCTACTAGCACTGTAAATACCACTTGCTCACTAGTGTCACCGTGTGTACACCAAAGCTCTCTAAAGAATCCTACATCAGCCTACTACTTTGGGCAAGAGCTATAGGAAGGGTCCTATCCCATACCCCAGAAAGCTGTGGGCTCTTCATCAGTTTTCCTTGGTTTTGCTGTGATGGAGGACAGAACAATATAAGGTATGTCTCTAAGGACAGTAGTCTAAAGGAGGGATGATCTTGACTCTAGGTTTGATATGGTAAGTTATTTTTGACATCTAGGGATGAAGTGTGAAATAGGTGATAAAAGAAAACTACTACTGCATGGTTACTCCTTCAAGGTAATTTTAAAAACAGAGGTAAAAGAGACAGTGTTTGAAAGAAATACTTTGCATACCAAGTATTCCTTAATGTCAGGTTGTTAACTTTATGAAATAGAGGGAAAAAAATGGTCTCACAGGATCAAAGGATGGCTTTTTTGGCAAATATCCTGCATTCTAGACTGTTTCCAACTCTGCTGCTGTTTCCAGGAGCATAAAATTTACTTCCAGAGAATTCTGAAGCTGCAGCTTAGTTCCAGAAGTCCATGGGCGTTCCCATTTTGCAGAGGTAGAAGCCATCTGCAAATCTACTTTCCTTAAGGGGATATAATGGGATTCTTTCAGAAGACCTGAAGCTGTCCAAATAAAAGATGCAGACATTCCGGAAAGGTTATTGCTTAGGAACAGAAATGTCCTATGTTAATAAATGTGTCTGTGCACCCTTTGATCCAAGAAGCTGATCTGGATATTATAAATAGATGCCATCGGGTCTACTTGATAACACAGAGCCCAGAACAGGGAAACACAGAAATGGTAATGAGTGGGGAAAGAAAGCTACAAGAGGTAAATAAATTATTGATGTGTAAAGTTCAAAGAAGCTAGGGCTGGAACTTCACTTGAGTTTGCATTTTAAATTTCCACTGAACTGTAATAGGTACATGACAATATTAGACTATAAATATTTGATTTTCATTTTGCTACTATGGCAAGTAGAACTAACTATGAGCAAAATTAACAACTTTTATTGCCTTTGTATAATTGATTTATATATATACATATATACATTATATGTAAGTAAATTATTGAGCTGGGCATGGTGGTGTGTGTCTATAATCCCAGCACTCTGGAGACTGAGTCAGGAGGATAACAAACTTGAGGCCAGCCTGTGCTACATAACAAGACCCTGTCTAGAAAAATAAAAAGTAAGGAATTCAATTTCCAAGATAAGACTGAAGGTTGCCTTTTAAGTTTCTATTTAATAGAACAAAATACAAATATTTTACATTTGCAATGATAGAACAAAAAGTAATTATTTTTATTATTGCAGCAATGAGTGCATGCATGAACAAACTGAGTATGTGTGAAAACACCATTTCTTGCCTATACCTTCTTTTCTTACCTCTCTCTCTTTCCCTCTCTCTTTGCTCTCCCTCTCACCCTTGATTTCTGGGATCCCATAGTTAGTTAATCCTTTAATATCACAGTCAAGAATAACTTCTTACCCCTAGTTATCTTTGCAATTTGCCCAGCCAGACTATTAGAGGGTGGGAACCACAGAACGGGGAGGGGGAGGAAAGGAGGGGGTGAAGATGTAGATATGCATGCAGGAAAATGGAATAATGAAACCTATTAAAGTTGTTTTAAAAGGGGAGGAGGACAGAAAGAGTAATGGGGGTGAATCTGACCCAAGTGCAATGTATATTATTTTATATGTATTATATTTGTACAGCAAATATACGCTGATTAAAAAAAAAAGGAAAAACAGTTTCGCAGCCAGTGTACAGCCCTGGATCAACCCATTGCCCATTTTTCCGAGTGCTCCTCACTGGCTTTCCGTCCATACAGAAAACAGCGCCATGCACGTGTTGGCTCTATTAGGAAGTGCCCTAGCCTGGCTGTGGCACCACAGCCTGCAGCCTTTTTCTCCTTCCGATGACTGCCTCTTGTACTTCAAATAGCTATTGCATCTCCGTAAGTATCCTCGAACACCCTCTGTACCTTCCCTTTACTCTCAGATGACTTCCTCTTTTAAGGAAATAGAAGAATTGTAAGTCTCATTTCTTTCCTCCCCAGCTCCAAGTTCACCTCACCCTCAACTATATTTTCCTCTTTCTTGCTTGTCTCAAAAAGAAAGCATCAATATTTTTCTTCCAAACTTTCACTCTCAATTATCTCCTCCTTCTTGGATCATCATTATCTGCTGTCCAGTAGTTTTTTGTTTTTTTTAATTTGTGTGCTTGTTTTGTTTGGGGCCATACTGGGGTTTGAACTCAGGGCCTACACCTTGAGCCACTCCGTTAGCCCTTCTTTGTGTTGGGTTTTTTCAAGATAGGACCAGGACTGGCTTTGAACCTCGATCCTGACCTCTGCCTCCTGAGTAGCTAGGTTTCCAGGCATGAGCCACCAGCACCCAGCTGTCCAGTAGGTTTTTGGTCAGTTGGTTGGTAGGTTAGGTCTGTTCTGTTTTGTTTTGCTGTGGTGGGGATGGAACCAAGCACCTCACAGAGGCTAGGCAAGTGCTCTACCACCTGAGCCATGCCCCCAGCACTTCTGTTTTCATGTTTTTGAGATAGGGTCTCACTAACTTTGTCAGGGCTGTCCTCAACCTCACGTTCCTCCTGCCTCTGCCTCCCAAGTCTGCTGGGTTTTGCCACAAACTTGCTCAAGTTCTAAAGAACAAACAAACAGAAACAAAAACAAAAACTTCATCTCCCTCTTAGGCAACTGCCATCCTTTTTCCCCTTCACAACCAAACTTCTTGAAACAAGACAAGATTAATCAGCTCGATCTACTTCTATATCAGCTACTCTCACCCTTGGAAACACAAGGGCATTGTCCAGGCTGTATACCCCAATGTCCCCCCACATGTGTCTGCTATCCCAACCTCTCCAGACCTCTTGTCACACACTTTCACCTGGTCCCTGCTAAGTAACTCCACATGAGAATCCTTCCAGACATTTCACACCTGCTACCCTATCACCCTGCAGATTCTCATCTCCTGGCTGCCTACAGCAGAAACCTCAGTTTTCCTTTCCTCACCTCCTTCTCAGCAAATTCTGCCCACTGGACCTTGGATAATTCTCTCAAATGTACCTTGCTCCCTCATCTCTTTTGAGAACAGTTACTGCACTGAGCTCCCTGGCTGTGGCCTTTAATCACTGCCCTCTTAAATCTGCACACCACCTGAAAATAGGTAACACTGTGAAGTATGTAACTAACCATGCCCCTCCCTGATCAAGGTCACTTTGTACTCTTCAGGATCTTCTCCATGTGGCCTCTCTAGCCCCTCCTCTATCCACAGAGCGTGGTGTTCCCTGGCTCTATCACCTTCCTCGAGGTCACTGGGCATAGCACATAACCTGGCCCGCTGCCTGTACCATTCTCTCTTCCTGGAACCCATAGATCCAGATAAATTCTTGTTCATCTTCAAAGTCAGGTTGAACATCTACTCAGGAGCTTCTTCTGACTTCCCTTCATCCACCACCTTCAGTGTAATTAATTGCTTCCTTTTCTGTATTTCTAAATTTACACAGCCCTTTACCTCCAGTGTGCCTATTTCTACACTGTGGTGTAGTGATGTATTTCTGTACCCCTCCTCCCCAGCACAGCAGATCACTGAAAGTCTTTGCTCCTGAGAGCAAGAGGTCAGCACCAGGCACATATGCCTCCACAAAGATTTGTTCAGTGAACATTATAAACATTAACTTTACATCAAGTGCATTTACCTATTTTCCCAACCTCCTCCATCATAGGATCGAAGGGAAAGCAACTGCAAACTTAATTTGCCATGCAAATGGAACCTTTATAACAACTTTTAAAACTTAGAAGTAGTGCCTTGGAAATTCTTTAGAAAACTCCACTCCAAAATTGCCATTTCTTGTATACTATGAGTTTATTTTCCCTTCATTAAAGAACTAGAAAGATTTCAAATAGTCAGAAAGACGCATCATAGAACAACGTGCTTCACTAAGCAGTTATTTACTTTGAAACAAACTGGGCTGGGGGGGTGACGGTAATTAAGAGTTTAAACATCAGACTGGACTGTCCTGTCCTGCAGGTGAATCAGGATGACCTCCTCGCTGGGGACCTTGGGACTAGGGGGAGAGAGGACTCCGTATTCCCTTTTGCCAAATCTCAGCTGAAACTTAGTACTGCTGAAAGCAAACATCAAAACCACACGTCTACAAAGCAAGTTCTGAGGTGAGAATTTATATTAAGCCCATGCTCATGAGGTACACACGCAAAATATACACTTGGTTGATTTAATCCAATTCCATGTGAGGGGAAAAGAAAGACATTGAACAGTCTGGATTTCTGAAGTTATTTGCTCACTGGAAACAGACAAGGGTCAAAGTTACCCTGGAAATAATTTACAAAGAGAGACCACTAAGAAGAAAAGAAGTGAGCAACCCTCTCATCTGTTTGCTGTTCTGGTTTCTGTGGTGTTTTGACTTGTCTATATTTGGGTAATGGTAGCAGGTGAGGAGTACAGGCAGCTGCACAGCACTCCCCAGGGGGCAGGTACTGTAAACATCCCCGGTAACTGTGTGAGGGGACAATGCCTTCTCTGAGTCATCGGCTCTTTGACAACCTCCAAATAAGTAAATAAAAGTACAAAGCAAGCACTAAATAACAACCTAAAAAAACTTTTTTTTAAATCACACATACTCAAAAACAACCTCCAGGTTGAAGGAAATTCCCTTATAAGGGAAAAAGATGAAAAGTCTGGTCTCATTCAACTGCCCAGAGACAAAAATTTAAAAATATATAACTTAGTTGTTAAGATTTTAAAGACCTGCCAACCAAAGTCAGGGAAATGAATGGACAGGAAATGAGGCAAACCTTAAAGAGGAAGTGGTTCCCAGCCTTCAACTAGAGGGCACCTAGGAGCAAGAAACCCACAAGATGTGTGAAGATGGAAAAACCGAGGGCCATGTCTTAAAGAAACCAAGACACTGACTAGATTATCACAAGATATCAAATACATCCAAGGAGACTTTCATGGCTTTCTGAGGAGATTCTAAGATGGTCAAGAGAGACCACGAAAACAGAAAGAGTATTACACGGGAAATCCGTCAAATTTACCATCAGATGTACGTAAGTCATTAAATAACAATCTAAGAGGCACATTTCAAATATAAATTAAGAGCACTACTTTTTTGCTTAGACAATCTTCTGGGGTTATACAAAATTCAGAAGACTGACCATAGCTACCTTAATTATAAAATTTAGTAGTTTAACTGTTTCTTTAAAGTTATAATATAAAAGTTGAGCAAATAAAACTTTTATCCTACTAAAAATATATATTTCCTGATTTAGTTATGAATAATAAAGCATAAGAAAATGGTAAGATCAGGGAGGTAAAGTCTAGTCTAGTATATTTTAAATAAAATGCAGCCATCAAAAATCATAAAGAATCAAACATGTAAAAATGCATCATAGAAAAAAAACAAAGAAGCAAACTTTCAGTTTTTTAGAGAGAGATCACAAGGAAGTAAAAGAAGCAAAACCAGCTGAGCAAAGAAAAGACTGGAAAGAAGTATATCAAAATGGTAAGTGATTATCAAATAGGCCTATATATAACTTTTTCCTTCTATTTTTTATATAAAGTCAGACTTTATCAACATATATAGTTTTAAAATGAGTAAGAGAATTTTTCTTAAAAATTGTAAAAAGTTGTCAGGTGCTGGTGATTCACGCCTGTAATCCTAGCTACTCGGGAGGCAGAGGTCAGGAGGATCACGATTCAAAGGCAGCCCAAGCAAATAGTTCTCGAGACCCTACCTCAAAAATACTCCTCAAAAAAAGGGCCGGTGGAGTGGGTCAAGGTGATGGCCCTGAGTTCAAGCCTCAGTACCAAAAAATAACAAAGTAATAAGCTACTTAGAAATCACACAATATTTATCCAACTAAAACTATTATGTATCATTAGATTAGTATTCTAAAAATCATGGCAAATGGCTGGTTAATGTTCAAAGGTTGGAGTAATCAATCTGATAATTTCAAGTGTGATAACAGTCAATGGTGACCTCCAAAATCTTATCAATTCTGCCATCACTTTCAAGAACATTAAGATGACTGAAATAAGCGAGTGATTGAGCTAAACCCTGATTTATTTTAAGCATGTATTACTAGCGTTAAAGGACCAGTAAATGCATAATACCAATTTGGGCTCATTTATTTGTCTCTTTTTTTGGTGGTACTAGGGTTTGAACCCAGGGTCTCACACTTGCTAGGCAGGTGCTCTACCATTTGAGCCACTCCACCAGCCTTATTTTGTGTTGGGTATTTTCAAGATAAGGTTTCTCAACTATTTGCTAGGGCTGGCTTTGAACCATGATCTCTGCCTCCTGAGTAGTTGGGATTACAGGCACAAGCCACCAAGACTGGCTTCTTGTCTCATTTTTGCTGTTTTCCAATGATATCACATGATTCTTTCAAAATATCTTATGTGTTTACCACGTGAATGATGGGAGCAAAAGGAAGGGGTGTCCCCACTACTTCACCCTCACCATACCTTCTCCCCCCTTCCTTTCTGTGAACTGCACGATGGCCTTCCTACCCAAGGGTCATCCTGTGCCACTCCACATCCACACATAGAAATGATGACAATGCAAGACATGAAAGAATCAAAACATACTGAGAGGTATAATAAACACGGAAAACACAGATTTTTCTGACTGTTTCACCACGTTGGCTTCAGATCAAACTAGTCATCTCTAATCCCATCTAGGATGTTGGTGTCATAGTTTGTCCCTGGAAATGCCCTCCCATGGAGTTCCAGTCAGTCCTTTTCTAAATCTCCAAATATTTATTTTTGTCAGCCATATGGAAATATTAGGCCAAAAAATTTGGATTTTAAGAGTACAGTCTAATGAGTTTTACACATGCTCATAACTGTACACCTACTATATGATTATGATGCCAAATATTTTTACTACACTGAAAACCCAGTGAAACAACTAATTCAGGATGTCTAACAAATAATTACTTTTATTCTCATTTAAATGCTTATGAACCTTAGAAGAACCATACTTTAAAGCCTTCCAAACAGTGTGTCATTTGACTTACTGAGATTA
This sequence comes from Castor canadensis, assembly GCF_047511655.1. NCBI lineage: Eukaryota > Metazoa > Chordata > Mammalia > Rodentia > Castoridae > Castor > Castor canadensis. The sequence continues at coordinate 78,898,291 of NC_133396.1, read as the reverse complement.
GTAAGTGTGTTTTCCTAAAAGTTTGACGGGAAGGTCTATGCCAATTCAATTTTATAAATAACAACTTCCTTTTTCTCCCCCTCCAAAAAGGAAGAAATGTAAGTTTTAAGGCACTCTGTTTTTAAGAAATAAAACTCACTTGGATAAGTGGTAGACTCCTGTAATCCTCTCCTGAGGCAAAGGTAGGAGGATTGCTGCAAGTTTGAGGCCAGCCTGGTCTATGTACTCAGTTCCAGATAAGCCTGGGCTACACAGCAAGACCCTGTCTAAAAACAAAAAAAGGAAAAAAAAAATTCCCTTTAAAAATATTATTTTCTTCATGTAGCAAATGGATTATACATTTAAATTTAAATTTTGGTTTTGCCTTAATAGAACAGACTGGCTAATTGTGTCAGATTCACTATTCACTAGTCAAAATGTTAAGAGTATAGCTAATAATCAAATTATCATGAAATGCTAGGAGGAGGATGCATCTAGCTTTTAACTGAACATTGTGGTTGGGGATTTGAACATTTCATCATCTGACCTTAGCTGTAAGAGTGCACCCGGTTAGAACCAGAAACGGTTCTCTGGAGATAGTAACAGGAGTAAACCAAAAATCAGAAATTAAGCTGGACACCAGCGGCTCATGCCTGTAATCCTCACTACTCAGGAGGCAGAGATCAGGAGGATCGTGGTTCAAAGTCAGCCCAAGGTAAACAGTTTGTGAGACCCTATCTCAAAACAAAGCCAACTCAGAAAAGAGCTGGTGGAGTGGCTCAAGTGGTAGAGCACCTGCCTTAGCAAGCATGAAGTCCTGAGTTCAAACCCCAGTACTGCCAAAAAAACAAAAATAGATTAACTATTCCACCCCAAGAAAATTCCTGAAGGGTTGGCCATGCACTGGCTCTGTGCTGAAGTTGTACTGCTCCAGCTGCAAACATGTTGGCCAACAAACAGAAGCAACCATGCATTTACCTCCCCCCTTGCAGATCTGTCTGCACTAGCTAAGCCAGTCTGCTGACCTTTTCTCCCTTTATTCTTCACAACCTCCTACTGTTTCTTTTGCCAGAGAGCAACTGGAGAAAAACGGGTAGGGCAGAACCCAAAAGCCCCTATTCTGCAAATGATGAGTGACGACATCAAAGTCTTCAGAGATTAAAGTCTAGGCACTCTGCAGAGAGGAAAGTTTGAAATGTGTGCAATTCAGAGTGAAGGGCTGCCAAAACACAGACAGAGAGATCTGTCAGCCATCAGCATGACAGCTTGATTTCTGTTCCCCACATCTCTATTTGGCACACTCTGGAGTACAGTTACCTGAAATGCTCATGCTCAAAATGAAACTGACTCAAAGAGGGTAAGTTGTAGGATTTCAATATGAAAAGATACAAAGTATCAAATGTGAACCATCAAAAAGTAAGTAGAGGCTGGGCTTGGTGGCTCACGCCTGTAATCCTAGCTACTTAGGAGACAGAAATATGAAGGATTACAGTTCCAGGCAAGCCTGGAGAAAAAGGTTTATAAGTCCCCATCTTAACTGACAAAAGCTGGTTATGGTGGTGTGTACCAAGCTAGGCAGGGAAGCATGAAGAGGAGGATCTCAGTCCAGGCTGGCATGAGGATAAAGCAAGACACTATCTCAAAAATAGCCAGAGTAAAAATGGCTAGGAGTGTGGCTCAAGCAGTATAGCACCTGCCTACCCAGCACCAAGCCCTGAGTTCAAATCTTAGTAACACACACACATACACACACAAGCAGACAAGAAAAAAAAAAATCACAAAATCATTCATTTTGTAAACTCCTCACTGGTGCATGAAATAGATAGGCGGGACCAAAGGCAAAGATACCTGTGATGCCTCTGTGCACAGCTAGGAGAAAGAGTTCAGGGGTACGGAAGATGGATGTGGTCACCCAACATACATTATGCTTGTCAGATACACCTGAGTGTGTGTCAGGAAACTGAGCCACCAGGACGGAATGCCATCCTTCAAAGACAGGAAGAGCTTCCGTGACAGGTGCACTGGGCCAGAGTATATTCTAAACTCTGTAGTCCACTGCTTCTGTTCATTCAGTTTTTATTTAGTTTTCCATTTTTTTCCACTGTTTCTTAAGATGAACGTTCTCTTCATGTTTTAGTGCATAAAAAGTTGGGTCTTATATGGGGGGGGGTCTTTTCTGGTGGTTTGAACTCAAAGCCTTCCTTGCTCTTGCTGTTTGAGCTATTTGAGCTTTCTTAGTTATTTTTCAGATAGGGTCTCATGCTTTTTGCCCAGGACCAGCCTTGGATCTCAATCTTCCTACCTCCATCTCCAACATAGCTTGGATCACAAATGTGAATCATTATTCCCGGCTTGGTTGATGAGATGGGGGTGTCACTAACTTTTTGCCAAGACTGACCTTAAACTGTGATCCTCCAGATCTCTGCCTCCCAAGCAGCTTGAAGTTACCACACCCACTGCAATAAAGGCTTATAATTGCCTTTTCCTAATCACTGTCAGGATGTAGTTGTCCGAGTATAAACTTGGTCACAATTATTCACATCCCTGTCTCTTTAACCGAGCTGTTTAACAGTGCTCAATTTAATGGCCACTTTACTTATCTTTTTCAAAATTACCTTGATTCAAAATTGAAACAGTTATTGTTTAAACAGAAAAGCATGCAAATAGAGTTCCCCAGTAAATTCAATACTAGTGGAATAAACATTTGTCTTTGGAAGAATGTCCATAATTCCTTGATTGTAAAGCAACAATAAACTGTTTCACAGTGTCTAAATAGTGGTAAGGAAAGCCAAGTTCCGGGTTGGCAGAGCGGCTCAAGTGGTAGAGCACCTGCCTAGCAAGTGTGAGGCCCCGAGTTCAAACCCCAGTGCCGCCAGAAAAGAAAAGAAAGCAAGCCAAGTTGCATTTAGACACAAATGGCCTTTCTCATGCCATGCCACACACACAGGAAGACAGGCAGAAATGCCAATATCACAGAAGAGATGCACCAAGTGTGGAAGCAGTGAGAAGCCAGTGGGGCCTATTCACCAGTGGTGCAAGAAGGTCATTACACAAAACTAGCACTCTTTTTCCTAATGGCAGATGAAATGGCACACTTACAACTGAGCCCACATTCAAGTCAGTGAGCACCATAGCAGCTGTGCTTTTAGTCCCTCTGCAGGCTCCTCTTTTCCTGCCTCAGACACTGAATACCCCAGCTACTTTTGTACATTGGTATTGCTTCCCTTCCAGGACCACAAGTATATGAAACATACATCTAATTATGAAGTGTGTTGTGGACAACATTGGTTCAATCTGTAAAATGGGTTTGCATTATTTTTTTTAAAAACCAATCTAGAACACACGGAAAAATCACAGGTTCAGATATACTTGACTCATTTATTGGTGGTTACCAGGTAGTAATTCATCTAAAACTCACAGCATCTTCTCTTTTTGGCTTCTGTGACTTGAATTTTATGATATTTTTAAGAAGCTTACCAGCTATTCATAACGATTAGCATAGTACATAAGGAAAATAAGATTCGGGCATAGCAAAGAAACTTATCTGCTGGCATTTCTTCTTAATATCAGTCTCTTTGTATCTGTTTTTTAGTATATAAAAATTACTTCTTTATTGGTACCAAGGACTGCTTATAATCCTTTCAATGACAAGCAGAAACATCACAGATGACAACATAAGTAGTAATTCTCAATAATCCAAAAAGCATGAGAAAAAACTTCCCTTCTCCAATATTTAGTTGGAGACAAAGAAATTAAAGACTAGATTGGTCAAGTGTGGTCACTCACACCTTTAATCCCAGCTACTTGGGAGATGGAGATAGGAGGGTCAAGGATCAAGGCTGACCCTGGCAAAAGCAGGAGCCCCTATCTCAAAAACAAACTAGACATAGAGGCACACACCTATAGTCCCAGGTACTCAGGAGGGGGAGGTAGGAGAATCACTGTCCAGGGCCACCTAGGACAAAAGTTTGAGATCCTGTCTAAAAAAATAGGCTAAAAGTAAAAGAACTGGGAGTATGGCTTAAGTGGCAGAGTGCTTGCCTAGCAAGCATGAGGTCTTGAGTTCAATCCCCAGTCCCCCTCCCCGCTGAAGGAGTGACCAGACCAAGTACAAGCTCCTGTCAACACTCACAGAATATTCCAGCATTTGCATTCCTGTGCTTCCACTTCTCCCATCAACCTGTTCAGCAGGACTTGCACAGTCACATCCAGGCTGTGCCCTGCCGGAATGCCCCCTCTTCAGCCCTGCAGAATCCAACCCAGCCTTCAAAGTCTATTCGTTCAGCATGAAGTAATCACAGTCTACACACAGAATATTAAGGATCAAAAATCTGATTCAGAACTTTACTGCCCAGAGAAACCAGCAGCCTCGCCTCTCCTAACTGCTGCAGCCTCCACAAAGCTGTCCAGGATCCCTCAGTCTCCTTCCTTTGATGCCTCCTTCCTTTGAATCTCCTTCTGTGGTTTTTAAGAACCTCTGACTAGTCACCTACTATGAACCAGGGAGGATGGTTTTTTTTGGCAGTACTGGGGTTTGAGCTCAGGAACTCACATTTGCCAGGAAGGCCACTTCACCAACCTGTTTTTATGTGTTGGGTATTTTTGAAATAGGGTCTCGTGAGCTATTTGTCTAGGCTGGCTTCGAACCTTATTCTCCTGATCTCTGCCTTCCTGAGTGGTTAGGATTACAGGTGTGAGCTTCTGGTGTCCGACCTACTATGAAATTTTAAAGCCAGGCTTGAATTTTACTCTAACATGTAGCTTGAACACTTGCCGTAGAAATGTCTAGTGTATATTCATTACTCAGAGTGCTCTAAGAATTCCATTACCATGCTGCCTCATAACAATGCAGATGTGTGAGCCTGGAGACCAACTGGCTTCTTGAACCTTGTGTGAAGATCTAGCAAAGTGAATTCAAACTGGAAACTGGGACCAGAAATGAGAAGGTGGAGGATCTCAGAAGCTGTATGGATAAGTCATGGTTCAAAAAAATGCAAAGCTGCATTGTGGTGCACATCTGTAACCTGAGCACTCAGGAGGCTGAGGCAGGAGGATCGTGAGTTTGAGGCCAGCCTGGGCTCACAGCAAGGCCTTTTCTCAAAAATCAAAATAAAAAAGGAAGATGGGGATAATAATCTATTGGCCTGACTGAAAGTTCTAAAGCAAGTGACGTGCTAGAAATGTGTTGAAAGAAAAACTGTAGAAAAGGGAATAAAAGTTTGCAAGAACTCAGCCTGACTTGGAGTTTTGTTCACAGTTCTGGGTGAGATGTAAGGGCCTGGAAAAGAAAACCTAGCTGGGTAAATTTCAAGTCTGAATCCAAGGATACCAGCCGAGTCAAGAGTTTTTAAAACTTTAGGATTCAGGATGAAAAACAATCTTCCTTGTCTGGGAACTTTTATGTCTGAGCGAACAGCTTGGGTCTGGTGGCAGAACAAGTTCACCTACTGAGAAATGGCCGCAGCCTCAGAGGTAACAGCAAATGCAGACCACGAGAGTCACAGGATTTCAGACTTTAAAAGAACCACAGCTGTTATCAAACCCTATCTAGACTTATGATCGAGCTAAGTCTACTTAAATGTTTACCCTGATGCTGAGCTAATTACCATGAGCTGGTCCACTCATAACTGATCTCACCCAAACAGAGCTGTGTTTCTGGATTCTGTCACCAGATGGTGAAAGCCAGACACAGATGCTCAAAAGGAATGGCCAGGAGCTCTGCCTGACTGAGATGGATGCTGCAACCAGAGGGGCTGAGTGAGAAACCAACCGCAGGGGAGCTCACACAGTTTCAGAGGAAGACACTGTGTTTGTGATTCCCTGGAGAGTGAAAGTGAGAGCTTTCCAAGGGAAGTAGGGATGAAGCACCACCCATAGGGTGCTGACACCATGGCTGGGGTGATGGCTCAAGTGGTAGAGCATCTGCCTGGAAAGCTCCAAGCCCTGAGTTCAAACCCCGTTACCACAAGAAAGAAGAAAAAAAAAAAAAATCAAAAGATACTGTTTGTTAGGCCTTATATTTACTATATGGGTTGATGATCCCTACTCTGAAAATTAAAAATCTGAAATGCTCCAAAATCCACACTTTTTGAGTACCAACATGACACCATAGGTGGAAAATTTCACAATCTGAAACTGTTCCATGAACAAAATTGGTAAGACACTGGATATATGTGTAAAGCACATATGAAAGACCATAAGTGAATTGTGTGTTTAGATTCAGGTCCCAGCCCTAAAATCTCGTTTTTATCTACAAATATTCCAAAATCTGAAAAAGTCTGAACTCCTAAACATTCTATCCAAAGCATTTCAAGTAAGGACACTCCACCTGTGTTCACATATTGTTTCTTCCGGTGTGTATGTTTCCTGTGGCAGCTGTACCAAGCTACTACAAACTTGGCAGCTTAAAATGACAAAAACACATTTTTCTACAGTTCTGAATAACAAATGTCTAAACTAGTATCACTGGGATGGACCAAAGTATCAATCAGCAGACTCACCACCTTGGAAGGACCACATTCCAGGGAGAAGCTGTTCCTCACTAAACCCATATTTGGTGGCTTTGGCACTCTTTAGTTTATGCAAGCATCCTTCCACATGGCCTCAGCTTTCGGACTGCTGCCTTGTGTGTGTGTGTGTGTGTGTGTCTAAACTCCCTCTGCTTTTCTTTTGTGTATGGTAGCCTCATCTCAAAATCTTCAACTTAATCACAACTGCAAAGACTTTTTTTTTTTAAACAAATAAGGTGACAGTTATAGATCTCACATCCTAGGGGCAAACATTTGGTTAAATGACTCCTTTCATCACAGAAATACTTACAACAGAACGTTAGTCTTCAGAAAAACACACCTATCTTTAAAGGAGCAGCTGGTGAAATCCACCCTTTGTTTCAAGGGACACTCAAGGAAAATAGACATCCATATCACAATAGCCCAAATTTAATATCTGACCAGACTTAACATCTCTGGGCCCAACTGACAGTATCAAAATACTGTAACAGAAAATAAAAATGATTGAAATGATCCAGGCATTCAAAACAAAGATAATGTTTATCTGAAGGAAGGTTTAAGCTAAGTCCCCTGGCCACTTCCAGCATTACCCCCCACTCCCCAATGTCAGAGTGCTCAGTGCACCTCCGGACAGGTGGGCCCACACATGTCTGGGTGTGTATTGTCCTTTTCTTGGTTTTGCTTTACTGTTAAACTTTCCTGATCTCTACTCAACATGTCCTAATATACTTTTGGGGGATGTCATGATTGTGATATTCATCTGGAGGACCTCCTTGGTCCACCTTGGTCCCAGTGACAAAAAAATTTGAATAAAGAAACCTGGAGCCACAGGGCAAGATGTTTCTCTATCCTATCTCTGTTCTTTTTCTGCTCCTTTCTTCATACACAGGCATGTTTATTTATGAGGAATAAACTATAAACTTATTTAAGTAAGCAATACAAACATTAAAAAAATTATCTGCTGGGGACAGTGGTGCACCACTCTACGTCCAGCTACAAGGGAGGTAGAAATGGGAGGGAAAAAAAATTTTTTTGAGCAAAAAAAAAATATTAGCAAGACTATCTCAAAAACGATTGGGCATGGTGGCACACAGCTGCGAAAGACAGAAGCAGAAGGACCAAGGTCCCAGGGCAGTCCAGGCCCTACCTGAAAAATAAACTGAAGCAAAAAATAAACTGGGGCATGGCTTACTTAAGTTGTAGAGCACCTGCCTAGAAAGCAAAGGGCCCTGAGTTCAAACCCCAGTACTGGCGATAAATAAACACTCTAATACAATTATCTAGGTGTTTATTCCTGACTTCTCTATGTAGCTGATTTTAAAATCCTTCCTAAGATGACCTTCACACCACCACAAAGAAAAGGTCAGGTTATATTAGTCCCTCACAGCAGGTAAGGTTTGTATAGTTTGATTCACCCGGTAATTACCACAATAAAGACTTCTTAATCACTACTCTTGAGCCAGACTCTGTACTCATCATTGAAAGGTGAAGCATCACATAGAACTGCAAACACCCTCAATCATGGATGCCCTGATGCAAGGGGAAACAAAAGCTATTGAGCAACAGGTGAGGAACAAGCCCGTGTTCTAGAACAGAAAGAACTGGGTTCAAATCCCAGCTGACAGCTGACCCTTGATTTACTTTCTGTGTGGCCTTTGGCACATTATTGAGTCCTTTGAGCTTCACTATTGTGAATTGTAACGTGAAGACAGAGACTTCCCACTCTCAAAAGTCACTGTGGGAACTAGATAGTATAATACTTGCAAAGTACCTGCGACCATGAGCTGCCAGGGGCATCTGAGTCTGACTGAGAGGTTGGGGGACTTGACAGGGAGGTGAGGTCTGAAACCAAACACAGCGCAAGTGTGTTTGCCAAACACAGGCAAGGCTAAAGGCATGAGGGATTTGGAAAGAAGGTAGCGAGATGAGGCTGAGGTGGCGGGAATCGGTCACCCAGGCTAACAGGGAGCCACTGGAGGCTTTCCAATGAGGAGTGACCTGTTCCGATTTACGCAGACACGTAAAGATGGTCTGGAGCGTTAAGGAGGTCTGGTACCATTGGCTGCAGCAATGTCAGGGAGTGAAATGGGAAGGAATAGTAGAGGAGACGTGTTAGAGGAGTTTTGGAAACAGAATTTGCTATTTGGTTGTAAGTTGTCTGGTGGCCAATGCAGAGGGAGGACATAAGGACGACTCCAGGATCTGTAGCTATAACTGCATTAGCTCAACACAGCAAAGAGAATCTCTGTCTTCCTCCCATCCTTCCTTCCTTTCTTCCTCTTCCATCTTTCTGTGTGTGTCTCTGTCTCTCTCATTCTGTTTTTTTTTTTTCCTGGTGGGACTGGGGTTTGAACTCAGGGCTCCAAGCTTGCAAAGCAGGCTCTCTACAGTTTGAGCCACACCTCCAGACATTTTGCTCTGGTTATTTTGGAGATGGGGTCTTGAGAACTATTTCCCTAGGCTAGCCTTGGACCAAGATCCTCCCAATCTCAGCCTCCCAAGTAGCTAGGATGACATGCATGAGGCATGAGGCATGTTTCTGTGTTCTTTCTCTCTCTCTGTCCCTTTCTTCTTTTCCATCTAATCAAATCAAATCTTTCCTGTGAATCCAAAAAGAAATTCAAACTGGGATATAAATACAAAAGTATGTTGAACAAAATTTCCAGCTTTCAAGTGGTTGTTTTGACATTTGAAGCCACTGTAAAAGCATTTTTAGATCCTGTTTGTTAAGCTCTATATTCAGATGCTTCTGATGGCATTCTCCAGGAAAGCATGCTTCCTGCCAACAAGAAATCATAGAGTGTGAAGAGGACTTAAATGCAAAAATGTAAAGAAAACTTTAAAGGCAGAACTTTAGATTTTGCCTCAGTGATCATGACCAATAAATCTGTATCTTTAAAAGATAGCTATATCCAGGCATGTTGTGGGGTCATGAGTTCAAGGCCAGCTCAGACAAAGTTAGCACGAGACCCTATCTGAAAAGCAAACTAAAAGCAAAAGGAGCTGGCTCAAGTGGTAGAGCACCTGCCTATCAAGCACGAGGCCCTGAGTTTAAATCCCAGTACTGAAAAAAAAAAAAAGTGCTTGCAGCCAGGCATGTGTCACACACCTGGAAGCAATAAAATTTTAAAAAATACAAACATTCAAAACTCAGGAGGTGAGGCAGAAGGATCAAGAGTTCAAGACCAGCCTAGGCTACTCAGAAATGGCCCTGTCTCAAAAATAAATAAATAAATAAATAAATAAATAAAAATGTAAAAGGCAGCTGCAGCAGTTTGATCAAGTTAATCAAAAGGTTACATTACTGAACAACCCCTGGCTAACTTACTCTTGCAGCAAAATGATTGTCATTCCATCTGGGAAAGATCATGGGTTATTTTGACTTATTTTTCTGAGAATTTTGCTCTTCTCATCCTGTCTCACCCATTCAACATTCAGTGAGCGAGTACTGAGTTGTCATGTGCAACCATACTAGAAGGCACAGACGCTAAAGGACAGAGTTTGGGGCACAGAGTAGACAGAGCAGAGCATGTCATTACAAGGCATAGTGCACTGATGCCATATAAGCACCATACACAAGGCTGTCAGAGTGCAGAGGACAGCTGTACTTCCAAGGGGAGTAGCTGAAGGCAGAGAAAAATAGCTGAAGACAGAGAAAAATAAGAAGTCATGGGCAGAGAGAACCACGGACAGCAGAAAGTGACACAACCAAGGCTCCTCTGTCTGAAATGCCCACTTGCCTTCCTTTCTCTTCCTCCTGCTGACAATTCAGAGGTTACTTCCTCTAGAAAGCCTTCTCTGGCCTTTTTAGGTAGAATTTAATGTCTCCTTTTGGGAATTCACAAAGTCCCTTCTAGACACATTTTAAACACATTTACCACTTTTGGTGATAAGTTCCTGCTTTGCCACTCATTCTCCAGTCATTTGGGCAAGTTTCTTGACTTTACTGTACTTTGATTTCCTCATCTATGAAACATAGGTAGTGATAGCTACAGGACTGAGTAGGATAGCAAGGACTAAGCTACATCACAGGCTTAGCGCCACATCTCCCAAGGTTACTCGTTATTACGTACTTAGAGCTCTGTCTCCCACCCTAGTCTGTAAATGTCTGGTGGGTGGGAACAAATCCTGTTCATCTTTGCATCTTCAGACTCCAGCATGGCTTTTGGAGAATCAACTAAAATTTTCAGTGGCCAGTGGCTGGTTCTGAAAGTATCTCTGAGAAGGTATTTAGGAGAAAGTTTCCAGTCAGCAGATGGTGATTCAGAATTTAAGCTCAGAGGAAAATCATCCATAGTGATGTGTAGATTTGAAAGTTGTGTACATGGTAGTGATAAAGATACAGAGTACAAGGATAGGAGAAAGGGGACAGAGATGCTAGGATCTAGAACAATCTGGAGACAAAGAACAGGGTGGGGAGGTGTGAGGAGAGGATTGGCCAGGTTGAAGAGGAAGAAAAGAAAACTGTACCACAGCCTGGCTTGTGGAAATCACAGGAAGTGAGGGATTCAAATCAAAGTGTTTGTCTCAACAGTGGAGAATAGTGGAGACAAGGAGAGAGAAGACTGAGAAAAGTGGATTTCCTGAAAGGAGGCCACGGATACTGTGAAAATAGTTTTTGTAGGCAAAAGGTGATGGTGGAATACAGGGTGGCAAGGAGTGAGATTGAAAGTAATAAATATAAAATCAATCTTGAAAAAAGGTTTGATGGTTAGAGAGACAGGATGGCATTCAAGGGAGTAACTGCTCAAATCAAGGAGAGGGATTTCTTAGCAGTGGGGATGGAGATGGCAAAGATGGTTCCAAGATAAAGGAATGAAAGCTGGGTGCCTGTAATCCTAGCTGCTCAGGAGGCAGATGTGAGGAGAATCACGGTTCGAAGCCAGTCCTAGGCAAATAGTTCACAAGACCCTATCTAGAAAAAAAAAAAAAATCACAGAAATAGGGCTGGTGGAGTGGATCAAGTGGTAGAGCACCTGCCTAGCAAGTACAAGGCGCCGAGTTCAAACCCCAGTACCACAAAAAAATAAATAAAGTGGAGTGGAGTCACCATTCCCAGATATGGAATGAGAATGAATGAATAAGCCACATTCTGGACTGATCTGGGATTATGTGGAGACACCCCTGGCCCTGAAGAGAGAGCAGTGTGGGTACGTGGCTATTCAGAGACCATGCTGGCAAGAGACCTCAGCCACCACAGCCCCCAGCGGAATTGTGTCTGGGCCTAGGAGCTAAACAATATCCTCTCTATCCACTGCAGGATACCTGGTTTTGAAGAAATCAGTGATCACAAATGGCAGCAAAGAAACATTAGAGTGATTCAGTTTCCCCAAATTATTTTAGCAGGCCCAGCAATGACTTGGAACTCTAAACTCCTCAAGCTATGTAATACAATAGACTTCCCCCACTCAACAGCGAGCTTAAAAATCTATGAAAGAAGCGGGCGCCAGCAGCTCACGCCTATAATCCTAGCTATTCAGAAGGCAGAGATCAGGAAGATCATGGTTTGAAGTCAACTCCAGCAAAGAGTTTGTGAGACCTTATCTCGAAAACGCCTAACACAAAAAGGGCTGTTGGAGTGACTTAAGGTGTAGGCCTTGAGTTCAAACCCTAGTACCACAAAAGAAAAAAAATAGTGAGGAGGCCTTTAATATTTCTGAACAGAAAAGCTATGGCGAAATCACTGATGTTTCATCACTTATTCTGCTGGAGATAGCTTGAATGATGACGTCCCTTCAGCTAGCTGCTTGAGAAGGTAGTGATGCTACACAGATACAACACAAAGGACACCCTCTGTTCTATCCTTTCTTGTGTTCCAATTATTTTCTGGTTCACACTATGGGAAATTTTGATGTACATTTTATCAACACTTGATATCACTTGCAATTATCCCCAAACCACTTGGGGATTCAGTACACAGAAGGCAGAGAAGGAAAGGAGAAAAGAAATCAAGGCAAGTAAGCAAATGCCAATTGAAGCCACTTGGCATGTTTTCCCCTTCCAGCTCCATCAAGTCTTATTCTAAATTAGGAAAGATAGATATCTTAAGTGTCAACACTTCCATTTAAAGAATCTGAGAGATTACCTGGATCTCCTATGTTCAGATCCCTGGGAAAGGGCACAGCCCAAACACTCTACAATAAGTTGCTTTACTCTGGTTACTAAAAACCAAGCTAGATGACATCACAGATTTGTGTCTGTCATCATGTTCAGAGGTGCATTCCCAGAGGTGCAGCTACAACTCAGCTCAAGCAACAGAGATCAAGGAAGGAAACCAAATTTGTTCTAATTGGTAAGCAAATTCTTCAACCACGTATTACTCTGCAGCTTTCTGATATCCTCACAGCTAAGTCAGGTCTAGTCCCTCCAGTTCTCTTTAAGAAAGAAGTTTTCTGAAATTATTAGCCCCATCATGAATTGTGTCTCTAGCACCTCAGAAGACATACAGTAGTATCAGTCTGTTAACTGAGTGTTTTGAGGTTGCATCAGGGTCGGTGGAGTAAGTGGTTCTAACAGAGAAGTGCAGCGAGCAGGTGTGCCTCCCGTGAAAAGGATGTTCAAAGTTCTCAGGAGAAGACAAAAGTTCTTAAACACAGGGAAGGAAATGGAGACAGTGCAAAGACTGGTGATGATAAACACGGGGCTGATTTGATTCAACTTCCAGTAGCTCATAGCTCAACAACAAAAACTATATCAACACAATGCATAGTATCATAAAGCTTGGCACTAAGCCAAGCCCCAGTGGCTCACATCTATAATCCTAGCTACTCAGGAGGCAGAAATCAAGAGGATCGAGGTTTGAAGCCAGGCTGGGCAAACAGTTTGTGAGGAGTGGCTCAAGTAGTAGTGTAAGGCCTGAGTTCAAACCCCAGTACTGTCAAAATAATTTTTTTAAACATGGTGCCTATAGTTAAGCCAATTAAGTGGAACAATTTAAAGTTTACTGAAGTTCCTGAGTTATTTATTCAAATCCACACAAATTACTGGCCTGTACAGTAATTTCAGAGAGTTCATAATGAAAGCTGGGTAAACCAAGACATACAACAATGAAGTAGCAGAAAGAGAAGATGGTAATTACTGTACCTTTCCACTTCCTCTCAGCATAGAGGTATGCTTTTTTGTTAGATATATGTAGCTGTTTCCAACTTAAAAGAGGTGATGGATTTTGCAAGTTATAAATTACAAAATTACTTAGCAACATATCGAGTCTCTATAATGGCAGAAACCTTGAATTTCATCACCATCTGAAGAAAAGCTTCACAAACATTTAATGAGCAAACTTTAACCTTAGATGTAATGCAGTGAGGGGGGGAGCGGGAGGGGGTGGAGTGGGTGGTAAGGGAGGGGGTGGGGGCAGGGGGGAGAAATGAACCAAGCCTTGTATGCACATATGAATAATAAAAGAAAAATGAAAAAAAAAAAAAAAAAAAAAAAAAGATGTAATGCAGTAGAAATGTGCTGATGGCTACCATTTTAAGAATCCTATTTTTCCTGGATACTACCTACTGATGTGCCTGACTAAGTGACGAGTGAAAGTGGCCTCTGACAAACAGTAACAGTGCACTGAAACTTCAGCCAGCCACCCCCAATCCCCACCATCTGTTCCATGCGACTTGGAATGCCATGCTGTTGCAGAAAAAAAGTTACATGTGAACATAAGAGCATCACTGAGCATGTAGGCAAAGTTTTTGCTCATTTGAGAAAGAAATCCCTTTGTACAGTTAACCTATGCTAATAAAAAAATAAAGACTGCCTCTGAAAGAAAAAAGTGATACTTTATTATGTAATCTAAGGTATCTAGAAAATGGTTAAGCTTTTTGGAGCATGGACCCTTTTAGTAAACTTGTTGAAAGCTTTGGATGTAGAACATAGACATAAAATTCTGCCACTCTGATTTAGGTGTCTGTGGGGAGTCTTTCTGAAGCTGGCAAGCCTAAGGTCCTCAGTAACAAAATTAGATTAGAGGGCGTTTCATGGGAAGCCTGCTGCTATGGTTGGACCTTACATGGCCTCCAAAACTCATGTGTTGAAGGCTTGGTGCCCCGCTGTTGGTGCTATGAGGAGGCAGTAGAAACGTTAGAGGTGAGGCTAGGAGGAGGAAGTAGGTCACTGGGGGCCTGCCCTTAAAGAAGGATACGAAAGGTCCCCAGCTCCTCTCTCTCTGCTTCCTGGCTTCCTTGAGGTGAGCATCTTTCCTCTACCACATGCTCCCACACCATGATGTTCTGCCTCACCATGGACCTGAAAGCAACAAAGCCAACCGTGGTCTGAAAACACTGAATCCATGAACCAAAGTAAGCTTTTCCTCTTAAAGCTGTTTATGTTGGGTATTTTATCACAGTGATGGAAAACTGGTTAACACGTCTGCATTGCCTAACAAATGGAAACACAATGGATTTAGCCTGAAAGAGTAAAAGTGATGACATCTAAATTTTCTTTTCTTTTTCTTGGCAGTACTTTGAACTCAGGGCCTCATGCTTTCTAGGCAGGTGTTCTACCACTTGAAGCCACTGGACCAGCCCTGTTTTATGTTGGGAATTTTCGAGATAGAGTTTCACAAAATATTTGCCCGGGCTGGCTTTGAACCATGATCCTCCTGTTCTCTGCTTCCTGAGTAGCTAGGATTACAGGCATGAGCCACCAGTGCCCAGCTACATCTAAGTTTTACCAGTGTTTTAGTTCAGACTTAAATTCAGCTTTTAAAGCCACAACTCTTGGGGATTCATAAAAGCACCTGATCACTACAACTTTCTTAAACCAGTGCCATCCATCAGTGCCATTTTTTAGAGAGATATTTGCAGCTAGTACACGTTAATGCCAAATAACACAGAAAAAAATAACTATCATTTAGAAGTATGTATTTTGCTGCTTAAATATTTTCAGCATGTTAAGGAAATGCAGTACAGCAACTTAAGGCTAATAACTCAGTAACTAACTGCAAATTAGTATGCAAAAATGACTCCCTAGCCAGGCATGGCGGCTCATATCTATAATTCCAGCACATGGAAGACAGAGGCAGGAGGACACTGAGTTCTAGGCTAGTGAAGAGACCTTTCCTCAAAAGACAAAACAAAACAAAAAATACTTCCAAAATCCTAAGGTTTGCTCATCCAAACCTTAACTCTTCCCCTAGTTCCCCTAGTTCTCTTACCCTGTCATCAGTTGTTATCTCTTATTGCATCAAGTACATTTATAAATGTATAATTCAATCCATATGCATTGGCTCCTCTTCCTCTAGAGTTGCCCTGTTTTGCCATGGTCCACACTAGCCACACAGGTCTATTGAACACTAAAAGTCTGACCACTCCAAAACGTGATGCCCTGTAAGTGTAAAAGGCACATTGTAGATCCAAGACTTAGTAAGAAATGAGATATAGAATAATAATTTGTTTACATTGTTTAATGTTGAAATAACATTACATTTCAAAGACACAGGAAAAGTATATTAATTAATAATTTATCTCCTTGACTTACAGGTTGAAATGCCAAGACCACTGCATTTCAATGACTTACTAAAAAAAAAAAGAATTGAAAATAAGTAATAATTTGTGTGTAGTGCTTTCTCAAAGTGAAAACAGACTGCATTTAAAGACTTAGAAAGAAAAATGTCAAAGAAACTAATATATTTATATTATCATGTTGAAGTACCAGATTGACTTAGTAAAAAAGAATTAATGTTAAGTGAATTTTATTCTTACTGCTTATATATTGAAATGACTTCAAACCATATTTTGGAGATTTAGAGAATAGAATAAAAATTAACTAGTTAATAATTTGTTCTTATTTGTTCCATTTTAGCAATAACAAACTCCATTTCCAACTTCAAAAGAAAAACATGGTAAGTAACAATTTATGTGCAGTCTTTCCTTGATAACACATAACATTTCAAAGACTTAGGAAGGAAAAAGAATGCAAAATAATTCATTCATATTTTTCATATTGCTTAAATTTTGAAATGATAATGAGAAACATTTCAAATACTATTAAAATGAAGACAATAACTAATTCACATTGCTTCTATGGTAAAAAGTACATTATTTTTGGCACTTTGCATTAAAAATGTTAACTATTTTAAAAATCTTTGCTCATATCCTTAGAGGGATCTTATATGAATTAACTTTAAGAAATACATTAAGTGCTAACACTTTCTAATAATACACTATACTAAACCATATTCACTATGGAAGAATCCAACCCAGAGGGAAAAAAGAAAGCTCACTTAAATTTGTCACACACACACAAAAAAGAAGTGGGGTGAGTAGGATGATCTTCCAAAAAAGATATGGGAAAATCACCTGACACCTTGTGTAGCAACAGCTATGTCGTTACCTCTGTGGACATTGCTTAATGCTGTCTTTGTGTACCTTGAGCATCAGGAATCACATCCAAAAGATACCCAAGTACCACTCGTACCAGGAAAGCTGCTACTACATGGGAGAAAGAGGATGGATGGTGGCTGCCACTCTTTATTTGGGGAGTATGGAGCTCTGTGCAGACAAGATCTGATCAGTCAAGCTTGCTGCTCATCTTCCTGGGGAAAGTTACAGAATATGATAGTCTACTGAGATACTAAGCCACTAGCCCACAATTCAGTCCTTGTGTCTCCATGGGAATGTCCACATTGCTAGATGGCAAAAAAGCAGTACCGATGGTACAAAAAAAAAAAAAAAGTCACAGGCTGGAGACTAATAGACAGGGGTCTCATTGTCTCTTCTTGACGGTTAGGACTTTGGGAAACAGTGAATATTGGGGAAGTGATGGGCTGTGAATAGGTGAATGGTGGCGTGGATGTCAGTTTCTGTTTGAAGACATTGGTAGTACAATGATGGAATTCTGGTAGGATTGAAGCACTTCCAGTGAGGACAGAAGAGAGTCTTGCAGACTACTAGATGGTCTTTAAATTTAATATGGAAGAGGAAAGAAAGCAATGGTCATATAAAACCATGAAGCCAGGTACCATAAAAGTCATGTTGTGGGAAAAAGAATGGAGAAGCCCGATATTCCTTTAGGAAAATAATGGGGAAAGGCTCCTCAAATGATAGTTTCAAGGCTCTCAGTTGTATGGGAGCCATACAGAGCATGGGAACTTGAGAATATGATGACTGGCAAATACAATCTCATGATTACTGGGATTTAGTTATATTCCCAAGAAATATGTACAAGGAAGAGAGGTAAAAAAAAGTATCAGGGACCACCTACATGAAAACCCATGAACAAATTAAATGAGACAAAAAGAAATCAAATTATTGAAATAGATCACCTGGCCAAATGGGAGAAATGGATGTGTTCCTAATTCAGTTTGCAGTGCTGGTGCAGAGGCAGGAACAGTTGTGATGGGGAGCTTCAACTACAGTTGACGTGACATCTAGCAAGTTAGTGCTTGCAGATGTGGAGTGGCTCAAGTGGTAGAATGCCTGCCTAGCAAGTGTGAGGTCCTAAGTTCAAACCCCAGTACCGCCAAAAAAAACAAAAAAAAGTTAGTGCTTGCACTGAATAGCAATGTTATCTCTCTACAGAAAGAGGAAGTAGCCAGAGGAACTGAGGAACTGCCACTCGGAAGGAGACCAGCTAGAGTGAATTGAAATAACGAAGCAAGGATAAAAATCAATGCCATTATTACAGCTGTGGAAGAAGCCCTCTAAACCATCCTCCACTCACACAGGGCTTTTCCCAATCTTCATAAAACAGTTTATGATACCCAGAGAGCCAGGGCCTCCAGGCTCAGGAGACCACTCTCTGTATCTCTGTTTCACCTGCAAGCACGTGCTGATCAATCACCAGTTGGTTTCTTCCAACCTGCCTGTGCCACATGTCCTGGATATGGTGAATAAACCATTAAAAATTTAAATATTATTAAGCTGAATCAATTATTGCAAAAAAGACATTGATTGTTAACGGACTTGAAGGTTTCAAGAGTTCATAGTTACTACAAAGCCCTCTCCATAGTTGTTTGAAAACTTAAAAACTGCAAAGAATACAGATCCGGATGGAGTCTGTTGTCGCATTTTTTTGCAAAGTCTTGCTCAACTTAAAAACACTAAAGATTGTAGATGATTCAAAACACAGTAACACAGAACTCAAACTCTTTTAAAAGACCTTAGCCCTTGGTGAATGAATATATTTGTTTCATTGATACATTTAAGTTATAATAACACAGTCAAGATGGGGATGTATGGCTCAGAGGTACGCACAGGTCCTGGGTTCAACTGTGACTCCAAAAAATAAGAAGGCCATGCATAGATGGCTGGGTAGAACACATGCATAGCATGTGCAAACCCCTGTCTCAATCTCAACACCAGAAAAAAAGGAAATATACAGAGTACAATGTATGTCCACAGCACCACCACCAAAAAAAAAAAAATCCTCAAGGTACATGTATTATGTTGTGATTTAGTACTTTGACTTTTTACTTAATAGTTCAACTTCATTCCAACAGCAGATAAAAAAAGTTCTAACCTGATATTTTTGTTATCTAGGTAAAAGATGGTTGAAAATATGATGATAAAGCCTGTAATTTAGGAAAGAAGACTTCAAAAGTCTTAAAATAGGGCAGGAGAAGTGGCTCAAGTGGTAGAGCACCTGCCTAGCAAGTGTGCAGCCCTGAGTTCAACCCCCAGAACCACAAAAAAAAAAAAAAAAAAAGGGTGAGGGGGAGACAGAGCCAGGGATGTAGCTCAGTGGTACAGTGCTTGCCTAGCATGCATAACGCCCTGCATTCAATGCCCAGAATCACAGCAAAAAGAAAAAGAACCATTACTCTGGGGCAATAGTCAGAAAGAGTTGAGTAGCCCCCTCTGTCCATAGGTCTGCAATTCTGCCCACACAGCCACAGAATGGGATTCCACTAAGGAAGATATAATGGAGGCTCCTCAAATTCTATTCTGATCTCCAATTTCAAAAGTGACAGGGTAAGAGAGAGAAACAGGAGCTGCTCTTATAAGGAGTGCAGGGACTCTCCAAATACAGATTGCAACCGACCAACAAAAGCAATACTAGGAAGAGGTCAGTCAGATTTGGTGCCAATGACATGATGTTGCTGAGTAACACGTGAAAGGAGATGTGTTCCACTATTACTTTTGCTCTGTCTTGTCTTCCAAGAATGATTTTCAGACTTAAAATCACAGATTAAATATGGCTGCAGAAAAAACAAAAGAGTCCAAGATTGCTAGAGAAATTTAAAGCAAGCAGTGGATGACAGAGAATATGAAGGTTCTTCAAAAAAACTGAAAATCGAATTACATGATCCAGCAATCCCGCTCCTGGATGAAGGAAAGGAGATGAAACCAGCACTCCAAAGACATGCCTACAGGCTCTCACTATTCACCAGAGCTGAGGTTCAGAATTAGCTCTCACTATTCACCAGAGCTGAGGTTCAGAATTAGCCTAGGTGCCTTTTGAATGAATGGATAAAGAAAATGTGGTGTCATCCAGGCGTGGTGACCCACACCTGCAATCACAGTACTTGGGAGCCTAAGGCAGGAACATCACGAGTTGGAGCCAATCTGGGCTACATAGTGAGATCCTGTCTCAAAAACTTGTGGTATATATACACAACAGAGTGTTACTCAGCCCTAAAGAAAATTGGAATCCTGTCATTTGCAGCAAAATGGACGAACTGGAAGACATGTTAAGTGAAAAAGACAAAAAGACAAATACTGGCATGGTCTCGCTCAAGTGTGGAAGCTAAAAAAGTTGACCTGAAAGTAAAACAGTGCTGACCAGGAATTGAGAGGAAATGGGGGGAGAGGGAGGACAGAAGGATGGCTGGACAGAATCAATGCACACTGTATGCAGGCATGGAAATATACTGAATGCCATTAAAAACAAAATTACTATGTGTTAATAAAAAATAAAGTGACCAATTGCATGCTATAAAATAGCAACAGTGTACTGAGAACATTTATAAGTAAGATTGCTAAACAGCCAGGTGGACAGGAGGCTCAGGCCTGCAATCCTAGCTATCTGGGAGGCTGAGATTTGAAGGATCATGGTTTGAGGCCAGTACTGGCAAACAGTTTGTGAGAGCCCCAAAATAACCAGAGCAAAATGGACTGGACGTGTGGCTCAAGCAGTAAGAGTGCCTGTTTTGCAAGAATGAAGCTCCGAGTTCAAACCCCAAAGGAAAAACCACAAAAAGAATGCTAAACTGTTGTCAACCAATACTAGTAACATCAGTAGAGGTGCAGGACAACCCGAGTATACAAATATAGATATGATTCTCAAAAAGAAAAGAGAAGGAGTGACTAGAGATTTATGTGTAATATACTTAAGACTTCGAGCTTAATTTTAACGCCAGGAAAGATTAGAGAGATGGTATTAAGATATCATGATTTTAAGACCAGATCATAAATAGTATTAGTTTCTAAACAGCGTCTAGTGGGTTTGTTGGAGAAATAATACATTTATTTTAAAAAGCAGGATTAAAACCAGAATGACTGCTATTGGGAGGTGGAGAGACACTTGTTCACTCCTCCTGTTTTTATAAAAAAAGAATCTGGCATAACAGGAAGCAAAAACTGCTTTAAAAGAATACAGAGCTCAAAACAAAGAAATGCATTGTTTCTCCTGCTTGGCTTTCTACTGGATCAAATGACATGGAGCCACAGCCCTTGAGGTCCCTGTAAAAGTGTGTCAGCTCTTGGACCCAGGAAAGTTGGGGAAGGTTAAACAGACACAATGCAGTGATAGAGAACACTGTTGTAAAGGTAGGGTGCCATGATAAAGAGAGGTCTGCCTTCAGACATAAAAGGACAAGCACTGTCTTACTCTGCTCACATGAGGGACCTGTAACAGACAAACTCACAGATGGAAAGGAAGGTGAAGGTCATAGGGACTGAGAGAGGTGGGATGAGCTATCATTTAGTAGGCTCAGAGTTTGTATTGGGGATTGCTATGGCTTGGTTATGGTTCAAGTGCGGCCCCAAAACTTAGTTTATGGTGGAAATTTGACCCACACTGCAGCCATGTTGAGAGATGGTGACCCTTTAAAAGGCGGGGCCTAGTGCAGGTGATTAGGGTACTAGGGGTGGCACCCTCAGAAAAGTTCCCATGAGAGTGAACCCAGCCACTGAGTCTCTGGCTTCCTTGTTGCCATGAGATCTCTGCTTGTGCCACTGTGATGCCACCCAGCAAGAGGCCCTCACCAGAGGCCAAACAGATGTGGCTGTTTGATCTTGGCTTTTCAGACTTTAACCCTGTGAGCTACATAAAAGAACCTCTTTTCTTCACATATTGCATTGCCTTAGCCTATTTTCTATTGCCATGACAAAATACCTAAGACAGGGATGATGAGAAGACTTGGAGTGTACATAGTGGTGATGGTTAGGTAACAGTGAATATTTAATACCACTGAATTGTACATTTACAAATAGCTCAAATAATACCCTATATACATATATATATTTTTTTTAATTTTTAGAAAGAGGTGTGGCTGTTACTAGAGGCCAGACAAACCTGGATCTGAATCCCAAATTCATAAGTTGAGCTCTTTTCCTATACAGACAAGAGCCTTGGTGCTGACCAGGGATTAGAGACCAGGCTGAGCCAGCTCTCCCAGGGGTGGGTGGCAGAGGACTTCACAGAGGCAAGAGGCAGGGATGAAAATTAGGAAGAATTCAGCTCTGGTACAACTCACTAACAAAATAATTGTCCGAATATGAATTGATTGGCTTTAGGACACAGTGAGTTTCCTGTGACTGGAAGTATTGAAAGCTGCTCACCCGGATAGCAAGGGCATTCAGGCGTGAGGTTAATGACCTTTAAATCTCCTTCCAAAAGGACAAGCAGGTGATATTTATCCCTTTACCATAATCTCCTTGAACTCTGAGACATTTAAGAATGGTCCCAAATAATGGTGAAGTGGAAAAATATGGGAGATGGAAGAGGAACTGACTACTGTGCTTATTAAAGCAAAGTCAGGACATTCAGGACTATTGGATATTGTCAAACACGACAGTCGTTCTTATGTAAGCTTATGGGATTTGTTTACAAGCATGCTTTAGTTTTATTTATGTATATAATATATATATTATAGATACATATCCTAGTGGATTGGTTTGAGTACATTTCTGTCTGGAAAAGGTTTAGCATCAATTCTTGTTCAAAGCAGATATTTATATTCATTCAACAAATATTATGGACAGACATGGAATACAAAAATGGTAGGAAAATGAGTAAGATAAAATTTCTGCTACCAAGATCCTGTGTTCCGAGAGGTTCAGATTTCAGTGTGGCGTCTATTCTGCCTTTTTCAAAACTGTAATTTGAAAAATTCACACTCACACATAAGAAGTAATTCTAATATTCAGAGCTACGTATTTATTAAGGTGCTCAATGTGTGATTTATAATAATTAAGATTTGAAAATGCGCTAAATGTCCAACAAGTTATATAACTTATAGGATATACAGAAGCTAGCACACCCTCCACAGTCAACAAAACAAGCTTTTAAGAATATATTGTGATAAACTTCTTTGTGATATACTGTAGAGTAGTAATACAGATTTGAATACAAGACATTATCCAAATTTTGTCCTCTATTCGTGAATATATTTCCATGAGAGAGAGAGAAGAAAAAATTACTTAACACCAGATTAGGGATTGTGGATAATTTTTTTTCTTGCTTTCTATCATGCTTCCTGTACAAGAATTGTTACATGAAATATTTAAATAAAAGCAATGGCTTTTAATATTTTAAAAAGTCTTCTGAGTTTACTAGATTACTGACATTGTCAATTTTGCCTTACTTCCTTTCTTCGTAATTGGATTATCCAAAGAAATTCACCTATAATCATAACAAGAACTACCATTTGTTAGTCTTTATGAACAGAACACAGTACATGCATGACCACATGACAAAATGTGAGCCAATAGTATTATTAATCTCACTTCACTGATGAAGGAACTGAAGCACAATAAGTCACTTATGCAAGGTTACCCAAATACGGGCTGCTCTCAGTCCTTGTTACTCTCTTCCCATTAAAAAAAAAAAACACACACACGCCACTGCACCCAAGTCTCCCATCTGCTTTCCAACCAACGATAACCTTAAAGAAGGGCTAGCACAGTATTTCCCTCAGAGAGCAAGGAGTCATTAATCTTGTGATAATACGATGATCTTGTGATCCTTCAGAACTACCACCCAAACTGAACTAAGACAATGCTAAGGGACATGAGTTACATATACTCATTTTTTTTTGGTAGTACTGGGATTTGAACTTAGGGCCTCACTCTTGGTAGGTGGGTATTCTACCACTTAAGCCACTCCACCAGCCCTGTTTTGTGATGGGTTTTTTCCAAGACAGGGTTTCATGAACCGTTTGCCTGGGCTGGCTTCAAACCATGATCTTCCTGATCTCTGCCTCCTGAGTAGCTAGGATTACAGGTGTGAGTCACCAGCACACCTGTGAAAAACAAAATCACAGACCAGAATTTAAGTCCCGTTCCTAATTAGGAAACTGAGGATGACAATAGCTATAGAAAATTATGCGGACAGGGTTGGGTCCCCGCTCTGCCAAAGACCAGCTGAGGATAATGATCCTGTATCACCAGGAAGACCTCAGTTGTCACCATCACTAGCACTGTCATTACTGAGTGGAGACTGAGAAAGAAATAAGGAGAAAACTCAAACAACTTCATGTTTTATGTCAACTGCAGTTTAAAACAACGCTATCAATATAATTTTTATCTGCAAGGCAGTAAAAAATAAAATTATGAAGGTAAGAACCTCTCCAACCCAACCTAAGGGTATATTATCCCTATTCAATAGTGCAGAGGTCTCAACAGAACAGGTCTATCATCTCGACATGGAATAAGGAATCCTGACCTGTTAGTGGAAAGGTGGTTAACACTTTTTCCAGGCCAGCCTGGATTGTTTAGTCCAATGAGATAAAATTCACAAGAGGCAACTCAATGATGAGAACAAATTGATGCCATTTCTTCCCCACTACAATTCACTCCACATTCTCCAGCAGACAGGCCCTGGACACAGTCTTTTCACTCCATTGTTCTCTGCTACCCAATAGGGACCATTAAGCTAGGTAAAAAGATGAATTGCTACAGACGATTATGCAGCCTTCAGCAGCCCAGGAAATGTACCTGTACCCGAGAATAAAAAATAGCTGATGACCTGTCAGGAGACACATATGCACATGAGCATGTCATGATTCTACTTTTGCTTATTCATCTAAAGGCTCTGACAGAATGTAGATGGAGAAACAACGTCACTTGCTCAAGAGCATCACAAATAAGAAGCTGGCTTCAGATTAGGATATACTAGACATGAAAAGTCATGGCCAAATGCCTAGCTTGGCTATAAAAGAAAATAAGGGCCATAGATCAACATCCAAGCTTAGTTCCTTTGGAAACAATTTCATGAAATGACCATTCTTACCATGCTCTTGAGTTATAGTACTTGGTGAGGAAAAATTTACAATCCTCAGAAGTAAAATATATGGGGAATATATGTCCTCTGTATCTTTCTGCTCTTGCATTAGTAAAGGATCTGTCCGACCTAAAACACAATCTTCAAGGTGCCATGAGAATTAAGGCAAAAAAGAAATCCAGGCAGCCCAGATAAAGCCCGAGCTGAGCTGAGGGACTCTGAAGCCCCGCCTCTTTCTCTCCTGGCTGGGTAGTGAACAGTGCTGTGGCTTCAAGGAGAACTTAGGCCACGACCTGTGAGACATGTGGCCTCTACCACCAACAGTCTCCCTGGGCCTCCACTCACCATCTGCAAAGATTCAAACAATAGTACCTCACCCCAGAGGGTCAATGTGAGAGCTTAGAGGAGCTAGTGTATAGAAATTTCTTAACAGAGTGCCTTAGCAGGTAATTAAGGGCCTCACTCGACACATGACATTTGGTACTAGACAAGACATCCATCTACCTGCCTGACATTTCCACTTGAATCCAAATTTATCACGACCAAAAGTGAACTTTGCATCTTCGTCCTCTACTATGTTCCCCTGGGCTTCCCTGCCCCAGTAAGAGGCAAGTTCATTCTTCCTGTTGTTCAGATCAGAAACACAGAAGCCATCCTCAAAACCACTTTTTCCCCACTGATATCTCCCATCCCTCTCCAGTGAATCCTGTGACCACTACCTACAAAATCAGTTAGAACCCAATTACTTCTACCTTGAGCTACCCATTAGTCCAAACCACCACAGTCCCTGACCTGGATTTTGACAAAGGATTTTGAGGAAAGATTTTATTTGAAATGTAGTTAAAATTTTTGACTTTGGTTTTAGATTGAATAAGGTAAACTGATACAAAATGGTAAAACAGTTACTGGTTTTTGAGAGCCCCTGTCCCAATCACAGTGTTAAAACTTTGCAAGGACTGGCACAATGAATCTTTACAATCTTCTGAAACGTTAGTACTTCCACTTTGCAGTGGAACAACTAAAAAATAAGGGGGCAGGGTGTACATAACTTGCAAAAGATTGCACAGATACCAGCATAGATACCAAGAGATGAGGTCAGTAAGCTAACACAGATAACGTAGGTCACCTATCTGAAGAGAAAATGCTTTATTGAGGCAAGAAAGCTACATGGTTAACATTTGGTGATAAGTGTTTTATGAGGATTTGTCTGCTCCCTAAGTTCATTTTATTTTGTCTATTTTACTGCAAATGAGATATATACGTATTATAAATATTATTTTGAGCCAGACGTGGTGGTTCATGCCTGTAACCTCAGCTATGTGGGAGGCATAGGTAAGCCAGCCCCAGGCAAAAGTCAAGCCCCTAATTGAAAAATCAAGACCCTAAAGCAAAAGGGGCCAAGAGCATGGCTCAAGTGGTACAGTGCTTGAATTGTTAGGCCCTAAGTTCAAACCCCAGTACTGCCAAAGTGTGTGTGCATATAATTTTGAAAGTTTTAATCACAAATCTTAATAAGGCTCACACTCATTTGCAAAATATGTCATATGTATAGATTTCTCTTTTTTGGAGGTACCGGAGCTTGAACTCAGGGCTATTAAACAATACTAATGAGATATTTGACATTCTTTTTATCAATACTAATTCTTCAAAACTGGCCTTGTATGAATTTGTACCTTCAAGGTTGGTACAGTCTTTGCAAGAAATTTTCAATTGTATGTTCTTTCTGAATAAAGGCTGCCACATTGGGCAGCACAGGCTCAAGGGCTTTGATAAAGCAAACATGGCCTATCGCCAGTGAGAATCTACTTAGAGCAGAAAAGCTATTCAGAGTTAGGTTCGGGCTAGTTGAGTGGTAGAGTGCCTGCCTAGCAAGTGGGAGGGCCCGAGTTCAAACCCAGTACCAACCCTAAAAACGTTATGTTCCACACAATCAAGATGACATGAGGAAAGGGGTGATCCATAAAGAAAAGGGCAGAACTTTCCCACAGGAGGAGGCTGTGTCATTGTCAAAACCAGAAGGTAAGACAAGTGATTCATGCCACCTTCAGGCCTGGTCCTCAGTCTCTTCCCATGTGAGTGACGTCCTGGCCCCCTCTTCCTTTATCTGAAGACATATGCACAGTGCCCAATTAAGGTCTTTGTCACCCTAAGAATAACGGAGTCACCAGATCAGGGATTTTTAAACTGGAGTCCGTGGACCCTCCTGGGCTCTATAGATAGAACTCAGGGGTCCAAAACTGAATGGGGAGAAATAACATCTTTATTTTTATTAACTTTCAATTCACCATTTCCTTAGTTATGAACAAAGGCAGCAAAGCACAGAATTTAACAGTACTGTGACTTTGTCACCAAAAGAAGTCCCAATGTTTTCCTAGTGCATTTCAGTTGCTGCATCCCTTAGAACAGCACTCTTCAAAGTGGCAACAGTTATTAATGCGTCATGAAACGCATTAATAAAGAAGCATGTATCTAATCAGCATTTCAGTGAAAATTGAGTCCTTTTTAATCCTGGGATATTATTGACTTTTTTCCTCTTCATTTAAAAATGTTCTGGGGCTAAGGATATAGGCTCAGCGGTTAAGTATCTGCCTGGCATGCATTTGGCCCTGGGTTCAATCCTCAGCACTGCAAAAAAAAAAAAAAGAAAAAAGGGTGGGGGGGCACCAGTGGCTCACACCTGTAATCCTAGCTACTCAGGAGGCAAAGGTCAGGAAGATCATGGGTTGAAGCCAGTCCAGACAAATAGTTCGAAAGACCCTATCTTGAAAAAAGCCATCACAAAAAAGGGCTGGTGGAGTGTTTCAAGGTGTAGGCCCTGAGTTCAAACTCCTGGACCACAGGAAAAAAAAAAAGCACAACAAAAAAATGTTATTCTGCCCCACTACTGATGAATGGATTAAGAAAATGAGGTATTTATATACAATGAAATTTTATATAGCTATAAAGAATGAAATTGTCATTCACAGGTAAATGGATGGGAACTGAAGAACATCATCTTAAGTGAAGTCAGCCAGGTTCAGAAAGCCAAAGGCCGCATGTTTTCTCTCATATGTGGAATACAGGCCCAATACAAATACAGCAATATTATGAAAAACAGGTCACGCTAAGGGAGGTCACAGGAGAGAGGGATGGTAAAAGAAGGAAGTTAAGCAGGTGAATATGATTGATGTACTTCCTATACAAGAATGAATATAGAATTTTAAACCTGTTGAAGTCACCATAAGAAGGACACTAAGGTAGAATGGAGACTAGAGATGAAACAATTCTGGTCATTATATATCTATTATTTATACATACATGGAAATGTCATAATGGAACTGTATAGATATCTTAAAGATGTCTTTTTTTAAATACAGAGACAGGAAGGTAAAACAAGTCTTGCCTGAGAGTTTGTAACAGTGTGGGCAGGGAGACAAAGGTGTAGCAGGGTGAATATAGAAATATTATGTACTCATGCATAAAAATGGAAAAATGAGTCTGGTTTAAACTATTCCAGGAATGAGGGGAGGGAGGATAAAGGAGAGTGATGGTGAATTCAACTATGATACGTTGTAAGAACTTTTGTAAATGTCACAATGTAACCCTAATACAACAATAACATGATAATTAAAAAAACTGCTTAATAGTCAACAAAGTTATTCTGAAAAGGGTGACAGTTGTCACCCGACTGTCCGTGGCACAACTCACAGTAAGAATCTGGTAGCCGTGCAATGATGGCTCATGCCTGTAATCCTAGCTACTCAGGAGGCAGAGATCAGGAGAATCAAGGTTTGAAACCAGCCCTGGGCAAATAGTTTGTGAGACCCTATCTTGAAAAACACCCAACACAAAAAAGGGCTGGTGGAGTTGCTCAAGTGGTAGAGCACCTTGCTAGCAAGCATGAGGCCCTGAGTTCAAACCCAGTGGTGTGGGAGAAAAAAAGTCTGGGTCCCCAAAGGATCCCACTCCTATCTACCAACCCCCACAGCATCATATGGGATCACAGAGTCCAGGTGTGTGTTTCAGCTCTTGACGCATTCTGACTAATATACACAGAAATCTGTCCTCAGGCCACTGCCCACTGGTTATTACTCAAAACAGATTCTACACACTGAAGAGACAGGCATTGGCAGTGGTACGCTGGTAAATAGAGTCTCAAAAGAAGATTCTCCCCACAGCAGGTTCACCTACAATGAGATGTCACTGAACTCTGAGTGAGCAACTCCTGGCTGGCTGGGTTCCAAGACTGGTCCTAGAAAGTATGTTCCCCAGTTTTAGGGGTTGGTGTTGAAGCTGAGAAATTTAAAGGTTTATTTAAACCACTGTGTCTAACTCTCAATGGAAAATAAAGTGGGATACCTTACATGCAGTAATTTGTAAATTCAACAAGCTGTTGAAAAAGAATCTGATTAGTACTAATTACAATACTAGAGTGTCCCAACACAATAAAATGCCATAGCTTCTGAAGAGGCATTGTGTTTAAACACTCCAACATTAATTAGTCCACAGGATGAGTGTGTGAGAGACAGGTAGTACTTGGCAGTATGGGAAAGCCGATTGTTCACTGGCAAAGCCTGATGCCATTACTGATGGTGACTGAGTAGCATCATGGTAGGACTGGGAAATCTGGGATATTACATTTACTATTTATTATTCATTTCTGAGCTCCTTTCATCTCACTGGGCATTACTGCTCCCACTTTGTTTGGGGGAGAAGTACTGGGGTTTGAACTCAAGGCTTCATGCTTGCTAGACAGAGACTACCACTTGAGCCACTCCACCAGTCCCTGTCCCCACTTTCTATATGAGAAACTGAAGCCAGCTAAGTTCACATGTCCAAAATTTATGGAGAATCCAACAAGTTCCCAGGAGATAGTTGGGACTGGTTTTCCAATTTGACAGCTCCACTACTTAGCCTTTTGTGCCTTACTTCTCAAAAATAAAGATCTTCCTTATAATAAAGAAGTTGCCTGAAGGTATCGTTTTTCCTTTCCATTAAGATGGCCCATTAGGGGCCCGTGGAGTGGCTCCTGAGTTCTAACCCCAAGACCGCAAAAAAAAAAAAAAAAAAAAAAAAAAAAAGTGACCCATTAGGTAGCTTTCATCTATTTTGTAAATTTCATGTTTTGTTAACATTTTGATAGATTTTAAGTAGTTTAATCCAGAAATTAACAATCTACCATTTAACCCACTGAAAATAATCACTTCACAAAACAGCCAGGTCTGCTATAAGTGACTCAAGTCTAGAGCGCCTGCCTTGCAAGCATGAGGCCCCGAGTTCAAACTCCAGTACTACCAAAACAACAATAAAAAAATCAGATAGCTAGATCATTTAGAATTAAGATGTGAAACCAAAGTTGCAGTAAATATTTAACAATACCAAGAGGTAAATTATGAGTTTGGCTCACTTTGCGGTGACAAAATAGCTAAACGAGGCCCTCCTCTGTTGATGCTCCTTTCCCTAAAAGAAAAAGCTATGTGAGCATGGAATTTCTGAAAGAAGACCTAGAAGACCTGGAACTTCTGAAGAATATTTGACATCCTGTTCTCTTTTCCCTGAGACATTTCCTTACTGGACGCATAGTAGGCACTCAATAAATGTCAGCTTTTACTACTGCTATCATTCCTCAGACCCAGAGTTTTTTGTTTGGTTGTTTTTTTCTTTTGGTGGAACAGGGTTTGAACTCAGGGCCTCACACTTGTTAGGCAGGCATACTACCAGTTGAGCCACTCCATCAGTCCCAGACTCAGAGTTTTAATTAAGATTGCCATCTCAGTTGACTTGAGCAGGTCTCAGTCATACTTTAAAATTCTTGAAGTTTACTAGTACATTTCAATTCGCATTTAATCCTCACAGCATAACCATTTTAAATATTTATATTCTAGATATTACACATTTGCCATGGTTGCTAATAAAATCTGTCGTTAGTCTAACTCTAAGCCTGTGTCTGCTTTGCTTGGGAAAATATTCAGACATATCTAACACATTCAGCATGACTTACATAAGAAATAATTCTTTAAACACAGTCAATCCAAATTTGGAAACCTCTGAGTTCTTTTTGAGCTAATCATAGAAATGGTTACTTGTCCTGTGCGAGCCCCAGAGTTAAGGGGACATGATCACTATTAATGATGTCCTATTTTTAGAAGAACAGCCAGTTTTCCCTTCATTTCTGAATTGACCCTGCTCACGTGCCCAGGTCCTACACCAGTGATGGTGCCTCCACAGCGTCCCAGGCACATCCAGTTCTGTGCAGGCTGCTCTGCTCCTGTCCGGGGTTTATGGACAAGGTGGGTAGCAGGTCAGGACAGCCATGTTCTCCCCGGATGTCCCAACAGTACAGTAGTCACATTGCTGAAGACTAAAGTATTTTTATCTCTTTCATTTCTCATAGCGTTCATGTTTTCCCCTACTTAAGCATAACCAGCATTGTTTATTATTACTACCTTAACATCTTCATCTGCTAAACTCACCATGCCCGAGATTCCCTGAGTCTTTCTACTGGTTGATTTTTTCTCTTACGGATTTTTCTTCTTATGGATATTTGGTGGCTTTTTCATTTGCCTGGTAATTTTCATATGGATGGACACTGTGAATTTCAGTGCTGAGAGGGTATTTGGCTGTATTCCTATAAGGAATCTGGACTTTCTTCAGGCATGCAGTTGAGTTACTTGGAATCAGTTTGATTCTTTTGAGGTCTGCTTTTAAATTTTTACTACAGCAGATCAAGCAGCCTTGTCTAGGACTAATTTCTGCTCATGATTACTGAGGACTCTACCCAAGGCCTTATGGATGTCAGGGTCCTTCAACTCTAGATGAGGGAAGCATGCATGAACTGTTCCCAGCTCTTTGAGCTCCAAGAGTTGTCTAGTCTATAAATCCAAAGTACATTTTCTATTCCAGAAAATGGCCTTGTATTATTTCCCAATAATTTCCCTCCATCCTTTTCTTTATTCTCTACTAGCTATTGAAATTTTTAAGATTGGCCCTGTTGTTTATACTCTTATTTTCTAAATTATTTTCTCACTTTGCTTTCCAAGCAAAATTGCATTTTTAAAATTTTGGTCACTGGATTTTTAATTTCCCAAGAGCTCTTTTTTTTCCCCCCATTTATCTTTTTTAATTGTTCACCCTGGTTTATTGTGATGTTTCCATGCATATATATGATCAAAGCACATTATATTCACACCTCTTTTTCTTAATCCTTCCTTTTTTTGTGTCTAATGGGCTCCATTACTCTATCTTTATACAAGCATGTAATGTAATTCTTTCATATTCACCCCTCATCACCCTCTCCTTTCACTTTCCCTCCTGGTGGTCCCCTCCCCCCAAAAAAACAGTCACCCTTTGACATATAAGAGCTCTTTCTTATTCTACTACCATTGTTTCTTCATCACATCCAAACTTGTTTTAGAAATTCAGTACTTCTAATTTTGCAGGTTTTTTTGTTTTGGGTACTGGGGTTTTGAACTCGGGGCCACATAATTGCTAGATAGGCACTCTACCATTTGAGTCACTCTACCAGTCCACTTTAATTTTATAAAAATGTCATAGTTTTATTTTTCCTTTCATTCATCAAGATATTTATTGGTCAATTTAACTACATTCCAGACTACATTCCAGTACTGATCTACTTGCTACAAATGCAGCAGTGAAGCAAAATAAAGACCCTGCTTTGCTTTCTTGGCACTTACATTCTCTAGGTGGTAGGGCGTCAATAACCTGTTAAGAGGATTCCCTTCCCATCAAATCTTGCTCCTTCTTGCTCACTATTGCAAACTTTAGATCCTTAAAGTTTCTTCCCCTCCTTTCCCCTTCAGTGAGATTCTCTATACTCAAAGTGTGTCTCCACTAGTTCTTCATGTAGATAGCAATGTATGGTCCTTCTAGACACATTAGGTGTCACCCTGAACACCAAATACATATGTTAATACAAGTACCTCGTGTCTCTGCCCTATCACCAGTTTTCCACCTTAATGTTCATTTTATTCTCTTCATGGCACTAGCCAAAATTTGTTAAATTTGGTAGGTAAAAAAATTTGTTTACCTACCCAATCACCATTCATCTTCCTTCTTGTAAGTGGAACCTGATTTTGTTCAGGTATCCGTGATCATCCCTATAGAAGTGATCCCCCAGCCCCAGTCCAAGGGTAAATCTTGGCCTGTCCAACCATTGTGATAATTCCATACTCTTGCCAGTTGATGGTTTAAGGAAGGAATGTGTGACCCGATTCTGATCAGTGGGGTGTCAGGGAAGTCTGCCAGTGAGGCATCTTTGCTCTTATAAGAGACTTGAGTTTCTCAATCCTCAATGAATTAACAAATCCTGACAATGAGCATCTGAGGCTGCTAAGGTCACAAAAGAGACAACTAGACATTATGTGCCTTCAAATGAACACAAGAACCTATAACCTTGACAAAAAGATTGATCCTAAAGCAGACCAAATCTCACGATCCCTCTCTATTTGCAGGAACTATAGGAGAAATGTTTGGAACTGCACCAGGAGCGAACTCCAGACTTTGGAAAACTCCACTTGTCAAATACCCCAGATCAGTCATAAAGCGATACAGGGGAAATTTATAAACTAAAGGAGACTCAAAAGACATTTGCTTAAGAAAACCATAAGGCATGTGAGGAAGCCATTACCATAAAATCCGTCTGTGATTGGGATAATGCCTAAATAACCAGACCTCCTGTGTGTAGTCCCCCTCTGAATCTGCAGACCTGGAGACTTGTTTGCACCAACAGAATGTGGCAGTTTTGCTGAGCCCCTCCAGGCCCAACTGTAAATTCTAGCAGCTTCTAGATGCTTCGGCATTCTTGCAAACCCCAACCCGCTGTTTTAAAAGTCTGTTACTGTTCTGGAGAAAATATAGACGAGTCATCTGGAGAGTGAGAAAACATTTCTTAGTTGTGTCCAGTCACCAGCAGACAGCTAGCTGAGTGCAGTGACAAGAACGACCACCAAAAATGACCCAAGCCTTGTATGCACATATGAATAATAAAATAATAAAAAAAAAAAAAAAGACCACCAGGAAAAATGAGAAGTAGAACCACCCAGCTGGATCTAGTCCACACGGAACTGTGAGTAAATAAGTACATTCTAAGAGCCAGTATCTTTCACATACTTCGTTGAGCAGTAATAGCTAAGAATGATGACAAAGGGATCTAGAGTCCGAGGGGCCCATGGAAGCTTCCGCAACCACCAATGGGTTTCCTTCTACGTCTTGACCTGGGTGATCGCTACATGGACATTTTGCCTGACAATGATTCGCTGAGCTATGCATCTGTTTTGTGTGGTTTCCCGAATCTACATTTTAAAATAAAAATAGTTTTAAATGGAAAAAGAAAAACCATCCACGTGGTTTGGCATAGAGACATTTACTCTTCTTCCAAAATTCCTTCAGACTGTGGGCTTTAAAAAAACCACTCCTAGGCTCCTAGCAAAAACCATTCATTTACGCTAATCCTATAGACTTATTCCATACAACATCAAGCATAGAAATAGAAATTTCTTTGGGTCCTAAACCTTGCAATTCACAAAGCTAAATTAATTCCTTTCATATTGCTAAACCTTTTCTTCTCGCCTCCAAGTGAGAAAAATACTGGTACCAAAGAAAAGGGCACTTTTAAAAGCTGCCTTGCATTTTCTTATTGGCTGCAATTGCTAGTCTCATTTTTAAATTAATTTTCCAGTTTCAAAGAACAAAGTCTGTATTGCATTTGGGGTTTGGTTTGGTTGTATGTTTTAATTTGAAAATGTTAGAATTTCAGCCTTCATGGTCCTATGTTTTTCTAAAAGTCCTTAGACTATGCTTTTATTCTTGTCTTCCTTTCCATTTTAGTTTTACCTTCACTTCTGACTTCATTTCCTATTTCACAATATAAGCCGATACATGTACCTTATCAGACTGATGTTACCTAGCTTTAATGACAAAAAATTAAAATTTCTGATTAAGATTAAAATTCACTGCCATAATTCGCACTGCATATTTTATAAAACTTTCATAGTTCGTTTATTTTAATTAATTTAGAAAGCACTGCTATAAATAGTACTCCTGCTTTTGTACTTTTACCTGTGAACTCAGGTCACATCTCCCCAAGGATTACAATAGAGTAGAACTGCAGTCAGGTCAGTAGTCCACAGCAAAAATTAAGTGACAAAATTACTACGCCAAATTACAAATGACCAGTTACTATTGTCACCTTAGTAGTGGTAACTATGAGAACACCCTTGATGGTGTAGTCTTTTTGCAGTCAGTGTCCATAGTAAAAAGAAATGTCTCATTAAGACCAGATCTTGATTCGACATTAAACTATTGCATTCATTGAGGCCTGTGTTAAAATCCAGAGACAAGGTCATGGTTCTTCCATGAGTACAGGAGAAAAATGTTCATTTATTCTGACTTTATTTTCTTCTTGATTAAATCTATGTATCCTGAAGGGATTCACAAAATCTTTTGTGACTTTGCAACATTGGGTTGGAGCTTCCTAAAGAGCTTTCCTCTCCCAAAGTCTTGGTTTGCCATTCATGAAGAATGAAGGAAAGCATCTACTGACATTGGAGATTCCCACTTGCGGTAGTGTTCCTTATTTGAAACACATACATCAGTAGATTAGGATGCCGAAAGCATTTCTAAGATCAGAATATAAAGTAACCAAGGCACATCTATACATTCCTTCTCCCTGCTCCTACCTGGGGAGCCGCAATTCCTCACTTCTTAGAGTCCGTTCATTCTACAAGTTAGGACCCGAGACAAGTACTAATAGTACACTTTCTAACGTCCTTGAATTAATTTTTTTGCTTTTGGGGGGGAGTACTGGGGCTTGAACTCTAGGCCTACACCTTGAGCCACTCCCCAGACCTTTTTCTTCGAGATAGGGTCTTGCAAACTATTTGCCCAGGCTGGTCTGGAACCATGAGCCTCCTGATCTCTGCCTCCTGAGTAGCCAGGATTACAGAGGTGAGTCACCGGTGCCCGGCTTGATTAATTTGTCTTAAGAGAGCCCAATTAGATGCCATTTGGTGTATTGGTTAGGATACTTTTGGCCACAGACAACGAATGATAGTTACACTAGTTAGGATAAGGCTTGTCTTTGAATAGTAATACTACAAATAACACTGGCTCAAATAAGATAGAAGTTTATTTCTCTTATTAAGGTTGGGGTGTTTCAGGACTGTTTATGGAGATGCTATTATGTGAATTCCACAGGAAACAAGGATCCTTTGGTCCAGCTCCTCTGCTGGAGTTCATACAGCTTGAACTCCTTACCAAGATGGCTATTCCAGGGAAGTTCACAATCCAGCCAGCATATGGGGGAAAGGAAAAAGAACCTCACACCCTTACCCATTAACATTACCTTCTGGAAATACCACACAACACTTCTTATATTCCATTGACCAAACCTCAGGTGATTCCCCCCCACATCTAGTTGCAAAGGAATCTGGAAAATATGTTTATTATGGGAATTCACGTTGACAGTTAAAATTTGGAGATTCCATTACTGAAGACAGGAGAGAATGATCAGGAGACAACCAGAAATTTTTATTGCTGAAACTCACAGGGGATTTAGTATCTCGAATATCAAGAAGTACTTAGGTGCAATAGAAGCAGGCTATCAGCAAAATTTGACGGGGCTTCGCTCTGAGACAGTCTCGGCTTTGCAGTGCTTCAAGAACTGCCTTTGTCTTTAAACTAGTGCCCTTCTCCTGCTCATCAAGGTAAAAGCAAAATTCACTGTTATTACAGGCAAGGTCAAGAAAGCCAAATAACAAAGATGAAGCACCTTTCCCTTTGTCTACCTTTTAAATGGAGAAAACTTTCCTAGAAGCAGCCATTGAACTTACCCTCCAGGGTAATCAGCCAGATTGCTTAGTAATCCCATGTCTATTATAATCATGACAAAAGAACCCGACTCAGACTGGCGCAGTGGCTCATGTGGTACAGCACCTGCCTAGCACAAGTGTGAGGCCCCGAGTTCAAACCCCAGTACTGCCAAAAGAACAACTTGCCTCTATCATGGGCAATGGGGCTAGCCTCTTGGAATGGCAGAGTTTCAACCCGAAAATGGAGTAATGTTAGAAAGTGGATCAAGAGCCAGGTATGCCAGTGGCTCATGCCTATAATCCTAGCTACTCAGGAGGTAGAGATCAGGAGGATCAAGGTTCAAAGCCAGCCCGGGCAAATAGTTCACAAGACCCCATTCTCAAGTAAAATCATCACAAAATAGGGTTGGTGGAGTAGCTCAAGGTTTAGGCCCTGAGTTCAAACTCTAGCACCGCAAAAAAAAAAAAAATGTTGAGTTGGCATCTAACAAGGACCACCATACTCTATATCTTAACTATTCCATCACAGGGCACTGTCAATACCAGCCAGATAACTCTGACCCTAAGACACCGCTATTATAAAACTATACTGTCTAGATAAATCAGACCAGTTCTTACATCCATCTCTGCTCAACAACCATTGACTGAAAAAATGAGCAAATGTGTGGATTAGTACAAATCATGTAGCGTGAGTTCCTATAAGCACCTACAGGACGAGCTGCTTGTAGGCAGGTGAGCATAGGAAGGTACCACTTACAGAAAGGGGGAAGACTCTGGAAAGAAGGAACTGGGAGGATGGCAACGGATAAATTCCGTTGGGGTAGGTTAAATTTGGCACTGCAACAGGTACAGCTTACAGCTCTCTCATTCTCTACTTTGCCCAGGAGCCTTTACTCCAGACAGTTATCAGTTCAAGTTCTAGATATAGCACATGTTTTTGATAAAAATATGGAGGCACTTCCCTAAAAGAAGTAAATGCTGCCCCCGCCCCTTGCCCCGTGGTACTGGGTCTTGAACTAAGAGCCTACACCTTAAGTCACTCCACCAGCCCTTTTTTGTGATAGGTTTTTTTCAAGAGAGAATCTTGCGGACTATGTGCCTGGCTTTGAACCGTGATCCCCCTGATCTATGCCTCTCAAGTAGCTAGGATTACAGGCGTGAGCTACCGGTACCAGAGAGAAGTAAATGCTTTTTAAGCTAAAACTCATTTCTAAAAGCATCAAGTCATTGAGCATTTCAAAAGAAGCCTCTGGGTCCTTCACAGGCTGTGGGTGACTGTGCAATTGTGAGTCCAGGGAAAGGAGTTTTCTTAACTGCTGCTAGCAGGCCCAGAAGTGCTAATCAGCCCCACCCAAGATCTGTGTGTCCCCAGTCCTCAGCTGCATTGATTTTCCCACACCTTTACAATCCTCCAGAGGACGTCTTACACAGGAGTTTCAGATTTGTTTTTTGATTCATTAAAAACTCAAGGACTGGTAGAGTGTCTGCCTAGCAAGCATGAGGCCCTGATTTCAAGAAGCAGCACAAAAAAAAAAAAAAAAAGACTCATGACAAAGAAGTGGCTGATGGAGTGGGCTCAAGTGGTTAAGAGCACCTGCCTAGCAAGCATAAGGCCTTGAGTCAAACCCCAGGGCTGCCAAAAGAAAAAAGGAAAACATTGGTGGGAGAAGGGGTAGGCTGAAGTTCAATTTTAGTCATTGAAAAAGTTTTTGATATTGTTTGGTGGTTACTAGGGATTGAACTCAGGTCCTCGTGCTTGCTAGGCAATTGCTCTATCACCTGAGACACACTCCCATCCCTTTTTGCTTTATTTTTCAGATACAGTCTCAGACCTTGACCCTACCTGCCCCTCCCAAATAGCTGGGATTTCAAGCCTGTGCTACCACGCCCGCCTTGTTTTTTGAGACAGGGTCTTGCTAACATTTTTGCCTAAAAACTGCATATACATAATCTTAAGGTCTCAGTCCTTAGACTCGCACTGTACACTGTTCCATGTTCTCTTTGACTTTTCTTTAGCTTTCCTAAGGCCTACGTATGAAGTTCTTTCTCAGCCTCGCTTTCTGAGGCCTATGTTAAAGTTCTCGGTGCAGACTTTCTATCAGCCCCTCTTTAGCACTTCCCCTTCCAAAAGCTTCCCACACCAAAAGGCCCAAAGTAAAAGCCCCCCAAAGCAAAAAGCCACAAGCCAAGCAAAAAGTCCAAAACCCCAAAGGCCCCTCTTCCTCCTCCAGGGGTCTTTTATAGCAGCAAACAGGGTGGAACCACGGGGAGGGGCGTGACATTGTAACAGGAGAAACCTGAGTTCCTGCTTCTCTGAACACAGCTTAGGAGACGCAGCTGTTCTGCCTTTTCCTGTTTCGTGGCCAGGGGCTGTGCTTATCTCTACAGGTAAAAGCAATTAATTGCATCTCGCCTTGCTTGTGTCCAGTTCTCACAGGCTTTAATCCACTCCCCACACTCTCCACCTCCTAAATTGCTGGGATTATAACCAAGTACCACCATGCCCAACTCTATGCCAAAAGTTTTAAAAGAAGAAAATATGGAAGAAAAGTTATTGAATGTCTTCTAGCCCACCCTAAAAACGTATTTTCTTTTAAGAAAACGTGAATGTGGTAGAAATCTTCAAAATTGACACGTTTAGAAATGAAGTCATTCCTTAACACACCTGTTATCTCTTTACCTAGAGATGGACTAAATCCTAAAAATCAATGTATTTTCAAAACAGCCACACGACAGACCCACACAGATCACAATTAATGCAAAGTTTTGAGGCACACAAACCAAATGGCAGCTGTTAAATGATTCGTCTAAAAACAAACAGATTGAATCAGCATGCTGGAAGTACAGCTGCTTAAGACAGACGCAAAATAAAGTTAAAACTCAAACTATGTGGACTATTCTCCATGCTAGCAAAGTACCTCAAGCGCTAGTAAAAGTTCCTGTCTGCACTGCAGGAGCATTCAAATTCACCATCTTTCACGGTGGCTACTTTATGAAAAACAGATCTTAAAACTGCATTTAACCTTAACTGTCTTAACTCCAATTGTTTTGCTAAAAAATAAATAAAAGCTGGAGGATATTTATAGGCTAAAGGATGGGGAAAAGAGTAAATTTAGGGTTCCGGTTTAATTTGGGGACCTGAGGCTTCAAAACCACCAAGAAATCCCAGTCCCGTGATCTGCATTTGCTCATGCAGGAATAATCCCCTACACCATGTATTTTTCCAAGGTTCTTTTCTCTTTTGGCAAGACTAGTGCTCTCACATGAAGCAATCATTTTCTCTGGAGGTATTCTAACTTTAACTCTTTTCTTCCCTCCCCACTACACTCTTTGAAAGCAGTCTCCCAGATACAGAAAGAGGAGATCAAATTGGGTAAGTCTAGGACATAGAATAACTGTTCTGCGACTTACTATAGTTTTACTCCTTCTAGCTATTACAAGTCCTTCCTGTGCCTTGTCTTTTTTGTACTGTTGTATATGTAGTAATTTAGTTTTGGAATAAAGAAGGCAATACATTCTCTTATGGGTACAGATCTTATGACCTTGAGGTCTTCAAACAATCACATGAGTCTGTCACATTGCTGGACTTCAGAAGATTGCAGAAGGTGGATTTGCTTCCATCTCAGCCACTTCTAAACTTTCTAGAGAAACAAACTTTTATAAATACCATAAACAAAATTTTGCTAGCAACCAAAAGCAAGCCCTTTCTTACCACGGTGTGCTCCTTCTCCCAGGCCAGCGCCCTGGTGAAAACAAGCACACAGCCAAGTTTTTAAGAGGAAGGTGGGCTTAGTCTTGCTTGATCAGACATCCATCTTTTCCCCTTTTAATAAACCACTGCAGAGGACATGTGACCAAGTTTTATCCCCTGCGGGTATGCATTATAGATGGTCTTCTACCTCCCAAACAGCAGAGCAGGACTCTGGCGAATCACTTACAGTACAGTGACTTCAAGTGCCCTGATCTCATATCCAGTTCAAATGGTCTTAAATGCCCTCCTAAGAAAACATTCAAGGTCCAGAAAGAGGTAATAGGAAAAGCATAACTATTTTCTTTCAAGGCGTTAGGATAAAACGTAGAGTTTAATACCTAGTGTAAAAAGGATTTCTGAAGGGGGGAAGAGGAGAACCACACCAAATTCACAGGCAACCAAATGCTGGTAGTGGTTGAGGTGGGGGTGTACACCCGGGAGAGAGAGTGACTGACTTCCTGCAGTTTCAGCTGGGTTTGGTTTTTGTTTTCTACTGCCTGTCTCTCTCACTGAGTCGCTGTATCTCCGACGATCTCCTCAAATGAGTTTCTATCCATCTACAACTTCAGCAACGGTTACAAAACTGCCAAGGTTCCTCTTTTGCTTTCCCCACTCTCTGGGTAAGGAAGGGAACCATACAACCTGGGAACGTAATGACATTGTCCTTTCTGCTTCTGATGAAATCATCCCTCAAGGGACCTGAAATAAGCCGCGGCGGATACAGAGCTTTATAAAGTCAAGTCAACCTTACAAGGGGGGGAAATTCTGCTTTGGAGGCCAGGAATCCCCAGGGAAATCTCTGCAAACCAGGGAGATCCCCGCTGCTCTCTTGGAGGTCAAGTTCAGAAACCGCTTAGAACTTGAGCGCAGCATCAGATCACCAAAGGCGAGGTGTTTCCGGGCGGGGACAGAACCAACACCGCCGACGACGACAGGGGGGCGGGTGGGGCAGGGGAGCCCAAGTCGTCACTCCCTGAGTCCCGCACCTGCGTGTCCCCAGACCATCCCGCACCGAGGCGCATCCCAGACCATCCCCAGCTTCCCACCCGCGCCTGGCTCCGGGCAGCTGGTGCGCACCCGCGGTCCTGGCCCCGCGCCGCAGACGGGGAGTGGGGCGCGCGGCGGCCCGGCTCATCCACGCGCCCGCGGGGGTCCCTGGGTGCCGGAAGCCCGCGGACCCCGCTTACCTCGGATGTAGGCGCACTTGCTCTCATCCAGCTGGCTGGAAGCCGAGCCGCCCATGGCCGTGGTGTGAGTACTCCGGGATCCCCTGGTTACTCTGCACAGTGCTGGCTCCTGAAGCTTTGATGCGACGGGGACCCGGCTCC
This sequence comes from Castor canadensis, assembly GCF_047511655.1. Classification (NCBI taxonomy): domain Eukaryota; kingdom Metazoa; phylum Chordata; class Mammalia; order Rodentia; family Castoridae; genus Castor; species Castor canadensis. Next base: position 78,856,536 of record NC_133396.1, on the reverse strand, counting down.
GTAATTAAGGGCAAACTTCCTCGAGAGGCGTCGCCTTCTGGGGCGCCTCCTCCAGGTCCGCGCCCTGCGGGGATCTGTGGGCTGGCCAGGGGCTGGCCTCCCGCCCTCGCCTCGCCTCGCCTCGCCTCTGCACTGGCTAACCTAGACCTCCCGCTCCTCCTCTTCGACGACTTGGCCTTCTCAGCAGTTTGGGGGCAGCCGAGAAACATCCTGGAGGAAGTGAATCGTTTCCCAGGAACTGCGAACCTCTGGGAGCTGGAACCATGCACCCCACCCCCATCCCCTAGCCCCAGCCCATCAGCTGGTCCTTGTACGCCCTTCTGTTCAAGAAGCACCTGAGAACCTGCTAGAAAATGGAAAAGCTCGCTCCCTGCCTCTCCTCCCTTTACACACACACACTGACACTCACACACATACATACATACATACATACACACAATCATCCCAAGTAGAAACTCTGGGAGTGACGCCCAATAATTGGTGTTTTCAAAAGCCCTCCTGGGAAGTCCGGTGTCTGCTGAAATTTGGGAATCTGTATCTTCCTGCAGTCAAGAACTTGGAGCAAGAAGAGGGTGGAAAATGAGAGAGAAATGGAAAAACCTAGGGTTTTTCTTCTTCTTCCTTCTTCTTTTTTTGGTACTGGGGTTTGAACTCAGGGCTTCACACTTACTAGGCAGGCTCTCCAGCACTTGAGCCACTCCACCAACCCCAAAATCTAGGGAGAATTTAAAGCTGGGTCCTACACATACTGTCAGCCCTGAAACTTCCTAAGGCTTGACAAATTCTGTTCTTACACCTTTGAGTTGAGCTCTTGTTCTTACCAAACTGGAAATGGATCACAACAAAGGACATTTGTCCTTTCCCATAACCACTGTTTAGCTTGGCAGCCTCTCTCAGACAAGATCAGCCTGGCAGAGGAGCCAAGGTTGATTTCATGTTATTCTTAGTTGTCAGGTATTTAGCACTACTGACTTAACCAAGGTCAAATGGTTTGTACGCACCAGAACCCTGCCTGAAGAGGACTTTGCAGGCTCCCAGACTCTGCCTCCAAAATTAATTAACTGACACATTGACACAAATACTCCTCACACCCAGTCTCTCACCCCTACATCCAGCCCATCAGTAAATCGTGTCAGTTCTGTTTTCAAAATGTGTCCAATGTCCAGCCAATGCCCTCCACTGCCATCCTCACCTTTATCATTGCAATAGTCTCACACTGGTCTCCCTTCTTCAGAGAAAAAAGCCACAAGGTCTGTCACCACTCAGGCAAGCATTCTGTCACCTCATCTACCACCAACCCTCTCCTGGGTCACTCTGCTCCAGCTCGGCCTTTGCACTTGCAGTCCTGTGCCTGGGGAGGTCTTTCCTCAAATAGTCACATGGGCTGCTTTCTAAGTGTCTCATTTCATTCAGGCCTCCACTTGCATGCCAATACCTCAAAGGGGTATTGCTTGGCCCAACCTAAATGCCAGCCTTCATCTCTCTGTCCCTTGCCCTTCCTTATTTCTATTTATTTCTCTCATCTAAAATTTACTTCTTCATCTGTCTTCCCCCACTGCAATGTAAACCACAAGACCAGGGATTTTCTTTGTTGTTGATTCTTTCTTTCCTTCTTTCTTTCTTTCTTGTCATAATTTGAGCCAGGTGCTGGTGGTTCACATCTGTCATCCTAGCTACTCAGGAGGCAGAGATCAGGAGGATTGAGGTTTGAAGCCCACCCCGGGCAAATAGTTCTTAAGACCCTATCTCAAAAATACCCAACACAAAAAAGGGCCAGTAGAGTGGCTCAAGTAGTAGAATACCTGCCTAGCAAGCATGAAGCCCTAAGTTCAAACCCCAGTTCTGCCAAAAAAAAAAAAGGAAAAAAAAAAAAGAAACTACTGCCTTCTTTCTTCCCCCAAACAAATAAAGTTCTTTTTCTCCCAATAGTTTATAAGAAAAATTAAGGGATTCATTATTTTAGTCATAGTATTTAATATTCACAAATCCTATGTGAGCATCATTTTCTTAATTGCACATGAAAGATGAATCTCCAAGCAATTCAATAACTTTATGAACCAGATTTAATTTCATATGGCTCAAATCAACTAGCTTAGAACATTTTCCATATAATGTCAGTTTCTGCACTGTTATCGGTATATTTTGTATTAAAAATATTCTTGATACTATTTCTTTTTCCTTTTTTTTTTTTTTCTTTATTTGGCAGTATAGGGATTTGAACTCAGGGCCTCACACTTGCTAGGCAGGCACTCTGCCACTTGAGCCACTCCACCATCCCTCTTAATACTATTTCTTCCAGCTAAATGACGCATACTAAAATGATTACTCTAACATCCTCATTGAGATATATTTCACATATCCTAAAACCCCCCCTTTTAGGTTACCTTTTATTAAGGAGCAAATTAGCTTACTAGGCATTTAATGCCCTTAAAGTGGGTGTGTTTGAGAATTCCCTTTCATGTCATGGAGATGGGAACCGCTTTGCTTGTTGTGTTCTCATTTGCACTAGTGACAGCTGTGTCTGGGTGGATTTAACTTTCTGCAGAGCAGGGGGCAGTTTCACACATCTCTAAACTCCCCCCAAGTACCTTGTCCTCCTTTGTAACACAGGAGTAGGAATTCGGTACTTACTTGGTTGACTGGTAAGTGCAAGTGGTAGGTTATATCCATTATCTAATTTAATCTTCACAAAACCCATTGAGGTAAGCCCTATTACCACTATCACAGATAAGGAAAACAGCATTAAAAATTTTAAGGAATTACAGGACTGAGGGCAAGGCCCTAAGTTCAAACCCCAGTACTGCCCAAAAAAATAAATAATTTATCTAAGGTCATGTGTACTCTGGACTCATCTGACTCCAGGGTTCATAGTTTTATCTCCAATATTACTTCTTTTATCTTAAGTCTTGATTTTGCTTATGTGCGTAAGCAATTCAGGTTTTTCCATGAAACTCTGGAAAATAAAGAGACCAGAGGGTGGAGGCTCACCCAGATCCCAACATCAATAGCCTTAGGTAATTCCAGCCACCGGGTTGATGTAAATGTCTTCAGATTTATATGTAATTATAAATATGTGGGCAATTATAACTTAGAATTACATATAAATTAATTAAACTTATTTAGTAAAATGATATGGTGCTCAATATATATTCTGTGGCCTGCATCATTATTTTTCACTTGGAATATTTCCACTTAAATGCATATTTAGTTCTAGGCCAATGGGATTACCTCATAGCTTAGTTCTCCCGCCTCCTGCCAGCGCATCTATTTCCCTCCTCTGCAATCACATTGTACATTTTCATTTCTTTTTTATTGTTTCATCATTATTGTCACTATTCTTTTCAATATTCGTCAATTTGGGAGTCCAAATATGTACCACATTCTATTGTCCAATTTTGAAATTCCTCAGGAGGAAAATTAATTACTTTTTCCATGGGCAATCTGGCCGTACATGTTCCTCAGTCATGAATTGTCTTATCTTGTACTTTTCAGTTTTTCTATTGATTTGGAAGTGCTCTATATAAATATTAAAGACCCTAATCCTTTTACAGTAACATGAATTGCAAATTAAAAATGTTTTTCTTATTGAAGCATGTTTCTCTGTGCTGCTTATTGGTTTTTCTCCTTTGAATATTGTGCTCACCACAGGCAGATTATAAAATTAATTACGGGGGGCAGGGGGGAGAAATGAACCAAGCCTTGTATGTACATATGAATAATAAAAGAAAAAGGAAAAAAAAATAAAATTAATTACGTTTGTCTCGGCAATCGTCCAGTTTTCCTTAATGGTCCTCTTCCCTTCAACTCCTTGTGTAGTTTCTAAAGAACACCTAACCTATAGTCAGTATCCTTTATAGGTTATCTTTCACAGGGTCTGCCTACAAAATATGTTAGTCATTGAAAGTCATTTTATGAAAATGTCTTTTTTTAAAAGGTGCTTCTCTGCTTACCAGCTGCCTTGTAAGTTTGTTGTAATAACCCTGTCTTAGGGGCACAAACTTCAAGGCACACAAAAAATGGCTCCAATTCGCACTTTGATACTGACTGGCCTCATGATCTTAGGAACTAACTTCAGTTTGCTCAGGCTCATATTTCATGTCTTCTAAATGGGTAAGTGTGAAAAATTAAGTAAGATCATATATGTACGCACTTAATATGCACCAATATACCCAGCACGTCATTCTCTAAATGAAGCTACCATGACGACCAGCAATAAATGAAAGATATTTTTATTCATGTACTTGTTATAATACTTTTGTTTTGTGACCTGCATACCATATCAGACTCTGGGGGCAAGCATTAGTGCCAATTAGTACAAATTTTGGAAAGGAGAGTAACTCTGGTATATTTTAATTAAATATGTAAAAACAAAACAAGATAACAGTTGTTTTTACTGTACAAACTATAGGAAGCTGTACTGAGTAAGATCTTTTCTAGAAAGCACGTGTACAAGCTGGAATCCAACTTCCCCTCATCTGTAATTCTTGAGTGGGGAAGTGGCAGGAGGTCCATGTGGTGTAGACTTTTGAGAAACATTTGCTCAACATACTTTTCAAATATGAATCGTCGCAATTTTCTTTAGCCCTCTAGCATTGCGTAAGACCTTAGACACAAAGTAAAAATTCAAGTATTTTAGAAAAAACCAATAGGGGGGGAGAGGGTGGAAATGGGGGACAGGGGGAGAAATGACCCAAACAATGTACGCACATGTGAATAAATGAATAATAATAAACAACAGCAGTAATAAAAAAAATTTTTAAAAAGAAGAAACCAATAAAGATTTAGAACTAAGGATGATGACAAACTCTAGAACCAAAGAGGGACAGGTAGAGTGGCTCAAGTGGGAGAGCACCTGCCTAGAAAGCAAAAAGCTGAGTTCAAACCCCAGTATCACTAAAAAACTAAAAAAAAACCCCAAAAACAAAATAGAAAATGGGCCAGGAATGGTAGTAAATGTCTATGATCCCAGCTACATGGAAGGCTTAAGTAGAAGGGTCACAGTCTGAGGCTGACCACATATAAAAATGGGAGACTTTACCTGAAAAATAAAAGCAAAAAAGCACTGGAGGCCTGGCCCAAGTAGAAGGCCACCTGCATAGCAAGCACGAGGTCCTGAGTTCAAATTCCAGACTACCAAATAAAAAAACCCTAAAAATAGGACTCATATGATCCTGTTGTATCACTCCTGGGCATATGCCAGAAGGAATCAAAGTCAGTGTTCATCAGAGGTACCACACACCCAAATACTGCCGTCCTATCCACAATAGCCAAGTCATGGAATCAGTCTAGATGCTTTTTAGAAATGAAAGCACCACAGAGTAGATAGACGTTCTGTTGTGGCGATGATTCATCCACCAGCACTGTGGCGAATTATCGTGAAGAAGTCCTTCAGAGAGAGACCCCAGCAAGGGAGCTGGAGTCCCCAGCGGCTTACAGTCTGGGTTATTTATGAAGTGGATGGAGAAGTCCCAGGAAAGTCCCTGGGTGGGATAATCCTCCCAAGATAATGGCCTAAAAGGAGGTCATTCCTTCTGGGCCAGGTGGGGAGTTTTTAGGAAATGGCTTAAGGTGGATGTCTATTTTCTTTAGGGCTGGTCCGAGAGTTCTCAAGAAGTCACCTTCAAGGGGGAGGGGTCCAGTTCTAACAAGGCTTCCTTTTGTTTGCCCTAACAATGCCCATCAACCAATGAATAGATAAAGAAAATGTAGTGTATGTATACAATGGAGTATTATTCAGCCACAAAGAAGAACGAAATTATGTTGTTTGCAGGAAAATGGATGGAACTAGAGATCATCTTGTTGCATGAAATAAGGCAACCTCAAAAAGACAAATATGTTTTCTCTCAAATGCAGAATCTAGATTTAGAGAAAGACATGAAAGCAGAAGGAGGACTGTTGAAGAGAAAGGACAAGAGAGAGAGAGATGGTGGGTATGACTGAAGTATATAGTCACACTATTTTATACAATTAATTTTTATTAAATTTTTTTTGGTGGTGCTAGGATTTGAACTCAGGGATTGTTGCTTGCTAGACAGGCGCTCTACCACTTGAGCCATACCTCCAGCCCAATTAACCCAATTAATAATTTTTAAAATCTAGCTTCTATTATTGCCAGAGGCAACAGATTCTGCTGGTTTTTTTAAGGCAAAGCTCTATCCTACCCTGTATTGGGGAAGCAGTGAGCTTAGTACTAGTGCACAAAGGAAAGAGCGCCACCTGCTGGATTGCTAGTGATACTCTGAGGGGCCCCAGGGCTACCAGACTGTGAGGAAAAAAACCTCACTCCAGTCAACAGAATTCAGATACCTGCACCTAGAGCTATTTAACAGTCATTTGACATTATTCAGCTATTTCTTACTAGTACTGGCATTCAGCTGCTTTTTCTCAGCTGACAAATGAATTACTCTCCTACAACAACTTTTCCTGGGGGTTAAATCATTATTTTATAATGCAAACTTGTACTTACTGAGTATAACACACATTTTGGTATTAATTTTAATGTATTTTATAAGGCACTTTTTTTGTCCTTTTCTCTTACAGTCATGGCAGTTCCCTCCTCTATTAGTGCTAATCACCAACCATTAATTCTCCTGGAGGTGCCAAGCTCTGACTTCTAGCCTGGCCTGCTTAAATGGGGAGTTTGGGATGCAGTGGAGCCTCAGGAGGATTCAGGAACAGTGGTCTGGTCCATCAAAGTGGGGAGGGATGGGACTGGTGGAGTGGCTCTAGTGGTAGAGCACCTGCTTAGCAAGCATGAGGCCCTGAGTTCAAACCCTAGTACCACCAAAACAAAGAAAAAAAGTAGGGAAGGATATTATATCACTAGCATTGTTTAGAATTTCTGCACACAGTGATCTGAAAAATAAAAACTGGGTTAGCTTTATTATTGCTTTTTGATGCTCCATACTGTACCCCTTTGCCTGAACCAAGGGTCTATCACCTCTAGACAAAATCCCTCCGACTATGCCTCTGAATATTTGCACTGAACTGGTGCGGGGAGTGGGGTATGGATGTCCAGATTTCTATGCCTTGAGTATGGAAAGAACATTCTCTCCTCAACATCAACAAGGCTTACTGTACCTGATTAAATCTGTCTTCCTCCACACCGCCTTTAATTCTACCTCATTTTGACACAATACCAATTATCACCTCATTTAGGTTATCAATAATAACCTATCCTGTTAAACAACTTCAGGGGAATCAATTTAATCAGACTGTATTCCATCTAAAATTTAGCTAAAATCAGCTTGCCACCAGATAACATTTAAAGAAGGAAAGAGTTAAGCAAGGAGCAGGGGGTCCCCTAAAACACATTATGCTAGCCTATCTTTAAGCCCTGGCCAGTCATGTGATTTCCCTACTGTAGCTGTGGAAGAAGACAGGGATCCTCTGGGTTGATAAACTGGTGAGATGTGACTCTTGTGACTCTTTTTTTTTTTTTTTTGGTGATGGTGGTCCTGGGGTTTGAACTCAGAGCCTCACAGTTGCTAAGCAGGTGTCCTACCAGTTGAGCCATTCCACCAGCCTGGATGCAAGGCTTGAGCCAGGGAGTATTTGTCCACCAGAAGAAGCCCTGATGGAAAGAAAACTGATGACATCTCATCCATTGAATCTAGGATTATCCTGTTATAGAAAACAGTAAATCCTCCTTGTCTTTGTTGGTTAAGCAAGTTTGAAATAAGTTTCTGTCTTCCCACCCAACCAAAAGCATTTTTAACAAGTGGAAGGCTTTCAATATAGTGCTTGGATGCAAGATTAAAACTGTCTATACTATGATATATCATAACATATATAGTTGATTTAAGCAAGTGTAAGCAGACATCATTTTCTATGGGTGAATCACAGCATAAGCCAACAAATGGCAATTACTACAATGTATGGCAACTTATCTTTCTTAGTCATTTGTCACCCCTCCCCCTTTTTTGGTATACTGGGGGTTTGAACTCAGGACCTCACACTTGCTAGGCAAGCACTCTATCATTTGAGCCATACCTCCAGCCCTGTGATTTGTCATTCTTTATTGTCAGATTGGAAAATGATTTACTTTCATTCTAGACATTTGATTAACTATTGACTATACATCCACACTAATTCCAGTTTAGATTTAAAAGCAGCCGGCTCAATTTTTGGCAAGAGAGTTAGCAGTCCTTCTGCCCATCATGTCCTGAATACATATAAATATAGTCTCATCTTTCTCTCATTTTATTCACTTTTTTAAATTAGAGTCAAAAGAACTGTAAATTTTAGTTCAAGTCATGCTGCAATTAGGAAGTATGGCAGAGTTTGGATTAGCACTAAATCAGATTGGCAGAGACTCTGCAGACTTGATGGCTGTTTTACATAATCTTATTAAAGTTGTAGCCATATAAGTTATATCACCTAATTCTGGGATTCTGGAAATGATTACTGTAAGAGCTGTAATCACTTTAATTTAGAGGGATAAACACAGATAAACTAAGAATGTTGAGAAAGTTGTCATGAGAGTATCAGACAGAATGATAGCACCAACCTCGAGAGGGGTCAGTTACTTGTTTCTGTTGTTTGTTGCTTGTTTGTTTCATTAAGACAGATGCACAAGCTGGCAGAGTGGCTCAAGTGGTAAAGTGCCTGCCAAGCAAGTGTGAGACCCTGAGTTCAAACCCCAGTACTGCCAAAAAAAATGTTCTGAGACTAGAATAATTTTGGTGTATTTGGTAGAAAGAAAACAGCCCCAGCACTTCATCTGGAATGAAGAGGAGAAAATGGACAGAGATGAGGGCAGATGAGCCAAGACCATACCTTGTCACACCTTGGGTATCTGGAAAAGGAGTTGGGTTTTATTATGGAGTGTGATGAGACACCATTAAAAAGATTTTGAGGGAGGAATCTTATAATCTAATTTTCATCTTATTGGTTTACTTATTGACACAGTGCTTAGGACCCAAACCAGGGCCTTGTGTATGCTAGGCAATTGCTCTACTGCTGAGCTACACCCCCCTAGTCCCAAAATTTTCAGTTTAGAAAAATCACTCTGGCTACTGTGTGGAGGTGAACCAGGGTAAGGCAAGAAAGGACACTGTGAGACCAATTGGAAACCTGTCCTGGTGACCAAGGCTGGATGGCAGTCCCTTGGACAAGGTGGGTAGCAGTGAGACTAAAAACACATTTGTAGTCCCCTACAGGTCATTCTGCTTGTAAGCATGGGAACGTGCCATTTACAGGGAGCGGGAAGGGTCTGAAAAGAAGGAAGTAGGAGATGGGAAAGGATTAGTCCCATTTGAGGCAGGTTCAGTTTGGTTCTTTTATGAAATATTCAAGTGAAAATGTCAACAAATAATTATCAGGAGAGGAGACCTGGATTTATAAGTCATTGATAAACTCGTGATAGGTAAGGCCATGGCTCTAGAGGAAGAGAGACTGCAGGCAGAGAAAAGGACTGAGGACAGAGCCTGGAGCATTTCGTGGGTCCTGCTGGGGGAAAAGGAGAGAGAAAGGGACTGAGAAGGAACCACCAGACAGTCAGGGAAAACAGAGAGGTCTGCTTCATAGAGGTCTACATGGACCACCTTGGTACGAAGCAGTATGGGGATGGGAGAATGGAGGATGGAAGCCTGGTGAGGTACGTTGAGATGAGAATGAAGGTGAGAACAAGTGGTAAGGAGTGAAGCAAGGCTTTCAGCTATGTTCCCAAGGATGGAGGGAGATGGAGGACCGGGGAGATACGTTAGACTGCTAGTGAACTTGACCCTGCAGAGGGAAGAAATTGGACAGTGAAAAAGAGCAAGGGGATAGCTGAATAAGCAAAGTCCTGTGAAACGTGAGAAGTAAGATACTGTGGGGGACTGGCTTTGGCCTGGGGGGAGAAGGAATGCCTCTTCCACTGTAATTCAAGGGAATATCAGTGCCAGGCTCAGATGTATGTGGGCTACAGGATTTGGTGAGGATATGAGGTAGCTAATGACCAATTCCATCAAAGTTAAATCCAAATTTTCCAAGTCCTTCTCTACAGTGTAACCAGCTGCCATTAAAATTATAAAGTCATGTGCTGGGAACTAGTGGCTCACACCTATAATCCTAGCTACCCCAGTACCTAGGTACCCCAGTATCACCAAAAAAGTAAATAAATACAAAAGAATTATAAAGTTGTTGTATTGGACACCATAGCAAAAACTTTTTTTGATGATGGTGGTACTGGGATTTGAACTCAGGGCCTTGTGCTTGCTAGGCAGGCACTCTACCACTTGAGTCACTCCACCAGCAAGCAGAAACTTTTGAAATGAATGATTCTGTTGATTCACTGTATGAAAATATTCTGCAGGACTGGATGTGGTAGTGTACACCTGTAATTCCAGCACTCAGGAGACTGAGGCAGGAGAATCTCGAGATTTCAAGACCAGCCTGAGCTTCATAGTGAGACTCTGTCTCAAAAAGCAAAGGAAAGAAAGAAGGAAGGGAGAGAGGGAGGGAGAGCGGAAGGAAGGAGTAAAAGAACAAAGAAAAAGAGAGAAAAAAGAAAAGGAAAAATTCTGCAAAGCTGATCATCTGAATTTAGGGGATTATTATAGGTTATGCTTGCCTTAGACATAAGGAAAACAGCAGCATCCTCAGTTTTTACTTATTTAAAAGAATAAACTCAACACACTGAGAAAGTGGGAAAGAGCTAAGTCCTTGAAGTCATTGTGGAACTACTGAATTAGACAACTCTGGAATGACCAGATTTCTTATTGAGTTAGTAAATGTACCAATTGTAAGTCATTTCTTTATTGTTTTTGTTTATTGTCAGAGCTGAAATCATTTTAACAGGAATAGTAATTTTTTTGTTTGCTATTATCCCAGGTTCATTGCAAATATTAGAGAAAAGCAGAAAGATTCAAATAGCTTCAAAGTGTTGTTTGGAGATTCATCCCAAATGTAAGCTGTGTGATAAAAACATGGAACACTTCATGAATTTGCATTTCATCCTCATGCCTGGACCATGCTAATCTTCCACTGTCTGTATTTGTGCTGTTGAAGAGGGCAGGCATAGCATTTTATTGGGACAACTGGTAGACATCTGGAAAACACACAGCTCAATCTGTAAACAAAAATAATTGCCAGATACATCAAAATATAATCAAGAAATACTGGACAAAGCTATGGGAGAATTCTATAATCTTGGATTAGAGAAAGACTTTCCAAGTGGTGGAATAATTGAGTATGCCAAATATTATAGGTCATATTGAAATGTTTCTGTGGGGAATAAAAAAAGGGGAATAGTAATACATACCTACCACCTAAACCATGTACAACAGCATGGCTCGACATTTTCATTTGTTGTCTTTTTGTTTTCTTGCAAAGTTTCAAAAAATTCTGACTCATTTTAAAGATGTCAATTTACATAGCAATATAATAAAACATTAAAAAATAAAGAGCCAGGCACCAGTGGCTCACTCCTGTAATCCTAACTACTCAGGAGGCAGAGATCAGGAGGATCGCAGTTTGAAACCAGCCTAGGCAAATAGTTCACAAGACCCTATCTCAAAGAAAACCATCACAATAAAGGGCTGGTGGAGTGGCTCAAGGTGTAGGCCCTGAGTTCAAGCCCCAGTACTGAAAAAAAAGTAACAAGTCAAAAGACACATGAAAAGTGGGAAAGTTACAATTTGAAACAAATGAGGGGGTAATCTTTCTAACATACACAGAGTCTGTTAAGAAACGCAACCACCAAAATAGAAAAGGACAAAATATATTAATATTAACAGAATGCACTGAAAACAAATGGCTCTTAAATACACCAAAAGATGCTCTACTTACTCATAAAAAGAGAATGTCATGTTAAAACTACGCTGATAAACTGGGAGCCTGTGGCTCACACTGTAATCCTAGCTACTCAGGAGTCAGAGATTAGGAGGATCATGGTTCAAAGTCAGCTCAGGCAAACAGTTCACAAGGCCCTATCTCGAAAATACCCAACGCAAAAGTGGGCTGGTGGAGTGGCTCAAGTGATAGAGAACCTGCCTAGTAAGTGGGAGGCTCTGAGTTCAAAACTTAGTACCATCAATAAAAAAGAAAACTACGCTGACAGTGTTTTATCATTTTTCTTTCCTTTTTTTTTCTTTTGGCAGTACTGTGGTTTGAACTCAGGGCCTCATGCTTCAAGGTCCTCTCTGGGCTCAATTCTGAGTACTATTGTAGGAAGGTGAATAAAACATTTATTGAGTACCTACTGTGTACTGGGCACTGTACTAGACACTTCAGTATATTATTTTCTCCACTCAACATTATTTTCTCTATGAGATAGCGATGATTACTATTTTATCGATAAGCGGGATTATCTTCTAAAAGATGGGCACAGTCTATCAGTTGTGGAAATTAGCAAATCATAAGACACTGAATGTATAGCTCAAAAGCCCAAACTATAACCTAAGCTAAAGCCATCTTTCTCATATAAGTGTTCTAACTTAAGCCAAAAGTAAAAACAACTAACAGCAGTAGTTCTTTTGTGTGTGTGTGTGGTACACTTTGAACTCAAGGCCTACACCTCAAGCCACTCCACCAGACCTTTTTTGTGATGGATTTTTTTCAAGATAGGGTCTCTCAAACTATTTGCCTGGGCTGGCTTAAACCTGGATCCTCCTAATCTCTGCCTCCTGAATAGCTAGGATTACAGGCGTGAGCCACTGGTGTCTGGCTAAAAGTTCTAACTGTATTTCTGATCTCTCCTTAAGTAGAACTATTATAAAACTCCTGTTGTAGCTACTCAAAAGGTACCTGCAAACAAGATAGTCAGGAATTCTGCTAGGATATACTTTGTTAGACTTCCTTTTTGATTTGCCATCCAGCTCTTTGGCAGGGAAATTTGTAGACATCCTGGATGAATATACTGCTTTGTGCTCTCCTCTGCCCATGAACATACCCACCTGTGGATCTGTGATGATTTAGTTTTCTGTCAGTTTGTATAGGCTGTGATATCCAGGTGTGTGTGTGTTTGGCGGCACTGGGGTTTGAGCTCAGGGCCTCACGCTTGCTGGGCAAGTGCTCTACCACTTGAGCCACTCCTCCAGCCCTCTTTTGTGTTGGGTATTTTCTAGATAGGGTCTCAAGGACTATTTGCCAGGGCTGGCTTTGAACTGTGATCCTGATGATCTCTACTTCCTGAGTAGCTAGGATTACAGGCATGAGCTGCGGATGCCCAGAACATTTACTGTTGTAAAGGCATTTCGTATATATGATTCGCATTTATAATAATACAGGTATGCTTCATTCAAATCACTTGAAAGACTTAACACCAAAACTGAGGATTTCTGGAAAAAAGGAATTCTGCCTCAAGACAGTAATGTAGAAATCTGACCTGAGTTTTTCCAGATGGCTGGCCTGCCCAAATTTTTAGATTCAACATGACAACATCTACTCTTGCCTGTTTCCAGACTTCAAGCCTGCCTATAAATTGTAGATCTGTCAGTTCCCTCAATCACACGAGCCATAAATCCCTTTATATGCATAGGAAAATCTTTCACATACACACACACTTTTGTTGTTGGTACTGGGGTTTGAACTTAGGGCCTCAACACTTGCTAGGCAGGTACTCTACCACTTGAGCCACTCCTCCAGCTCTATTTTTTTTTTTTTTATTAGCAGCTCTATTTTTGAGTTAGGTTTTTTCAAGATAGGTTCTCAAAAACTGTCCTGGCTGGCTTTGGACCTCTATCCTCCTGATCTCTGCCTCCTGGGTAGCTAGGATTAGAGGCATGAGCCACTGGCAGCCAGCTATATGTACTTTTTTCTAGTCAGAAGTTGCATTGATATCTTTTAAGCTTGGGGGGCGATAGTAAGTAACACGGGGGACAATCAGAAGTAATAGGCAGGTGCCCTAGCAGGCATAAATATTTGGGGACTTTGGTCTTGTACATAGTCATTTCTGTCTTTTTTTTTTTTTTTTGCTGTAATTACTTCTCTCTGTTGGATTCAGCCTGTGGTCTCTCCAATTTTAGCACTTCAAAATGAACTCTCCCTGCTTACACAAACTATTAGCTCTGTTTCTCTGGAGAATATTAACTGACACAGTAGCTATATTATTTGCAAGAGATCAAAAATAATCTAGTATTAAAATGATTGATGCAATTAGGAGACACTTTCTAATAGCATTTATTCAGAAACATATATCCCAAATATGCTTTGGAATCTTACTATCTCTAATAATACTACAAACAGACTGAACACCTTAAAAATGAAGTTAATTGTGGGTCATTTAACTTTAGAAATCCATGTGTGTTACAGCTGTTATACAAATGCTAAGGTTGGGCTGGGGAGTGGCTCAAGAGGTAGAGCACCCACTAACAAGCACAAGGCCCAGAGTTCAAAACTCAGTACCACCTCTCCCTTGTGGAAAAAGTCCTAGAAAATTGCTAAGGTCACCATTAAACCAAACAACGAAAAAGTGGCTGGGCACCAGTGGCTCACACCTGTAATCCTAGCTACTCAAGAGGTAGTGATCAGGAGGATCTCGGTTCAAAGCCAGCCCAGGCAAATAGTCTTCCAGACTCTATCTCGAAAAAAACCATCACAAATAAAGGGCTGGTGGAGTGACTCAAGGTGTAGGCCCTGAGTTCAAACCCCAGTACTGGAAAAAAAAAAAACAATGAGAAAGTGGTACAACTTTAAATCCTCTGAAGCAGTCATTTCAGGGATCCCGGAGTATTTTTTTCAATCCTTAGCTTGTATTCAGATTGTGCTGCAATATCCATCTTTAGATGTTGCCTCAGCAAGTTTAAAACCATTAAAATATAAGATTAGAACTATCAGAAAAGCATCTGGAGCTACCATAAGAAGCTGGAGGGAAGTGCAATTACAGCAGTGCTCTGTTAGGTGACAGCTTTTTTTGTCATTTAACAGCAAAGAGAGTATAAGCATGAAATGCATGGACTTTGCTGAAAACTACATGAACCTCAAGTGTTGAAAACATGTCTAAAGCAGGTAGATATTTTATCTCTTTAAGGGGTACTTACAAAAAAAAAAGAAATTAAAAAAGGGAGGGTGTTTGCTGGGAGCTAGACATAGCCTACATCTCAGAGAAGATGAGAGTCTTGTGGGGGAAGACTGTCATACAAGTTAACAAGAAATTACAGTGATTTGTGACATGTTGAGTACCATAATATAATTTATAGAGTTGGTGGAGCGGCTCAAGGTATAAGATTGACTGCTTAGCAAGCATGAGACCCTGAGTTCAAACCCCAGTGCTGTGAAAAGAAAAAAAAAATTACAACGATTTATAAAACTATTTCATTTACAATGATTTACTAGAATACATTCCACAGTGGCTAAAATGACCTGCATGTTTGTGTCCCTCCAAAAGTCATGTTACAATTCTACCTCCCAAGGGGATGGTAGTAGGAGGTGGGGCTTTGGAAGGTGATTAGGTCATGAAGATGGAGCCTCCACAATGGGGTTAGTGCCTTTAAAAAGAACCCCCAGATTGCTCTCTGTCCTTCTTTCCACCGTGAGGTAATAATACCACAGCTCAGCAACTGGGAAGAGGGCCACAATCCGACTATGCTGGTACCTGATCTTGAACTCTCAACCTCCATAATTATAAGAAGAAATAAATTTTAGCCATTTATGCCACCTACTCAGTGATACTTTGTTATGGTAGCCTGAATGGACTAAGACATCTTCCTTAGGCAAGAAAGACAGAAAGATTACTCTGCCAGAGAGGAGGGGATTGCAGAGGGAAGGTAACAAACACCCTTACCAAGAAGGTAACCTTCCATCCCTGTCTTCCAGTTGAAAGGGCAGAGAATTTCAGGGTAAAGTGGAAAGAGAGCAAGAACAAGGAAGAACATTTGAAAACTCTCCTTGTAGAAAGAGCAAATTCCCCATAGCACACACTTAAGGCCGGGTCAGCAGCTGGAGGGTAAATGATGGGGCACTGAAGAAGGGGGAATAGGGAAGACAGGATTTTGTGGGATGTGGGAAAAGGAAGGAGAGACACGCCTGAGTGTCTGGACTGGGAAGCTGGCTGTTGAAAAACAGAAGACCAGTGATTTACAGAGGGGAAAACAGCTTTGGGAGAAAAAGGATGAGGTCCTAGGGAAATGTTTGAAAATGATGAGCCAGCAAAGAATCCAGGTCCAGAGATTTCATGTAATCACTTAATAACCTGAGTTGACTGCCTGTCAAGGGAGAATTTAGGCTAAAAATTCAGATCCAGTCAGGGGCGCAGGTGGCTCATGCCTTTAATCCTAGCTGCTCAAGAGACAGAGATCAAGAGGATCAAATAGAGATCAAATAGCTTGTAAGACTCTGTCTTAAAAATACTCAACATAAAAAAGGGCTGGCTGAGTGGTTCAAGTGGTAGAGCACCTGCCCTGAGTTCAAATTACAGGACTACTGAAAAAAAAAATACACATCCAGACATCATTAGAAAAGTGCATGAGATTTCCCAAAGAGAGAGAGCAGGGTCACATGAGACAGCCAAACACCGCCGAACCCTGACGTTTAAGAGGTAGGTGGAGAGGGAGCAGTCCTGCAAGAAGCTAAAAGCTGTCAAGAGGGACTATCATGTCTTTTTGTTTATTGTGATAGAATACATATGGTACAAAATTAATCATTTTAACCATTTTTAAGGGCTGGGGGTGTGGCTCAAGTGGTAGAGCTCTTGCCCAGCAAGCAGGAGGACCTAAGTTCAAAACCCCAATACTGCCAAGGGGAAAAAAAAAAAGGAAGCATTTAACCATTTTTAAGTGTGTTATTCATCATATAATACAACCATTACGACTATTTCCAAAGTGTTTTCATTGTCCCAAACAGAAATCCTTTTATTTTCTTTTTTTTTGGTGGTACTGGAGTTTAAACTCAGGGCCTCACTTGCTAAGCAGGTGCTCTTACCACTTGAGCCACTCCACCAGCCCTTATTTAATTTTTTTGTAGTGCTATATTTAAATTCCTTTCTCATTTCCTTTTATGTATATTCCATAGCTATTTTCTTTGTGGTTACCATGGGAAATTATATTTAACACCTAAAATTATTAACACTTTAATTTGAATTTATACCAGTTTAATTTCAATAACATGCAAAACCTTTAACATCTCTCCCCATCCCTTTCAACTGTTGGCATCACAAATTTTATCTTAATACATTGTGTGTCCCAACATATAAACTAATAATTATTAATGCATTTGTTTTTTAAATTACTTAGAAAAAAATGTGGAAGCACCAAAGTTACAATAATGTGTTTCACACTATTAGTTGCTTTTCTAAAAAATGTATCAGTCCCTAAATTGTGTAGAAAACAAAAAATAGAGTTTTCCGTCACTGTTACAGTAACTCTAGCTTTCATAACTGCATGATCACCTTTATGGAATCAAGGCACTGTCATAGCTTCCAGGTACTGTCTAGCAGCCTTTCATTTCTCTACAGGACTCCCTTCAGCATTTCACTAAGGGAAGAGCTAATGGTGAAAAGTCCCTCAGCTTTTGTTCATTGGGAATGCTTAAATTCTTCTTCACTTTTGAATCACAGCTTTGCCAGATACAGGATTCTTGATTCTGGTCTTCAAACATTTTGCTTATTTGTTCATTAGTTGTTTTTTTGTTTTTGGTGGGACGAGGGTTTAAACTCAAGTTCTCACACTTGCAAAGCAGGCAATCTACCATTTGATCCACATCTCCAGTCCATTTTGCTCTGATTATTTTGGAGATGGGGGTCCCATGAACTATTTGTCCAGGCTGATCTCGAACCTCAATCCTTCTGATCTCAGCCAACTAACTAGGATTACCGTTATGAGCCATGGGTGCCCAGTTGACCTCCAAATTTCTGATAAGAACTCTGCTGATAATCTTTTTGAGTATTCCCTTGTGTGTCTTTCCTGTTTTTGCTTTAAAATTCTCTATTTCTTTTTGGTTTTTAATGATTTGGTAATATTGCATTTTAGTATGAGTCTCTGAGTACCTACTACTTGAAATTTATTGAGCACCTTTGATGTTTGTATTCATGTCTTTCATCAAATTTTGGAAGATTTCACTCATTACTTCTTCATATATTCTTTTCTCCCTTATTCTATTTCTTCTTGCTCTAGAACTCCTACACATATGTTGGTTAATGCAGCCTCAGACACCCTTAGACTGTTCACTTTTATTTAATCTTTTCTCTCCTCAGACTTGATCGTTTCCCTTATTCTTCCTTCAAACTCACTGATTCTTCCTTCTGCCTACTCAAATCTGCCTTTGAATCCCTCTAGTGACTTTCTTATTTCAGTCACTGTAATTTTCAGCCTCAGAGTTTCTTTTCGGTTTCTCATAAGCTTTCTGTCTCTTTACTGATATTTCCATTTTATTATACATTGCTTTCTTGACTTTCTCCACATCTTCCTTCAGTTCTTTGAACATGTTTAAGACAATTGCTTTAAAGTGTTCATCTAGCTAAGGGTGATGGCAAATGCCTGTAATCCCAACACTCAGGAGGCAGAGGCAGGAGGATGGAAAGTTGAGGGCCAGCCTGGAATGCTTAGCACTTAGCCAGCCTGACCTACAGAGCAAGATCCTGTCGTAACAATAAATAAATAAACATAGGACATGGATGGTAGTGTATGCATGTAATCCTAGAACTCGGGAGGCTGAAGCAGGAGGACTGCAAGTCAAGGCCAGCCTGGCTACCTAGTGAGACCCTGGCTCAAAAACACAAAAATAAATATCTTTTTAAAAAATAAAGTCTTTGTCTGCTTGACTCACCATTGGTTCTTTTTCAAGGACAGTTTCTACTAATTCATTTTCTTCCTTTGAATGGGCTATTCTTTCCTGATTTCTTATATGCCTTGTGATTTTTGGTCTTGTTGCTAACTAGACATTTGAACTCTGGAAACTCTGGAAACTCATGGTAACTCTGAAAATCGTATGTTCCCCTCTCCCAGGGTTTGCTGTAGTTGTTTTTCCCCTTCTTTTATTTTATCATTTTTACATGTACTTACATTTGTATACATTGTTTGTGCCACCTCCCCGCCCCCCCCACCCCATCACCCACCCACTCCCAATCCATGTAGTTGTTTTGATTGTTGTAGGCTGTCTCTGTGCCAAGGATTGACTGGAGGTGAAAGCCTAAGGTCTTTTTCAGTCTGCACCTTCCCCTGGACATAAGCAGTGACATTCTCATTTCTCCCTATGTGCTGTTGCTTTTGAATATCCTAGTCTTCAATATCTGTCTCCCAAAAGGACGGGGAAAAATTGAAGGGGTGAGGAAAGGTGCTAGCCCTTTAAATCCTGCAGGAAGTAATTTTAGCCAGAGGGAGCTGGCTTGCAACAAGAAAGGGATGAATGAAACCAGAGCCACCACCTCTTTGTCTGCAGAAGCAGCAGTCTGTGATCAGAGCAGACTCTGATATTTGGAGCTCAGAGTCCTTTTGACCAACCATACTGCCTACTGGTTGCATTCAGGCCGAATCAGGAACATGTGTGCAGTTGTCTGCTGCAGGGCTGAAGCAGGGGAGATGGGGATGGGAATGGGGAGCTGCTACTGTGCTCAGAGCTGAAATTCACCACAATTTTCAGGTGACAATTCTTCAATAAAGTCTAGGTTGCCAGAACTGTTACATCAGGCCAATTCTGTCAGTATGATTTTTGTCTAGATGGATGACAAATTTCTGGTGCCTCCTACTCTACCATTTTTCCAGAATCTTTTTGCCTATCCAAGGGTTGCCTGCCAACCATGCTGAGAGTCTTCCGAGAAGCTGATAGAAGTGTTTTCCTCAAGTAAGACAGTTTCCTTGCTAGGACAAGTTCTGGTGCCACTTGTAAAGATTGTTTTCTTCACCTTACTACATCACATATGCGTGCTCACATTCATCTGTCACATAGCACTACTGAATCCTCCATTGCCATGTTTATTAAAACTCTATTGTGGTTTGAACCTGATGTGTCGCCTAAAGGCTCATGTGTTGGGGACTTGGCTGAGAGCTGATGGGCTTTGGGGACGTGATTGGCTCTAATCAATGGATTCATCAACTGATGGATTTGTAACAAGATGACATTATTATGAGATGGTACAAAGTTGGAGGAAGCAGCTCACCGGGGCATGCTCTGAATAAATACACTTTATTCCTCTGTCCCCTCTTCCTCCCTCTCCTCTCATTCCCTCCCTCCCTTTCTCCTCTCTTCCTCCCTCCCTCCTCTCTTCTCCTTCTTCTTTCTCTCTCTCCCTCCCTCTCCCTCCTTCCCCCTCTCCATCTCTCCTCTCTCTCTCTCCCCTTCCTGTGCACTCTGAGGTGAGCTGCTTTGGACCACCACATTCTCCCCACCATGATGATCTGGCCCTTGGCAATGAGCCAGCCTATCATGGACTAAAACCTAAACCCACGAGGCAAAATGAATTTTTTCCTCAAGTTGCAGTATTCAAGTATTTATCATAGCAGTGAAAACTGTGACTAACACAAGATTCCAATATCTATGACTACCAGCAAGCTCTGCTCTATCAGCAAGGCAAAGCATCAAGAGACAGGGAAGAGATTTCACTAAATTAAGGACACTTACAAGTAGCAATTAAAAAGTATATTACTTCACACTTCAAAAAGCATGTAAATAGCTATTCATTTTGCTGCAGAAAATACATAAAAATGAAATCACTTAGCCATTTAACAGACTGAGTCTGCTAAATGAAACCTGTTAAAGGCTTTTAGCGCTAAACCATGTCCACTCGAAGCACAAAATCCCCTGCACATAGTTCATGCTGGTTCTCATTTTCAAATAAATGTCAGCTTTGAAACAATCCATTCTGTCAAAATCCTCCAAAAGTTATTCTATATTCTAGTGCCTCTGGACCTCTTTACTTTTTCATCTTTTGAAGACTGGCTTGGATAACTGTGAGCAGAAAATAATGAGTTACAGATTGTTTACTTCACATCTTATAATGCCCTCAATGAGAATGACAGCTTGCTAAAACAAGCAAATTATATTACTGCAAGTCAAATTATGATGAATCCAGAATAGCTAGATAATTACAGATATGGGTCACTAGTCCGTCTACCAAAAGCATACTTAATAATGAGATAAGTAACACTTACTAGCCATCTGTCATGCCTAGTCATGTCATACACATAGTCTCCCTTAACCATTACAACCTGGCCACAAGGCAAGCATAACCACACTCATTTTATAGTTTGGGAAATGAGGCTGAAAGCAATTAAGTGAGTGTTCCTTGCTCCCAAATTAAATAGCTAGGAAGAAGATGGGTGTGGTGGTGCAAGCCTGTAATCCTAGCACTTGGAGGATTGTAGTTGGAGCCCAGCCTGGGCTATGTAGCAAGTTCAAGGTCACCTGGGCTACAGATCAAGAATTTGTTTCAAAGTAAATAAACAATAAATAAATAAATGAACAGCTAAGAAGTGACAAAAATTTGATATAAACTCAATTTTTTTTCTGATTCAAAAGCCTATCATGCTTTTTTTTCTACATACATGATGTGAGATATTTAAGCAGGGAGACGGGACACCAAGGCTTTTCAGGAAGCAATATTTATTAGCGTGCTGACAGTGGCTCAGCAGATTCCCATCCAAAGGCTGAGCCCAAGAACAAAGGAGCTTTGCCTTATATACCCTTGCAAGCAGGTTACAGAAGTGAGAAGCAGAGTTTAACCCATATATGGTTGAATGCATCTCTGCTGGCTACTTCACCCTCAGTGCTGCATGACCTTCCTTACTTCAGATTCTTTAAGTGTTATCTCCCTGCTATGTTGTCCCCTCCTCCCTGCTACACTGTTGCCCGCTTTGATGCTCGGCCCCATCTAGGGTCAAAGCTCGTCATCCTGATTCAGGATTTGTATTTCCACAGCATCATTACATGGGCAGCTGTTTTCCTTTCTATAGTGGCCTCCATAATGGTCCTGACTGACTGTCAAGGGAGCCAAGGGAACCAAGCAGGGCACTATTAAAAATGCTCCCAGGACAAGGCCCATTGTCCCTATAGGGTTTTGAATCTGCCTATGGCAGAGAGCCATTCTCCAAGTCTGGATGGGGACACGGGCTATTTTTCTCAGTCTGTCTGTGATTTCGTCTATGACCTTTCCTTCCTCATCAATCTGTACGCAGCAGTTGCTTAGGTTAAATTTTCCACATACACCTCCTCGGAGGCAAGTAAATAGTCCAAGGCCAGGAAGTGTTGGTATATTTCACTGTGCACCTTTGTGTGCTTTTGGCCAGTATGTTAAGGGCCTTTGTGGTTTCATTAGTTATAATTTCAACCACTGCCTGGAGCTGAATAATGGGTTCCAGCATATAGATTGGAGTGCGATAACCCCAGGACCCCTCTTCTGACCAAGCGGCAGGACCATATACTGAATGATTCACTCGGAAGGCCATTCATCGTCCTTCCAATTGCCAATTTGTAAGGCACCCCATTTCTTTTACTTGCTTTCTCTTCATATATGGGGACTCCCAATTTTTCACCTTGTGTGATGGGGAGCAAGAAAGAGGATGAGCCTAATCCCTCCAAGTCTGGATAAGGCCTAATCATGCCCACTACACAAGACCCAAACCAACTTCTGAGTAGCATAATATACGCTTGCTTCCCACAGATCCAAACAGCTCCCTGGGCACCTGCCAATCTATGTTCATGGAAAGATTGTCCCAGGCTGTCTTGAGGTTAGAGAAGTTGGCCAGTGGGTGGGGGTTGGGCTCCATGTGGTTTGGAGTTCCCCAACTCCATCTTCTGGGCGGTGTCATTGTAAAATTTTTGTCCTAAGCAAGTTAAATCCCCTACCAGGGTGGAGAACTGACCTTTTGGGAGCGAAATATAGTAATTTCCGATTATGGACGTGTTTAGGAGCCAGATGCTTTTCCTGTGACTGGGGAAGGCAGTCTCATTAAAGGGTTCCCATGGCCAGTGGTCTCACAGGTTGTTTCCCCCCCAAACATAGCACAAGGTGACATTGAGTGTCTGGACTATGCATTCAGCTAGTGAGAGGAACAGATTTTTGGCCCTGATAGAGATAATAAACTCACTCCACATTTCCTCATAAAAGGAATGGAAGACCTGATAAGAGCAACTCTCATGGTTGATAGTCACTAACTTGAGGTGCAGTAGGGTTCCAGGATCATATACCTTTCCATTTACCCTTATACCGAGCATACATCCCTGCTCCCAATCTGAGAGCTTAAGTATAGTAAAATTTACGGGGTTACAATTGCCAAGGGTACAGTCAGGGGTAGGTGTCCCCTTGTGGAGGAGGGCCGAGTGTCCTACTGTCTGACAAGTAACCCATGAGACACAACTGCAGTAAGTGCAATAATACCAACCTGTGCCACCACATGGCCAGCTGTGTGGGTCTGGGCACATGTATCTATAATTTAACATAAAGGCTCTCTCCCAGGCTAGGCCTCCACATCCCCCTCTATCCTGGCCTATGGCTGCACATACGTCAAAAGACACTGACACTGGCTTATCAGGATTGAACACTTAGGTGCAGTGAATGAGGTCCTAATTCCCCCGCCCCCCCCCCTCAGATAGCACCGTCATATCTTCAGATCTCTAGCCATTTCTCCTGGGGGAAGTAGATGGGATTGAAGCAGGTATGTTGATTACCATGGGAGCACACTGAATAGATGGTATGGTTGTGGATGCATGTCCTGATGACAGTGCCTGTACAGGAATAGTAAGTATGAAAAAGTAAGATCTTGGTGACAACACTTCCTGCTCAGGTAGTATGTATACATAAATTACAGTCTGAAGTTTGGGGATCCCAAGCAGAAAACTAATTAAGTTTAAAAAAGGAAAATACAGAAGGGAATCATCCTTGAAGAGAGATGGGGATGATTCCTCAACATTCCACTGTGAGATTAGTCAGCTTCTGGAGTGACTAGAGCAGGGCTGTCCTGTCATCCTTGGTCCTCTGTTGTTTCCTGGCAAGTAGGGTCCTAGAAGTGTGCAGGTGTTCTGGAGGGTGATCCGGATTAGGGATGCACTCCCATTCAATAGAAGATGGCTTCACTGGGCTGTGGTGGATCCAGGGAGTGATCGCTGCTCCTTAACTATGGTGGGAGTTGACAAAATAACAAGAAAAGGGTCCCTCCAATGTGGTTTTAACGGTTGGACATTCCATTCCTTTACCCAGACAGCATTCCCTGGCCTGTAAGGATGTGTGGCAGTTGTCAGGCTAATGGGAAGTCTCTTCCGGACCCAGTCATTGATTTTCAAGAGAGTTGACCCAAGGGCCTACATCTATTGCCTCAAAGTGAGATCCTTAAAGAAATATGAGTTCCCTCCATATGCCCTTGACTAAGGTGTGGGGGTGGAATCCATAAAGGACTTCAAAAGGTGAAAGCCCTGTCCACTTCATGGGACTAGACCTAATCCTCAGTAATGCTATGGGTAGTAATTGATCCCATTGCAGATGGGTCTCCTGACACAGTTTTCCCAACTATAATTTTAGGGTTCTATTCATACGTTCCACGTTTCCTGAAGTCTGGGGGCAGTAGGCTGTATGCAAATTCCAGATGTTTCCTAAGCCCTTAGCCATCAGCTGTACCACTTCAGCCACAAATGCTGGCCCATTATCCAACCCAATAGTCACAGGTATTCCAAACCAAGGGATGATTTCCTTTAGCATACACCTGGCCACCTCCAGGGATTTTTCAGTCCACTTGGGGAAGGCTTCTACCCAACCTGAGAAGGGTAGACGAACACCAATAGATATTTGCATCCTCCAGCTCACAGCATTTTGGTGAAGTCCACGATCAAGTTTTCAAGAGGAGTTACACCAATGCTCTGTCCATGGGGCAGTGCCCTTGGCCCTTGCTGGGTGTTATTTTTGGCATAAAGGCTGTATCTTTTACATACTGCCTTACTTATGCTGGAGAGTTTGGGAACATAAAAGTTCTGGGCCAGGGTGGTCTTGAGGACTGCTCACCCTGAATGAGTTCCTTTGTGGAGCTTCTTGACAAATGAGGGAGCCAATGACTCAGGAATGGCAATGTGGCTATCAGCAAGCTTCCACCATCCATCCAGTAGAAAATTTCCCTCCTCAGTCTTAAACCAAGCCTGGTTTTGTGGTGTGTACCTTGGGTCCCATTCAGCTAAGGGATATGGGAACAAGGCAGCCATCAGGGCAGTTGGGACTGATCCTTTGTGAGGGCTGTCTGTTTGGCTTCCCCATCAGCTTTCCAGTTTCTCCGTGCAACTGTTGTATCTCCCTTTTGGTGCCCTCAGCAGTATGTAACTGCCACCTGTTTAGGGGCTCATACAGCATCTAGCAGTTCAAGGATTTCCTGCCCAGACTTGAGACCTTTTCCTCCCAAATTAATGGGCCCCTCTCCTTATATAAGGCCCCATGGACATGAATGGTGTGAAGGCATGTTTAGAGTCAGTGTAGATGTTTGCCCGTAATCCTGCAGTGAGCTGGAGTGCCCACGTGAGGGGGACAAGTTCAGCCTTTTGTGCAGAAGTTCCAACCAGCAGTGAGTGGGCCTCAATGACTGAGTCTAGAATTACTATTACATACCCAGCAAAGCATATGCCATCCTGGATAAAGCTGCAGCCATCTGTGAAATATCCAATGTCCAGATGGCCAATATGCTGATTGGTTAGATCTGGCCAGCTTGGGAAAACCTCATTTATAACCTCAAAGCATTCAGGCTTCCAGGAGCCTGAGTCAACCAGCAATAGGGTGGCAAGGTTTAAAGTGTTAACAACCTCTATGTTGTGGGTTTTTACATAGCATACTCTGGTATTTGATGATCCAAGAGTTGATCAGCCAATAATTTCCTTATACTCCATGTGAATTAGGATGGAGTGGGGAGCTCAGACAGTGAGTTCTTGTCCCAGGGTAAGCTTGTCTGCCTCTGCCACCAGGGCAGTGGTGGCTGCTAAGGCACACAAGTGAGGGGGCCAGCCTCGAGCAGCAGCATTGAGCTGTTTGGACAAGTGAGCTGCTGGACAATGCCAGGAGCTTAGTAGCTGAGTCAGGATCCCAACAACTGTCCCCTTTCTCTCATGGACATACAGGGAAAAGGGCTTCATTACATCTGGCAGCCTAGAGCAGGGGCATTTGTGAGTGCCCTCTTAATTTCTCTAAAGGCTTTCTCTTGTTCCTCTTCCCATACTAAGGGTTCCCATTCTTCCCCCTTTGTGGCTTCATAGAGGGGTTTGGCCAAAAGGAAGTAGTTAGGGATCCAGATTCAACAGAAACCTGTGGCTCCCAAAAACTCTGATTTGTTGGTGGACCTTGGGGGCTAGAATGGAACAGACAGCCTGTTTCCTCTCAGGGCTGAGCCTGTGCTGGCTCTGCAAAAGGTGAAAGCCAAGGTATTTGATAGTATTTTGGTAAATCTGGGCCTTTTTCCAAGAGACCTTGTATCCTGCCTCACATAAAAGAGAAAGAAGGAGGCGAGTCCCTTCCATACAGTTCTTCTGAGTTGGTCCAGCCTGCAGAAGGTCATCTATGTACTGGAGGAGTGTGCAGCCATGCTGATTGGCTGAGAAGGCTTTGAGGTCGGATGCCAAGGCAGTTCTGAAGATAGTGGGGGAGTTTTTGAAACCTTGTGGCAACTGAGCTCAGGTTAGTTGCCCCCTTTCTCCAGTATTGGGATTTTCCCACTGGAAGGCAAAAAT
This sequence comes from Castor canadensis, assembly GCF_047511655.1. NCBI lineage: Eukaryota > Metazoa > Chordata > Mammalia > Rodentia > Castoridae > Castor > Castor canadensis. Next base: position 78,829,992 of record NC_133396.1, on the reverse strand, counting down.
AGGCTGATTCTGTGGGGCTAGGCAGATGCAGAAAAATGTGTCCTTAAGATCTAAGTTAAAAAACTGCCTCAGCTGGGATAAGGCCTAAAAGCATGTAAGGATTTGGGAATATGGGATGCAAAGTGACAGTTGCTGAATTTATTGCCCAGAGGTCCTGAACTGGCCTGAAATCCTCAGTTCTCGGTTTCTGGACTGGTAATAAAGGGGTGTTCCAGGATGACTGGCAAGGTCGGAGGATCCCACATTTTAGGAGTCTGTCAAAGTGTTTTTGAATTCTGACCTGGGCCTTATGGGGAATGAAGTACTGTTTTTGGCTGATGAGGGGTGGCTCCCGGCTTTAGTTCCACTGCTACTGGGGGCACGTTTCATGCCAGACCTGGAGGGTTATGTTCAGCCCATACACCAGGAATCTTGAAGGGAAGCTCAGAAACCTCAGGAGGCCTTCCCTTAGGTACAAAGAGTGGCATTCCTCTTCCTGACTGTGCAGATTAGAGTCTTTGCCTCAGGTCCTCTCAACTTTAAGGCCAACCTACCATCCGAATCAAAAGTTATCTATGCCCTCAGTTCGCATAATAAGTCCCTGCCCATCAGCCCGTGGAGCAATCGGGGAGATAGAAGAAACTCATTCCTTACTTTGTGACTCCCAAGATTGCATCGTCTGGACACTGAGAAGGGGTGACAGGCCCAATTCCCTGTAGCCCCAATACTAGTTGTATGCTTTTGTGAAAGGAGACCCACTGGTTGGGTCAGAACTGAATGTTCTGCACCTGTGTCCACCATGAGGTGGACTTGAAATGGAGCCCCATTTGTCCTGTTCCTCCTCATTGCCTTCCAGGGCTGCCAGTCTGACAATGTTTCTTCCAGCGGCTTCCCCGTGGGTGGGATGATATTTTCCCTCAACAACTCGGGCTCTGCCCCTGGTCTGGGGGGCCTTTTGGGAGTCCCTGACCCATTGGGGACATTCATTATACCAGTGCCCTTCCTGATAACAGTAGGCACATTGATTTCACCCTAGCTCCTCCTTGGGGTAAGGGCTTCCCAGGGGCACCAGTCACCATCTATGGTGATTGCCTCTGCCTCTGCCTGGATTAGACTGCTGGGGCCCCCTTGACTATTCAGCAAGGGCTGCTGCAAGGAAGTCCACTTCTCTTTTCAACTTCCTGTTGGCCTCCCTTTTAGCCTCCTGATCTTGATTGACAAAAACCTTTGTGGCCACCTCCAGAAGTTGGCCGGCATTCATTCCAGCAAATCACTGCAGTTTCTACAATTTCCACCTTATGTCCCCCTGGGCCTGGCCAACAAAAGTGACATTAATCATCCATTGGCTTTCAGTGGCTTCTGGGTCAAAGAGGGGAACAACTGGAAAGCCTTACATAAACGCTCATGAAACTGGCTGGGACTCTCAGCTGGCCCTTGGAGGACCTCTGATGTTTTGCTCATGTTCTTGGCCTCTTTCCCTCCTTCCTTCATGCCTCCCACTAGTGCCTCCTGGTATTGTTCAAGCCGCAGTAGCCTTGGTCATCATTAGGGTCCCAATGGCGGTCCTCCTCAGGGAACAGAGACTGGGCATAGGCTTGGGCATTTAAGGTGCCAGCAGGGGCATGATCTTCCAGCCACTTTAGAGCTGCCAATGTTATACGGTGTCACTCTTCAGTATTAAATAGAGTCAGAAGAATCTGTTGACAGTCTGTCCAGGTACGTTTCTAGTCTGGATGATAGACTGCATCAAATCAATCAGAGCCTGAGGTTTTTCCATGAAGGAGGGGTATGATGTTTCCAGTTTAGGAGGTCTGTGGTGGTAAAGGGTTGGTAGACAAATATCTGTCCTCCTCCTTGTTTTTGATCGTCCTGGTTATAATACACTGGTCCTTGGACCTCCCTTAGGGGCATCTGCAGGGCAGTGGGAGTCTGAGGAGAGGAGGGATCCTCATGGGGACTGGTTAGATGCCCCCAGTTGAACAGGGGATGTAGGGTGAGTACTGGTGGACTCAGAGTGAGTATGGGGTCCACAGGACTCCGGGAGGTCACAAGAGTCGAGGTCCCAGAGGCTTTTGGGCCAGATTTTACAGGTGTGACTGTATCTCAAGCTTCCCCATCCAACATTGGAGGCAAGGGTACAGAACTAAGTGTTGGTGGCAGAGGTGGATAAAGTGCTTTTAGGGTGGTGGCATTTCCTTGGCCAGCATAGGCTTCTTTGTTTTCTCCCTACACTTGGAAGTTGCGGCCACCCTAGCTACCATAATCCTACAGGTCTGTTCCAGACAGGGCCTTAGCCATGTGAGTCGGCTGAAGACAGCATCCTGCCAGCAATCAATATAGGGAAACTGGTCTGGATGCCCAGGCTTCCCTACGATTACCCTATGAACCTCATTAACCACAGTTTTGTCTAGTGACCCTTCTTGGGGCCACCCTACACCAAAAACAGGCCAATCTACTTCACAAAGGGCCTTAAGCTTGTTAGGAATTAACTTAACTCCATAGCTTCCATTAAATCCCTTTTTAAAGTTTTTAAGAATACACTGCAAGGGGGTGCCCTTACTCTGATTTCCACCCATTTCTTCCTGTTACCAGATGTCAAGACAGACACAGAGGGGTAGGGATTGTAGAGGAGAGGTATGGGGGGGGGGGCGTCCTTTTCTCCAACACACAAGGGAGAACAATATGCACCCCTATCAGTGACCTGAATGTGGTCACCCAGCCAGGAACTGCACCTGCACAGGGTCCTCACTTGCTTGGTGTCCCCAGCCGCTCCCCTCACGGGAATTTGAGGGGCCTCCTCTTAGTCATAGTGAGTCTGTATAAACCCTGGACTTGAGGCCCTGTTAGAGCTCACCCTAGACCATATCTGTTAGTTAGACCCACAGACTGGGACTCTGCACTTGCTTCATAGACAGGCCATGTCTCAGACTCACACACACACACACACACACACACACACACACACACATACACACTTCCACACTGCTCCCTGAACCTGAGAGACATGGTTTCATCCTCAATAGGACTACTCAGGTATCTCTGGGAAGTGACCAGGCTCCCCTTCTGCTCCCTAGAGGCAGGCCTATTATTTGAACCGAGGTTCTTACCAGTCTAATGCGCGGGGCTCCCAATTAGTTCCCAAGCCTTCTCCTAGTTCCTTTGTGCAACTGAGACTTGCTCTCTGGTGCGCCAGAAGAGGTGGGTCCCTCCATCAGATTAACAGGTCTGCTGGCACCTGGTGGGATGGCACTCCTGACTAGCCAGGGACACCAAGTCCCGGTGACAAGGAGGTGAAAACACCATCTCCAAATCCCAGACAAGAGCCTCCAGAAATGTTGCCAGATATTTAAGCAAGGAAACAGGACACCAAAGCTTTTCAGGAAGCAGTATTTATTAGTGTGCTGGCAGCAGCTCAGTGGATTCCCATCCAAAGACTGAACCCCCAGAACAAAGGGGTCTTGCCTGATGTACCCTTGCAAGCAGGTTACAGAAGCAAGAAGCAAAGTTCAACCCATATATGGTTGTATGCATCTCTGTGGGCTACTTCACCCTCAGTGCTGTGTGACCTTCTTCACATACACATTCTTTAAGTTTTATCTCCCTGCTCTGTTGTCCCCCTCCTCCCTGCTACATACACACATATAAATATATTTAAAAATTTTTTTTTGGCCTGGGAAACTAGGGATCAAACCCAAGGCCTTGCATATGCAAGGCAGGTACTGTACCACTGAGCTATATCCGAGCCTTCTTTTTTTTTTTTTTGGCAGTATGGGGGTTTGAACTCAGGGCCTACACCTTTTTTTTTTTTTTTCATTTTTCTTTTATTATTCATATGTGCATACAAGGCTTGGTTTATTTCTCCCCCCTGCCCCCACCCCCTCCCTTACCACCCACTCCACCCCCTCCCGCTCCCCCCCTCAATACCCAGCAGAAACTATTTTGCCCCTATCTCTAATTTTGTTGTAGAGAGAGTATAAGCAATAATAGGAAGGAACAAGGGGTTTTGCTGGTTGAGATAAAGATAGCTATACAGGGCATTGACTCACATTGATTTCCTGTGCGTGGGTGTTACTTTCTAGGTTAATTCTTTTTGATCTAACCTTTTCTCTAGTACCTGGTCCCCTTTTCCTATTGGCCTCAGTTGCTTTAAGGTATCCGCTTTAGTTTCTCTGCATTAAGGGCAACAAATGCTAGCTAGTTTTTTAGGTGTCTTACCTATCCTCACCCCTCCCTTGTGTGCTCTCGCTTTTATCATGTGCTCATAGTCCAATCCCCTTGTTGTGTTTGCCCTTGATCTAATGTCCACATATGAGGGAGAACATACGATTTTTGGTTTTTTGAGCCAGGCTAACCTCACTCAGAATGATGTTCTCCAATTCCATCCATTTACCAGCGAATGATAACATTTCGTTCTTCTTCATGGCTGCATAAAATTCCATTGTGTATAGATACCACATTTTCTTAATCCATTCGTCAGTGGTGGGGCATCTTGGCTGTTTCCATAACTTGGCTATTGTGAATAGTGCCGCAATAAACATGGATGTGCAGGTGCAGGGCCTACACCTTGAGCAACTCCACCAGCCCTTTTTTGTGAAGGATTTTTTTCAAGATAGGGTCTCTTGAACTATTTGCCCAGGCTGACTTCGAACTGCGATTCTCCTGATCTCTGCCTCCTGAGTAGCTAGGATTACAAGCGTGAGCCACTGGTGCCTGGCTCTTTTTATGCTCTTACTACTTATGCATGACTATTTTATATTTTAATATGTACATTCACCTTCTTGATAGTTTCATCTGAAATTAGGAATTCAAGCATCTTTCTTGCTGATACTGTGGTTTAGCCAGCTGAACAGATACAAATTAGGTTACATTAGACTTATTACTTACAAAGCAATGTGCTACTAGGGGCTCCAGCTCTCTTACTGGGATCCCCTCTGCAAGGCCACTTCTCCACAATAAACCCCGAGCTGGCATATGAGCCATCTCCCCGCCTGTCCATTTCACGCAGTTCTTTCATTTCTGACAGATGGTGCTAAAACTGGGACAGGAATGTAGGCTTGACTCCCAGCTCACCACTGTCACAACCTGGAAAGTGGATAGCAGCAGCTCTTCCCAGGTTCACTCTCAGACCCATCCCCACTGTCTCTTCCCCTTTTTTTCTCTGCCTTTCCACCCTTTCCTTCCTTTCCTTTCTTTGACAGCTCTGCCAGAGGCAATCTCCCATGGGTGGACTTCCAACCAACATTGGCCTTCAAATTTTGAGGCTCCAGGCTTTTGTCCAGGATACTACACACAAGCAGATCAACATAGCTCAGTTCTCCACCAGGCCCTCTATAGTTGCCTAAAGCAAGAAGACCTGATGCCCCTCCCTTTAAGAGACCTCCTCACCCACCTTCAGCAGCAGGAATCTGATACAGGAACATCAGTGCCCCCCATATATATATATATATCAAAAGGCAGGAATGTTAGGGTGAACAAAAGGAAGACATGTTAGAATTGGACACCCCCCCCCACCGAAGGTGACTTTTTGAAAACTCTCCACTCGGCCCTCAAGAAAAATAGACATTCACCTTTTGCCATTTACTAGAAACTTCCCACCTGGCCCAAAAGCAATGACCTACCCATAAGCCATTATCTGGGAGGGTCAGAGGGTCATTGAGGATTATCCTGCCCTGTGACCTTCCTGGGACTTCTCCATCCACCTCATAAATACCCCTAGTCTGTAAGTGGCTGTGGGCAGCTCTCTTGTTCTCTCCACAAAAAATCCTGTGCTGGCATTAAAAAAAAAGTGCTACTAGTTTTAAGTACTTTTAATACTTCCAAGAAAACATTTATTTTTCAGATAATAACCTTATTTGTATTTTAGTTGAGAGCCATACTCACTTTCTAGGCGCTATTTACTGAATCCTGATAGGTTTTTTATTTCTCCAAAAACATAAAGCAATATGCTATATATTTTTTTGGTGGTACTCATTTCTTAATGGTATTATCATTAAGAAAAAAATTCACTTTCATCAATTCTTCATTTCCCTGAATCACATTCATACCATACAATTGCATTCTGGTCTCCTGTTCTTGCCAATACACCCTTACACTCACACCCAGGACCACAAAAAAACCCTTGATAACTTCATGTCTACAAAGCAGTTAAAAACAGTGATTTGTTTTCCTCTCCTCTATGGAAGGAATTTCAAATATCAATAAGTCAAAAAACTCCAAACCACTGTGGGTATGGCTCAAGTGGTAGAGCACCTGCTTAACAAGTATAAGGCCCTGAGTTCAAATCCTATTATCAACAACAGAAAAAAAAAAAAACTCCAAAGGAACAGAATAATATTGTTTTTAGCTAGCCGTATTGCTGACCTGTGCTAAATAAATGCCAGAGGCTTCATTTTTTGTTGCTGTGTTTGAGACAGGGCCTCACTATATGTAGCCCAGGCTGACCTCAAATTCACGATCTTTCTGCCTCAACCTCCCAAGTGCTGGGGCAGCTTAATTTTGTGTGTGTATGTGGTATCAAGGCTTGAACTCAGGGCCTACACCTTCAGCCACTCCACCAGTTCTTTTTTGTGGTAGGTTTTTTTTAGATAGGGTCTCAAGAACTATTTTGCCTGGGCTGGCTTCCAACTGCAGTCCTCCTGATCTCTGCCTCCTGAGTAGCTAGGATTATAGGCGTTAGCCACCAACTCAGCAGCTTAATTTTTTTAATGCAAATTTACATGTGTTTCAAAAAGGCTAATACTAAGTCCGCAAATAAATTAGAATTAATTAATATAGCATTTATTACTGTATTAAAAGCTAATTTCACATGAGGAGCATCAAGGGTACTAGAATAGTACAAACCTAGTTAATTGTTAGGGGTCTAAGCTTTTAATATTTTGCTATTAGATTGGCAAAATCTTTTTTCTTTTATTCGTATGTGCATACAATGTTTGAGTTATTTCTCCCCCCTTCCCCCAGCCCCCTCCCTTATCCCCTTGAGATTGGCAAAATTTTTAAGTTACAGTACCTATCATAAAGAAGGTTTCAGGGAAATAGTGATTTTTTACACTATTGGTTACAGTGTAGTTGATATAACTTTTCAATTGGAAAATTTAATATGTTATCAAAAAATTTTAAGTATTTCAACTCTTTGATGGTCAGTATTTCCACTTTAAGGTATTCATTCTACGGATATATTCAGTTAAAAAGATTCATGTGAAAGGATATATTAAATCTTATATATGCAAAATTTGTGTACAAGGACAATTACCATAAATTATTCTTTTTCCAAGTTTGTTGAATTATAATTGACATATAACATGTTTATAATAAGCTGGGCATGTGGCACATGCCTGTAATCCCAGCAGTCAGGAGGCTGAGGCCAGCTTGGGCTGCATAGTGAGGCCCTGTCTAAAAAAAGAGATTTTTTTATATTTAAGGTATCTAACATGATAATTATATGTACACATATATACATATACATACTGTGGAATGATTACCACAACCAAGTAATTAACACATTCATCACCTCACACAGTTACCTTCCTTTTCTGTACATGATACACTTAAGACCTATTTAGCTGGGGGGATGGGAGAGTGGACTATAGTCCTAGTTACTTGGGAGCCTAAGGTAGCAGGACCATGAGTTCAAGGCCAGGCCTAGACAATATAGTCAGACCTTGTCTCAAAAATATCTATCTAGCCTAGAGCTGGTGGCTCATGCCTGTAATCCTAGCTACTGAGGAGGCAGAGATCAGGAGGCTTGCAGTTGGAAGCCAGCCCAGGCAAACAGTTTGCTCGAAAAAGTCCATGACAAAAAAGGGCTGGTAGAGTGACTCAAGTGTTAAGGACACCTGCCTAGCAAGTGTGAGACCCTGAGTTCAAAAAAAGAAAGAAAAACAGCTTAAAGAATTTGAGATTACTTAAATAATCAACAACAGAGAATTGGCTTATTAGTTGCCAATATACTGTAATGATGTCATCCAAGGAAGTGTAGGGGAGTGTAGTTGGAGGGTTAGGTTTGACATCAGACAAACTAAGGTTTCATCTGACTCTATCTGATACTTGCTGTGTGACTTTAACACCTGCTAGGTCTCATACTTTTTCATCTGTAAGCTGTTGATAATAGTCCTTACTTCATATGGATATTATAAAAAATTAAATGAAAGAATGTATGTTTCTAAATAGCACAATATCTGATACTATTTTCCAAATAGTGCAAACTATGTTTTAAATATTTCATAATATAGGAAAATGATTCTAATATAATATTTATACTTCCATTGGTTTAAATTGCTTAGAAAAAAAAAGATTTAAACTATTATCAAATTACCATAATGTACCCCATAAGGATGTATAAATATATTGCAACCAAAATAAATTTGTAGAGATTGAAACTATTTACAGATAAATTATCACAATTATTGATATAATTCAAATGTTCCTAGAAGTTCTTGGTGTGAACACATCAGTGCTCAGTTTTTTTTAATCTCATCTGCCCCTTGCTGGGTCACAGCGAGGCCTGAGCTCTGCCTTCCCAGTCTTCCCCAGGCATTTCTATGATGCCCTGGGGTATATCTCCTCTGCTCCGAGGGCACTCCAGCTATTCCTTATAAAGAAGTAAGTAGGCCGAAGCTTCCTTAGTCTCCAAGACTATTTCTGATGCTTAATGTGGTCTCTGTATTTGGGGGTGATACATGAATCTAAGTTCAAATATTTTTAGCTGTGGCAAATTTAATGGAGATTTAATGCTGCCTGAGTTCTACTAACTTTCCCTTAATTAATTCTCTTTTTTTGTTGTTTTTATCATCCATACCTCAGAAGCAACACCTTATTTTATGTTGCCCTACTTTTAAACTGTCTCTGTTTTGTGGGTACAGTATTGCCACTTATGTATTGACTTGTCTACTACTATAGTTTAGATCTTGAATGCTCCCAAGGGCCCATGTGGTAAAGTCTTGCTCTCCAGGGACAATGATGGTGACATCTAGTGGGAGCTCCAGGTCACTAGAGGCATACCATTGAAAGGCATTGAGAACACCAGGCTGCTCATCACTCTCTTTGCTCCCTGGGTAGCAAGGTGAGCAGTTTTGTTCTGCAATGTGCTCCCACCATGATGGGCTGTCTCACCCCAGGCCCAAAGGAATGAGGTCAATCAATCATGGGATAGAACCTCTAGAACTGTGAGCCAAAATAAACCTTTTCTCATTAAAAGTTGTTTATTTTGGATATTTTGTTACTGTTATGAGTAGCTAACACAGTTATTGAAAATGACTTTATCTGTTCGATTATAATTTCCTTATGAGAAGGGTTGGTTTTATTTTTCATTAGAATACCCTATAACACTCAACATAGTTCTATCATAGACCTAAAGTGTGATCTATTTTTTAAATTATTTTATTAGCATATAGTAGTTGTACAGGGGATATGTTGTGATATTTACCTATGTGCTTACAATATATTTAGTTAGATTTACCCCCTCCATCGTTCTCCCTCTTCCCCTTATCCCCCTGTCTTAGAACAATTTCAACACGTTTCATTCCTTTATTTTCATATATGGATACAAAATACATTCCCCATATTCACCCTCAATCCCCCTTTCCTCGTGCCTACCCACATCCCACTGGTACCCATTCCTGAAAAAAATCTATTTCCCCCCCCGCCCTTCATTTTTTAAAGTGTACATTGATGGTCCAAGGGAGGTTAAATTTGGTGCTTCAAGCCTGTATATAGTGTGCTCTAATCAAGTTAAGTGCCCCCCACTGTTGCTCACTCATTCTCTGTCACCTTGTTTCCCTAACATTCAGCAACTTACAGTACAGTGCATTATATTGTGTTCATGCATAGATGGGTTGTTAGGTGTGAATGAACTCTTGTGACATTCTTTGAATGCAGTCTCAAAGATATACTAAGGAATAAATTGAGGAATAGGTAGCTAAGACTCCGCAAAAAAAATTTTTATGACAATACTGTGACTCTTACATGTTGACTTTTCTCTCTCACTCCCCATATTACCACCATCCAGGAATAAAATGTTGAAAGGTTGTAGCTGGGCGCCGGTGGCTCATGCCTGTAATCCTAGCTACTCGGGAGGCAGAGATCAGGAAGATTAGGGTTCAAAGCCAGCTTGGGCAAATAGGGCTGGTGGAGTGGCTCAAGGTGTAGCCCCTGAGTTTAAGCCCCAGTACTTAAAACAAAAAAAATGTTGGAAGGTTCCAAACTGCCTTATTCTGGGCACCTCTAATCTGGCATATTCCTTCCCCACATGGGTGTTTGGCTGCTGAATCTGAGACGTGTGCTAGTGAGGAACCAAGCAGGTGGAGGCACTGCTGTCACATTCAACCTGCACTGTCCTGCATCCTTGATCTCCATCAAGTGTATCATTCCTGCTGCCTCTTTACTGGTTTAGGGTGAAATGGAAATGATTGCAACCAAGTCATCATTCACACCAAGCCTTAAACCTAGACAAACCTTTGTCATCTATTCCAGCTCATCAGGTGCAATTGCAAATCATTTATATACGTTATCTCATCTAATCATCACCAAACCAAGGGGCAATGTAGCAAAGGCAGTCACTATGCACAATGACTTCATGACTTCCTAGCCTCCCTTACAGATAGTTGAGGTCGTATGACCATGGGCAGATAGTTCTGGCCAGGTCTCTGAGTAAGAATGACATGTGTCTGTTTGGAATTGAGAAAGTTAAAAGGCTGGTATGCCTCCTACGTCTCTCCCTGCTCCTACTATAATGATCTTGGATTGGAAGCCATTAGCCACGGAGGAAGGAAATTTTCTAGACCTACATTGGAATCTATGAGAATAAAAAATATAGTTTCATTGTGTTAAACCCATTGAGATGTCACAGTTTGTCTGTTTTAGTACCATTGACTATCCTATCCTAACTAACACAGAAGATATTCAGAATATATGGTAACTAGCACAGAATGGGCACTGACCTATCAGAAAGAATGCAGTTCTGTGTTCTCCAAGTACCATTTTAAGTTGAAATGTGGCTTACAGTGGTGTCTTTGTTGCAGGCAGCTAGATGGATGCTCTGGTATAGAAGAGTGGACCAAGAATTTTAATGATGAATGAATGTCATTGGCTATAAACAACTGGTGTGTCCAGAGGAGTCAATACCAGCTGAATAGCCCTAAAAACAACTCTAAAAATTTATCCCAACTTCAGGTTTAAACTGAAGTTCAGAGAAGATCAACTGGCCTATCTTAGACAATGGCTTGCAAGTGGCAGAGTAGGGATTTAAAGCAGTCCTGTTTGATACAAATCTTTCTAGCTCAACATTCTTCTTCCTACATGTTTGGTTTTTGTGGTACTGGGGATTGAACCTAAGGCCTCATGCATAGTAGGAAAACACTCAACCACTGAACTACATCCCTAACCCATTCCTTCCTACTTTGTGAATTATGCTAACATCACCTCAATAACTCCGCAAAAGCTAGACTGCAGCAGAACTGTCCAAATGGCTTAATTATCTATTGAAATAGTATATGTTTATTGCTGTTGAGTTTTCTATAATTTGAACTCCTTCTTGCCTCTGTTCAGGAAGGCTGTATTACAGTTTGCCCTTCCTTTAAATTTTCTTTTTGTCATTATTCATCATTAACCCTGAAATTATATTACTTAAGCTGATATATCCAACTTTATGATATAACATATATTAAAAGGCCAAAGAAAATTAAATTAGATGGAGTGCTTGGCTTTTGGTATAGTTCTTGTGCTCCTGCTGCTCATTCTTCATTTAAATTCATAGGTCTCTGTTCTCCATGACAGGATAATCATCTCCACAGCAACTAACTATTATATCACAAAGGGCGATGCCTGTGAGTGAGAACCGAGAGGAGTTGAGCAAAGCTTAAGCAACAGACGTTCTATTTTCATACAACTATCTCTAATTATAATATGCTAAGAAATATATCCTTCCTCCCCATGACCCCTCCCCATCATACAAATAGAGCTCTCTCCATAGCTTCCTACCAAAACATGGTGTTTTTCAACCTCAAAAGTGTCTAATAAAAGCATATTCCTGTGTAGAGATGATATCACCTGTTACTATAAGGCAAATGTGTGTCTAGGATGAAGAGCAAGCATTAATTAAAACCACATAGATACACTGCCTGGTTTAGAGCAGAAATCAAGCAAGGTATGTGTGCTACTGATTGCTAATAACAGTCAAAAAAACAAGCAGCAACCAAAAATCTCTTTAAACATGAAAGGAAGTAAGGTGCCGGTGGCTCACACCTGTAATTCTAGATACTCAGAAGGTGGAGATCAGGAAGATGGAGGTTCGAAGCCAGCTAATAGTTCAAGAGACCCTACCTCAAAAATACCTAACACAAAAAACAAGACTGGCAGAGTGGCTCAAGTGGTAGAGTGCCTGCCTAGCAAGTGTTAAGCCCTGAGTTCAAACCCCAGCACCACTAAAAAAAAAAAAAAAAAAAAAGTGATAGAAGGTATAGAAATTATCACTGGACCATAGGGTAAGTATTATCAGAGCTTCTTTTTCCCAAAAGGAAACTTAGAATGGTGTGGTCAAGAGCTCGTATGAGTGCATTGGTCACAGCAGTGCAAGATACACTAAATTTGAAGTGGGTTTGACTATTTCACAACTCAAGCTCAAGGTAGCCCTGGCAGGCAGAATTCTCTAGGGGAGCTGAAGCCACATGAATATTGTAATAGAACCTACGAGAATGCTGGAGGACTATCAGATGTTGCCGATGACTTGCTTTTTAAATTGCTTTCATAGGAATTTAAAGTGCGATGGCATTTAAAATCTACGATACTAAACATGTTTCCTGCAGTGCTGGGGATGACAGCCAGGCCTTGCACATCTAGGCAAGCACTCTGTGACTGAGTTACACCGCAGCTCTGTAATACACAATCTTGTAAGAGACGTGTTTCCTCTCCCACTACATGATAAGCATCTTGAGGGCGAGTACTATATCTGGTATGACTCTAGTGCTCAGGGTAATCCGTGACAAAGTGACATTGTCTCAACTTAAAGCTGAAAGGATAAGGCCCTTAGAACTCTACCACTGTCATCGTCTTTCTGCTTTTTTAGTCCCAAAGGTCAAACTATTTGGAGAGTAAAGGAGTTCAGACTATACCGCTGTGGCATGAAAGTTATTTTTAGCAGATGGCATTTGGGTTCCTGAATTCTCTAATCTGCTCAAAAGCAGAGCCTTCCAAAGAACTCAAAAGAAATCAGTTGTTATAAATCCCTTTCTAGGAGCAATCAGGGAAGACTGACCCTGATCACCAGGGAAGTCTCTCTCTGCCAGTAAACAGGCATGATCACGAAATTGTCTTACCTCCCATCTCTTCTGCTAAAAGCCCAGCAGTCTTTCCAGAGTCATGTGCTTTCCTGCCTTTCTTCTACTCCTTCTGCCTTTAGAACGGTACATAGGTCACAAATTCTAATCAAATCCCCTTGGGTCACATTTTTCTGTGATTAAATCTGTCGTGTACTAATCTATTTTCTGTTTTTGTTTTTTGAAACAGGATGTCACCATGTAGCTCAGGCTGATCTCAAGATCCTCCTTGAACTCAAGATCCTCCTGCCTCAGCCTCCTGAATACTGGAATTACAAGCAAGAATCACCACACTCAGCTTCCTAAACTCTTTTGTCACTTTATTTTGTAACCCCACCCTCAACTGAACCAAAGAGGATAGAAGCAAAAGTTTTTCCTCCCCAATAGCTGTAAGGTGGCAACCACTCTGAATTCTGTCTGACCACTCTGGAGCCCTTCCAAGTCTTTCAACCCATTTAACCCTTAGTCTGGATTCCATTACCACTCATTCTTAAGTCCCTTTGTGTTTGGGGGTTTGAACTCAGGGTCTTATGCTTGCAAGGCAGGTACTCTTACTGCTTGAGCCATTCTGCCAACCTTTGTTTGTGATGAGTTCTTTTTTTGAGATAGGGTCTCACAAACTTTGCTGGGGCTGGCTTCAAACCATGATTCTCTTGATCTTTGCTTACTGAGTAGCTAGGACTACAGGTGTGAGTCACCTGGCGCCTGACTAAGATCCTTTCTTACCTCTAGCCAACCCCTACTCTCAGGCTTTTACTTGTCCCATCTGATTGGCTCTACTGCCACTTTCTGTGTATTGTCCCCAGGCTGACTCTTGACATGGCTTTCTGCAAACTCACACTTTTCACCTCGACAGGATCCGCCGTACCTCTGCCTCGTAATCCTCTTGGTCATTTCTTACTGATTCTTTAACACCATCTATTTTAGGGATAATATTCAAATTTTTTAGCGACTGGTAAAGAAGAGGTACCAACTTTCAGAAATACTACTAAGCAGGTCTGGAGGCCCCCAGGTGCACCTTGCGTTTTTCCTTGTTGCTGGCCTAGAACCTGGGGGCATAGCTGAGGTCGCACAGGACAGGTATGTATCATTACAACTGTCCACGTACTAACCTGTACAGCTGTAAGATTTGGGTGAAGAAAACATCCCCTGTACTTGAAACTGTACATTTTCAAACTGTCTCTTCTTTTTTCTTGCCTGCATTCAACATGAATCTTTCTATTTATTCACTCAACAAGTATTTACTTGAGTTCCAGTCTTCCTTCAAAGTAAACAAAACAGACCAAAAAATAACTGCCCTTGAGAGAGGCAAAGGAAAACAGAAAATGAATGCAGTAAGTAAATTATATAGTGTACTTCATAGTAATAAGAACTGTGAGTGGGGGAGAGACAAGGGTGAAGGGGGTTCTGGACCAAAGAAAGCAGGTTCAGTTTTCACTGAGGTGTTAGAGTTGCCTTGGTGAAGAAGATGAGCTGAAAGAATGAGAAGTGAGCCATATACACAACGAGCAAGAGGCATTCCAAAGAGGCAGGAGGTCATGCAAAGCTTATGTTCCAGAGAGCCTCCTCCTCTGTAAATAATCTCTTCAAATTTTCCTTTTAATATGCCTTTTTTTTGGCAGGCCTGGGGCCTCAGCTTTCTAGTAGGCACATACCTCTTGAGCCACTCCACCACCCCCCATTTTTTTTGTGTTAAGTTGTTGTTGTTGTTTTGTTTTTATATAACTAACTATTTGCCTGGGGCTGGCTTTGAACCTCAATCCTCCTGATGTCTGCCTCCCAAGTAGCTAGGATTACAGGCGTGTTTTCTCTTTTCTTTTGCATCTTAGATAAATTTGTGTCCTTCCTTCTCCAGTCTGCCTTCTCATATCCTCCACAGGACTTCCTTCCCTCACCCACCTCTCTTTCCATCATCCACAGACTTCCCATTCTGTCACATATTAAACTAAATTAAAAACATTTCCACTTAATTCAAATGTTTCTTCTAATTACAGGCTAGTTCTTCCATTCAAAATCAGACCTTTCCCCTCCTTACCACACACATTAGCCTTTGCCTCTGATTTCTATCTTCAGCTCCCTTCTAGTAACTTCAACTGCTCTCCTGGTAGTCGGTAGTTCCCAATCTCAAAATGCACCTGTTCACAGTTCTGTCACCTGACAGTTATCACTGTCCAGGGAAGACTTGAGTTGGAAAAGAAAACTCACCTACAGTTACTTGCATTAAAATCAGCACACGCTTGTAATCTCAGCAGTTAGAGACTGAGGCAAGACTATCATAAGTTCAAGACCAGCCTGGGTTACTTAGTAAGACCCATTATTTGTGTAATTAAATAAGGTCAGTATTCAATTTGTCAAAGTTATAAATTTTAAAACCATGTTTTAAGGTTTTTAATATTTTTTATTGTAGCAAAATGTGCATAACAAATATTTACCATTTTAAGAGTACAATTCAGTAGAGTTATGAACATTCGCACTGGAGCAGGATGGTTCATACTTTAATCTTGGCTCAGAAGACAGAGAGCAGAAGAATCATGGTTTGAAGTCAGATCCAGGCAAAAAGTTAAAAAAATCCCATCTCAAACAACTAGCTGGGCATTGTGGTACCTGCCTGTGATCTCACCTACATGAGAGGTATATGTAAGAAGATCGTGGTCCTAGGCCAGTCTGAGGCCAGCCGAGGCAAAAAACATGAGACCTTATCTGGAAAATAAAGGAAAAAAGGGGTGAGAGTGTGGCTCAAGTGGTAGAGTACCTGCCTATCAAGTGCAAGGCCCTGAATTGAAAACCCCAGTACTGCCAGAGAGAGGTAGAGAGAGATGATAGATAGATAGACAGACAGATAGATAGATAAATAGATGATAGATAGATAGATGATAGATGACAGATAGATAGATGATAGATAGATGATAGAAATATAGATAGAAGATAGATGATAAATGGATAGACAGATAGATGGATAGATAGATGATAAATGGATGGATGGATAGATGGATAGACTACCCACAATGCTGTACAGCCACTTCCATCCACCTCAGAACCTTTTTTTTTTTATTATTCCAAACATAATGTCTGTATTCACTAAATGGTTCCCAGTCCTTCCTTTCTCCCAGGCTCTAGTAATGTCTTTCTTACTTTCTGTCTCTATGAATTTGATTGTTACAGATACCCCCATACAAGGACATAGTAACCACTCAGTTCCTTTGGATATATAGCTAGAGGTAGAATTGTGTCATATGGTCATTCATGTTTAACTTTTTGGGAACAGCTAAACTGTTTTCCACAGCAGCAGGGCCACTTACATTCTCACCAGCAATGAATGCACAAGGGTTCCGATTTCTCTACATCTTCACCAAACGTGAAGATGAAAAGCGA
The DNA here is from genome assembly GCF_047511655.1 of Castor canadensis. NCBI lineage: Eukaryota > Metazoa > Chordata > Mammalia > Rodentia > Castoridae > Castor > Castor canadensis. The sequence goes on along the minus strand of NC_133396.1, from coordinate 78,813,334 downwards.
AAATGATTTTTCACTTTTAAATAACCTTCCTAATGCAGCTGCATTTTTTTTATGTACTGCAGCTTGGACCTGCGTTTTTTTATGTACTCCTGTGGACAACGTTTGCTGCTGTCTTTGTGAAAGTTCTTTCCATTGCTCTTTGTCAATGGTCTTTTGGCTAAAAGGACCTTAAAGTTAACTGGTCCAAGAGCTTTCTAGCACGCGGGTCATTATGTCTTTTACTGTTCCTCTGATTGGAATAATTAATCCATCTTAAACACAGTACATTGATGAAATAGAATACCACATTTTCCCTTTTGTTCCAAAACTACTAATGGCATCTTCAGTGTCAAATGGGAACCCTGACCTCATATTCATTTATTTTGGGGGACAGTATTGGAGTTTGGCTCAAGGGCCTCTTGCTTGTCAGGCAAGGACTCTACCACTTTAGCTATGTCCAGAATCCTTATTTATTTAAGCTATGTGTTCTTTTATTAATTGTACAAAATACTGGGTTTCATTATGACCTTTTCATACTTGCACAAAATAGTCTTCAATCATATTCAGCTTTCTCATCACCCTTTCTTATTCTCTTCCTTCTTCCCTCTGGTTCCCCCTCCCCAACAATAGTCCTCCTTCTGCTTTCCTGTCTTTTCTTTTCTAATGTAGGTTTTTTATATTAAAGAAAAAATATGGTATTTGTCTTTGTGAGCCTGGTTTATTTCATTTAACATTATAATCTCCAGTTCCATCCATTTTCCTGCACATGACATCATTTCTTTCTTCTTTATGGCTGAATAATGCTCCATTGTGTATATAGAGCACATTTTAATTTTTGGCAGTACTGGGGTTTGATGAGGATTTTTGGTTTTGGTGGGACTGGGATTTGAACCCAGGGTTTCATGCTTACAAAGCAGGCATTCTACCACTTGAGCCATACCTCCAGTCCAAGTACTGGGTTTTGAACTCAGGGTCTCAAACTTGCTAAACAGGTACCACTTAAGCCATGCTCCCAGGGCTCTTTTTTGCTTTAGTTACTTAGGGCTCTTTTTGCTTTAGTTATTTTTCTAACAGCATCTCATATTTTTTGCCCAGACCAAGATCCTCCTGTGTCCAGCCTCCTATGTAGCTGGGATCAGAGATCCCACATTTTCTTCAGTGTTTCATCTGTTGATGGAAGCTGTTGTTTTTGGCTTGGCAATTGTGAATAGTGCTGCAATATACATGGTTGTACAGGTATCTCTATGTATGGTGACTTTGATTCCTTCAGGTATATACCCAGGAGTGGTATAGCACTGACCTCATATTTAATAAGGCCTATACAATATAGTAATGGTCAACTTTTTAGCTCTTTGCCACCCATCGTGGACCACTTATAGACCCTCAAATACACCATGTGGTTTAGCCCTGCTTGTCTGCCTCCTTGGTTTCCTCCTAGAATGTTCCATTCTCTGCTTATCAAAATCTTGCTGTACCTTCAAGGTCTGAAGCTCATGTTCCCCTTGTTTGAAATTGTCTCCTCTCAGCAACCATAGCATTTCACTTACAGTGTGTAGGAGAATGGCTTCACTAGTATGCATACCTATATTTATCTCTTTCAGAAAACTGTGAGCTCCTGGAGAACATATATTAGGAAGGATTATTTTCGCTTTCAGTGAAAAATATTTGGGAGCTTGAGAATTCCTTATTCTCCTTTCTCCTTTTCAGACATGTTGCTTAGACTTACAGGTGACAAAGCGTTTTTGTCTAATTAGTAATGAAACATCCAGTCTCTCTGCACTAGAAGTACAGAGCTCAAATTGGAATTCTTTTTTGGGCAGTGGGGGGAGTACTGAGGTTTGAACTCAGGGCCTTGAGGCTTGCTTGGAGGTGCTCTACTGCTTGAGGCATACCCCCATCCCTTTTTGCTTTAGGTATTTTTCAAATGGGAGCTTGCTTTCATGCCTGGACCGCAAAACTTCTATTTACACTTCTCATGTAACTGGAATGACAGCCACAAGCTACCACACTCTGTTATTTGTTGAGTTAGGGGTTTTGTGAATTTTTTGTTCCAATTGGCCTCAAACCTAGATCCTCCTGACTCAGTTTCTCGAGTGACTAGGATTACAGGCATGAGCCATCTTGCTCAACTTCAAGTTTGAATTCTTGATACAAATCTTTGTTTGGGGTTGATACTGTCATCGTTATAATAGAGCTTCATCCCTGACAGAGCATTGTAAGGGAGCAAACTCTCTTCTAGTGCCTGCTGGGAGCTGCATTTCCCTCTTAAACTTGCCCCTAGAGAATGGCCTGGGCCATTCTTCCTGAAAACTTAGCTCTTTTTGTGTTGGATATTTTTGAGATAGGGTTTCATGAACTATTTGCCTGGGCTGGCTTTGAACTTTGATTCTCCTGATCTCTGCTCCTGAGTAGCTAGGATTATAGGCGTGAACCACTGGCACCCAACTAAAACACCTACTTTTAAAGGAGCAAAGATAAGAATTGCATCTAACCTCTCAGAAATCAGGCAAACAAGAACAGAGTGAGGTGAAGAGTTGAAAAAGAAAGAGAGAACATGAAACTAGAATTCCTTATTCTATTAAATCATCTTTCAAAAGTGAAGGAAAAATATTCTTCTCAGTCAAACAGAAATTGAGAGGATTCACTACCAGTAGACTTAACTTCTAGGAAAGTTAAAAGAAGTTCTTCAAAGAGAAGGAAAATGATACAAGCCAAAAACCCAGTTATGTAAAAAATGGAAGTACATCAAAACAGGATGTACCAGTGGCTCACGCCTAGCTACTCAGGAGCCAGAGATCAAGAAGATCACAGTTTGAAGTCAGCCCTGAGTAAATAGTCCATGCAACTATTCACGACCCATCACAAAAAAGGGCTGGCAAGTGGCTCTGGCTCAAGCGGCAGAGCACCTGCCTAGCAAGTGTGAAGCCCTGAGTTCAAACCCTGGTGTTGGAATTAGTAAACATAAAATAACAACTTATTTTCTTTTATTTATTTATTTTTATTTTAGAGCTGGGGGTCAAACTCTCTGCTTTACACACACACACACATGCTAGACAAGAAATTTCCCACTGAAACCATGCCCCAAGTCCATATTTTTCTTATTCTTAAGTGATCTAAGAGACAGTAGTTCATCCAAAGTAATAATAGCAACAATGTATTAGAATTTTCCTGTGTATATGCTTACATATAAGTGAAATAAATAACAACAATGATTTGAGGAAAAGAGGATTATAAAGTCCTTGCATTACTCATGAAATGACATATCTAGTATGCTAATAAAGGAGACAAAATTGGATCATATAAACTGCTCATTTAAATCCACAAAAGTCAGAAAAAGAATGGAAAACAAAATAGGAAGAAAGAACAAGGGCAACAAATAGGAAACTAACAAATATGAAGGAATTTATCCAATTATGTCAATAATCACTTTGAATATCAATGGTCTAAATAAAATAATTAAAAGACAGAAAGTTCAACATTTTAAATATAAAGAAAAAATATAGATTGAAAGTAAGTGGATGGAGAGAGATATTCTATGCTGACATTAATCAAAAGAAAGCAAGAGTAAGTAGCTATATTAATTTCAGACCAATCAGACTTCAGAGCAAGGAAATCTAAGCAGGATAAATAGGGACATTACATAATGAAAAAGGGTCAGCTCTCTAAGAAGATATAACTGTTCCTAACACACATGCACCTAACAACAGAACATCAGATTACATGGCAAAACTGAATAGAGCTGCAAGGAGAAATAAAGAAATCCATTATTGTAGTTAGAGGTGTCAACTACCCTTTACTAGAAATTCTTAGATTCTTAGCAGGCAGAAAGTCAGTAAGGATGTAGTTGTACTCAGTAACACTACCAATCAACTGGCATGTATAGACTAGTTCATTCAACAACAGCAAAATACACATTCTTCTCAAATTCACATAGAACATTTACCAAGCTGGACCATAAAATACACTTTAAAAAATTTAAAAGAATAGAAATTACGAGTGTCAGCTCTCAGGTCACAACAGAATTAAACTAGAAATTGTGGGGGATAACTTGTCTTTTCATTCAAAGAAATAGCAGCCCAGGTAAATCTACTTTAAAGCAACAGCCCATTATGCTTACTTAACTTGCAGCTTCCCAGAATGTTAAATGTTAACCTTGCCCTTTACGGTCTATAGTTAACCAAGACCGTGAACCCTGACTCCCACCAATAGGAGACAGGGGCAGTGTTGCATCATGGATAAAAACCCAAGGGGACTTCCTGCTTGGTGTGCTTATTTACTAGACCTTTGTGGGTTGCACACCCTTCAACAGAAGTAAAACTATTTGCCTTGCTGACTGATTCCTGAGTCTTATTTATTAATCCAGAGATTTTTTTTTCAACAGAAAAAATTCAAACAGGTAGAAATCCAAAATATTTAGAGATTAAATAGCACATTTGACATGGAAGGATTCTCAAGAGAAATTTTAAAGTATTTTAGACTAAAGAAAAGTGAAAGTACAACTTGTTAAAATTTTGGGTAAACAGTGAAAGCAGTGCTTAGAGGGAAATTCACAGCAATGAATGCATAATCTAGAAAGGAAAGAACATACAAAACCAATAATCTAAGCATACACCTTAGAAAAAATAGAAAAGGAGGAGCAGATTAAGTCCAAAGTAAGCAAATGCAAGAAATAAGAGCAAAAATCAGTAAAATTGAAAACAGGAAATCGATAGAGAAAAATTAACAAAAGCAAAGCTGGTTATTCAAAAAAAATAAACAAAATATTCTTGGGTTGGAAGTGTGACTCAAGTGGCTGCCTACTAAGTACAAGGTCCTGAGTCCAAGCCCCAGCACTAACCCCCCCAAAAAAATTCTGAAATAAAAAATTCTAACCAGGCTAATTAAGGAGAAAAAAACAGAGAACAAAATTTCTTTCTTTCTTTTTCTTTTTTTGGCAGCACTGGAATTTGAACTCGGGGCTTCACACTTGCTATGCACATATTCTTACTGCTTGAGCCACTCTGCCAGCCCTTTTTTTGTGTTATGGGTTTTTTTCTTTTTCTTTTCTCTCTCTCTTTTTTTTTTTTTTTGCAGTGCTGGGTTTTGAACTCAGGGCCTATCCTTGAGTCACTCTACCAGCTCCTATACTATTTTCCCAGGCTGGCTTCGAGGCTTCGACTGCCATCCTCCTGATCTCTACCTCCTGAGTAGTTAGGATTATAGACATGAGCCTCTGGCGCCTAGCTTGTGATGGGTTTTTTTGATATAGGGTTTCCTGAACCATTTGCCCAGGGTTGGTTTTGAACTGTTATCCTTCTTCCTGACCTCTGCCTCTTGAGTGGCTAGGATTACAGGCATGCACCACTGGTGCCTGGCTCCAGAGAACAAAAATTTCTAAAGTCGTAAATGACAGAGGGCACATCACTACAGATACCAAGGACATTAAAAGGATAACAAGCCTTCGTAGAGTGCCTTTCTGGCATGTGGAAGGCCCAGGCTTTGATCCCTGACACATGACTATGCTTTGAAGATGTAATTAGCAAAGGAGGAAATGTTACCAAGGCTTTGACTGGGATATAACACTTTGGTTATGACCAGGACTACTTGAATGGAGTAAGGGTTGACTTTCTGAATCCATAGTCCTTGGAAAAACTGGTATTAGGTGCTATTAATTATCTAGAAGCAGCCTCATCTATCCAGAAACTGGGGGCCAGAAATTTCCCTAACCACAGAAGTTCTAGATTTTACATATGAGAGAAAACATGACGTTTGTCTTTCTGAGCTTGGCTTATCTCACTCAACATGATGACCTATCTATTTTCCTGCAAATGACATAACTTTATTTTTATTTGTTTATTTAATTAGTTAGTTATTGTGGCTTGGAGGTTTAAATTCCGGGCCTTGAGCTTGATAGGCAAACACTACACCACTTGAGCTTTGCCTCCAGCTCAACATAATTTCACTGTGGTTAGAGAAGACCTTTAAGGCTTGGTGGTCAGGGATGAGAGTGAATATTCCCTGCAATACCTCCTCACCTTCTCAGCTGCTAAGAAGTCAGTTGCTTTCTTATATAACAGCAATGAAAAGAACACTGAGAATACAAACTACAATGCCATTTTAATTTATGCCCCCAAAAACGAAATACTTAGATATAAATCTAACAAAATATCTACAAGATCTGTACAAAACTCTGATGAGAGAAATCAAAGAACTAAATAAATGGAGAGCTATACCATATTTATGGATAGAAAGACTCAATGGTGTCACGACGTCAGTTCTTGCCATCTTGATCTATAGATTTAATGCAATGAAAAATCCAGCAGGTTACTTTGTAGATATTAACGAACTTGTCCTAAAGTTTACAAGGTGAGGTAAGAGTCACAGAATAGCCAACACAATTTTGAAGGAGAAGAACAAAGTTTGAGAACTGATACTACTCAATGTCAGAACTTAAAATTAAGCTATAATAATCACCATAGTGTGGTGGTAAAAAGTAGATCAGTGGAACAAAATAGGAAGCCCAGAAATTGATTTGCATAACACAGTCAACTGATCTTTAAAACAAGAGCAAAGTCAATACAATGGAGCAAATGGTGCTGGGAAAGCTGGACATCCATATGCAAAAAATTAATTTAGACTCAGATCTTACACCCTTCACAGAAAAATAATTCAAAATGAAACAGATCTAAGTGGAAAACACAAAACTATGAAAATCCTAGATAATAATATAAGAGGAAATGACCTTGAGTATGATGATGACTTTTTAGATACAACACCAATAACATGAAAGAAACAACTAACTGAATTTCTTTAAAATTAAAACTTATGCTCTGTGAAAGACACTGTCAAGAGAAGACAAGCCACAGATGGGGATAGACTGTATTATTTGCAAAATATATATTTGATCAAAAGAGGGAGGGGGTGGTGTGGGTGGTAAGGGAGGGGGTGGGGGCAGGAGGGAGAAATGACCCAAGCTTTGTATGCACATATGAATAATAAAACAATAAAAAAATACATAAAGAACTATTAAAACTCAATAATAAGAAAATAAACAACCCAAGTAAAAGTGTACAACCAGGCACCCATGGCTCACACCTGTCATCCTAGCTGCTCAGGAGAATTACAGTTGGAAGTCAGCCCTGGGCAAATAGTTCATGAGACCCTAGCTTGAAAATATCCAACACAAAAACAGGGCTGGTGGAATGGCTCAAGTGGTAGAGTACCTGCCTAGCAAGCGCAAGGCCCTGAGTTCAAACCCCAGTACCTTCAAAAGGAAAGAAAAAACTAGATATACTCTTACCATATGATTCAGTAATTGCTCTCCTCCCTATTTGCACAAATTTATTAAAAACTTATGTCCACATAAAAACCTGCAACAAATATTTATAGCAGCGAAATGCATAATTACTCAAACTTACAAAGAACAAAGATGTCTTTCAGTAGAGGAATGAATAAATAAGCAAGGTACATTCAAATAATGGAATATGGACTATCGAACCATAAAAATGATGTGGAAGATGCTAGGTGTGAAGACACGTGACTGCAAATCCCAGCATTTAGGAGGCTGAGGCAGGAGAATCTCAAGTTCAAGGCTAGCCTGGGCTATATAGGAAGATAGGAAGATCCTGTCTCAAAACACAAAAGTGGGGGGAGGGGAAGGGTGAAGTAGAGGAACCTTCAATGTCAGTGGAAGAAGCCAATCTGAAAGGCTACAGACTGCATGATTCCAAAACTATACCATTGTGGAAAAAACGATGGAGATGGTAAAGGGATGATGGTTTCCAGGAATTGGGGGAAGGAGAGATTAATATAAGTAGAGCACAGAGGATTGCTGAGAGCAACGAAACTACTTTGACACCATAGTGGTATATTTTTGCCGTTGCCCATTTGTCAAAATCTGCAGAATGCACACCAAGCATTCTGAAGCCTGGTGTGAACTATAGGCTTTGATATATCAAATTGTAACAAACATATCACTGTCCTGCCTGATGCTGAAAGTGGCAAAGGCCACGCATTTGTGAGGCAGAGGGTATTTTGGAAGTCTGTATCTTCTGCTTGATTTTGCTGTAAATCTAAAATTGCTCTGAATGATAAAACCTGTTTAAAAATGCCAAGTTTTACGCATTGAGAGACAACATTCTTAATACGTATATGTGATAAAGAATTGATATCATGATATATAAAGGAATCCTATAAATCAAAAATAGAAATACAACCCATTTAGAAATTAGGGTTGGGTGCTGGCGGCTCACGCCTGTAATCCTAGCTACTCAGGAGGCAGAGATCAGAGGGATGGCGGTTTGAAGCCAGCCCAGTCAAATAGTTCTTGAGACCCTATCTCAAACAATCTCAGCACAAAACAGGGCTGGTGGATCCATCAAGGTCAGAGCCCTCAGCATTCATCCACTTCCCAAAAGCACGTCAGCTGACAACCAAGCCTCCTAAGGGACTTAGGCAGATGAAAATGGCTTGGATAGTGATAAGGAATCACATCCTGGACTGCTGATGTTAATGAAATGACTTGTGACACACAATAGGGTCTTGCTGACTCAAAGTGCCTATAACACACAGAAAATAACAGCCCTTGTCTGACCATCATGTGGGAGGAGCTGATGGAGCATAGCCAGTCTTTGGAAGTTAACAATACATTAACTCAGTTTTCCAAGACTGACCATACCCATGTCTGCAGACCCGAATAAAAGCTTGAGGTCTTTGAGTTGGGCGCCTGTGACTCACACCTATAATCCTAGTTACTCAGGAGGCAGAGATCAGGAGGATAGAGGTTCAAAACCAGACTGGGCAAATATCCTCGAGACCCTATCTTGAAAAAAATCCTTCTCAAAAAAGGACTGGTGAAGTGGCTTAAGGTGTAGGCCCTGAATTCAAACTCCAGCACTGAAAAAAAGAAAGCTTGAGGTCTTGGGACTCCCAGCGCAGAGCTCCCCCTTGAGCCTGCCCACCCTCCTGACTGGAGAGTGTACTTTTGCTTCAATCTCTGTATCCATCCTTGACAAGAACTTTCTGGCCCCAGGTCTGGTGACCCAAATCTGGTGACAAACGGATATTTCAGATTCAAACTATAACATTCCACTTGTCTCCTCAAAGGCTCATCATCATCTCAAAAAGCAGTTCATCTCCAACAGTTTCCAAAGTCTTAACAGTTCTGGTATTGCTCAAAAGGTCAAGTCCAAAGTTTCCTCTGCGACTCAAAGCTAACTCTTAGCTGTGACCCCTGTAAAATCAAAAAGAAAGTTACATACTTCCAAGATACAAGGACATGGGGTATGTATTACCATTCCAAAAAGGAGGACTAGGAGCATAGAAAAGAGGGATGGGACCAAGGCAAGACTGAAACCCAGGAGGGCGAATGAATGTCCAGCATTTGGGGTGCACACTGGTGTGCTGAGCAAGCCCCACCCCCATGGCCTTGTCAGCTGCAGTCCACAGGGCCTTTCTCTTGGCTGGCTCTGCTTGCGGCTTTCCTCTTGAGATTCGTGCTATCTAGGTGCTAGGTTCCTGCTATCTCCAACATCCTGAGGTCTCCATCACATCTTCAGCTTCACCCTTGGAGCTTCATGTGTAGCTCTCTTAGAGGGCACCTTCAGGGACTCCGACCCTGCTATACACTGCCTGGTGTCCCAGGTCTTCCTTTGAAGTCTGGGTGCATTCTGCATGCCTGCAAATCCAGCATCATATGGATGATGCAACGTCTGCTTCTAGCAGTGGCTCTGCATGTCAGGGTGGCTGAACTGGGGAAGCACTTCCTTAGACAGCCCTGTGAAAGCAGGGTGCACCACAGGCTGTTTCTTCTCAAAACAAAAACTTCTTTTTCTTTTGGTGGGACTGGGGTCTGTACTCATGGCAACATTTTCAGTACATTTTGCTCTGGTTATTTTGGAGATGAGAGTCTCATGAACTATGTCCCTGGACTGGTCTCAAATGGTGATCCTCCCAATCTCAGCCTCCTAAGTAGCTAGGATTACAAGTGTGAGCCACAGATCCCAGCTCTTTTTTGTTTAAACAGTCTCTCTATGGAGCCTAGGCTGGCTTCAAACTCACTATCCTCCTGCCTTAGCCTCCAAAGTGCTGGGATTAAAGGTGTGTGTGCCTAGCAAGAAGTTTAATCTTTGGTTTTGTGATGGGTGTGGTCTTGTTGATTCCTGAGGTGTCCTCAGGGCATCTTTCTTGTCATCCTTATACAAAGTAGGTGGTTTCTTTTCCTTCTTCCTCTCTCTCTCTCTCTCTCCCTTTTCTTTCTTTCTTGTGGACTAGGGTTTAAACTCAGGTCCTCCACCTTTAGCCACTCCACCATCCTTTTTTTTGTGATGGGTTTTTTCAAGATAGGGTCTCTCAAACTATTTGCCCAGGCTGGCCTTGAATCATGATCCTCATGATTTCTACCTCCTTAGTAGCTAGGATTACAGGTGTGAGCTACTGGTGCCCATCTTTGGTGGCTTCTTTTCAATGGAGCTAATCTCTTCAACAACCACACCTTCCTTGTCCACAACTTTCAACATGATACATTTCTGACCAAACTGTGTGGCTTTTCTAATTTTTCCTCTCTGCTTTTGCTCCCAATTCTCACTATAAACCTGGCTAAAAACAGTCAGCAAAAATGTTTTGAAACAAAGAAATCTAAAACAAGAAAGAAAAAAAGCAGCCAGAAATAACCAAGCCACAGCCTGAATGCTGGGCCACCTTCCAGTTCCTTCTGCTATATTAGTTAATCCATCACCTTTGAACTCAGCCTCCCACAGTCTTAGGGCATGGATAAAATGTAGACATGTTCTTTACCACAGTGTAACATAAATGACTTCTAGTCCACTTTCCAAGAGTCCTTGCTATCTGAAATCTCTTGAGCAGTCTTTTCAGTCCATGGGTCTATCTGCATTCTGGTTTTCTGAGCTCCCACCAGAATCACCTAGTAAGCTCTGCTTATAGCATTCTAGGGCTTCTCTAGCTCATATTCCAACTTTTCCAAATTCCTCCTACAAACCAGTTCCAAAGGCTTCTGAGCCACATGGTCAGGGAGTCATGGCAATGACCCAGAGAAAACTTTCCTAGTACCAGTTTTCTGTGTTAGTCAGACTTCTCTTTAGTTTAACAAATACCTCAGAAAAACAACTTAAGGAGGAAAATAATTATCTTGTTCCTTGCCATTTCTTCTGACTCCTCTCTGCTTCCTTCTGCCAGGAGGTGAGGAACTCTGCTGCACTATGCCCTCTACTTCATGATGCTCAGCCTCACCACAGGTTGACATTGATGGGATTAAGTGATGATGGATCAAAACCTCTGAAACTTTGAAACAAAGTAAATCTTTTTAGGGATGATGGAATGACTCAAGCAGTAGAAGGCCTGCCTAGCAAGCATGAAGCTGAGTTCAAACCCCAGTACCAATAAATAAATAAAACAAACAAACAAATAAATGAATCTTTGCTCCCTTGTTTTTTTTTTTTTTTTCTTAGATATTTGTCACAGCAACAAAAAGTCTAACTGGAACTTTCTGGGGATGATGGAAAAGTCCTATATCTTCATGGGGTGTGGGTTATAATGAGTATATATATATATATATATATATATGAGTATATATATATATGAGTATATATATTATATATATAATATATATATGAGTATATATATATGAGTATATATATTATATATATAATATATATATATGAGTATATATATATATAGTTGTTAAAACTCATACAATTGTATACTTAATAGCTGTGCATTTTGCTGTATGTAAATTTTATACCCGTAACAAACAAGGACCACTGTAAGCTGGTCAAGCAAGACACATCATCTATACATCTTTTTTGTTCATTTTTTTATCCATGAAGCCTGGAAGAGTATCTAGAACACAAAGAACTCATGGGAAATAAAACAGATGAACCACTTTTGGGGCAGTTTAGACATATATATTAGAGAAGGGGCTCTTCCTTCTGTGCTTTTCTTAGACTGTCAACAATTGCTCTACTTGTGAGAAAATTAATGTTTTTTAATAGTAGTTTATGTGAATGCTTGATATTGTGTATATCTACCATATAGCTAATTCTCTTTGCTTGTTCTCTCTTGCTACAACTGTCTAAATTGACTAATTTTTAAAAATTTATCTTATTATGTACAGCCAAAGCAAAAAATAAAATCATGAGTGTGTTTGACAAAAATCATCTTTGTTCAACTAATGATTTTAAAGATAATATCCCCTCAGAAAGAAATGACGAAATGTATTCCATATTGTATTTTTTGTTTCCAATATTATTCTTAAACAAAAGCATTTATTAGGAGTGTTTTCTCTACTAATAATAATTTCTAATAATTTTAAGGTGTTTAAAAATTTTAAAGGTTATATAACTATACAACTGTAACTCATTTTGGGATAATGTGGGAAAAAATCCTCTAGCTGTCTAACATTAAAATGCAATTATTTTCAATACTTAAATGTGACTTGAAAGAATAAAATTTTAAAGCTTCAGTTAAAAGAAAGCAGATGGCAAAGATGTGTTTATTGAATTCTAGCTATAAAAATGTGATGTCTAAATTCCAGATGAGAATGAGCAAATAGGAATGTGTAAATGTTAATATTTATACATCAGAGCTGTATTTCCAAGAATACTTTACCTTAGATTAAGTGAAAATTGCTCGGAAAATCTTGAGTCTTTCTGAAAATGAAAATAATTGCATCTTAAAAGCCAGAAGTTTCAACAACTTCCACATCAAAAAATAGAGTTCCAGTTTATTTGAAAAGATGTTTGGAAACTTTTACTCTAAGCATAAAAGGAAACTTCTGAACCACCTACAAGCTGAGATTCTTTACTTTCAAAGGGAGGTCACATTCCTGTGCCCTGGCCACCATGGGCAGTCTCCTTCATTAAAATATATCTGGGTTTAGCTGGTCACCAGTAGCTCATGCCTATAATCCTAGCTATTCAGGACACAGAGATCAGGAGGCTCTTGGTCTGATGGCAGCCTGGGCAAACAGCTTACAACACCCTATCTCCAAAAATCTCAATGCAAAACAGCGCTGATGGAGTGGTTTAGCACCTGCCTAGCAAGTGTGAGGCCCTGAGTTCAAATACCAGTACTGCCAAGAATAAATAAATAAATAAATAAATATACAACTGGTTTGGTTCCTGCCATATGTGATAAATTTGTAACAGATAATAAATATGGAAGATTATATTTCTATAGTATCCATTTCGCTTTCTATTCTCTTAGCCTCTGCAAGTCTGAAGGTTTTCCATGTTTTCCTTTCTTCCCTCCTTCCCTCCCTCCCTTCCTTCTTTCTTCCCTCTACCCAGAGTACAGCCCAGAATGTACTCTAGAATGAAGAGTTCATTTTCAAAGCAATCAGCAGGAAACTTAAAAGGACCAAGCTTCTGCTACCATCTCTTTACAACGAGCTTTGGAAAATAGACCGAATCATTTCATGGATCAGGGCTTCTTGTGTGATCCTCCTTTTGATACAAGTAGGTTTAGTAATTGGAGATTACTACCAAAGCATAATGTTCACTATTTGACTTATCCAGAAATTTATTCTTGGGCTGGGAGGACTGCTCAGTGGTAGAATTCTTGCCTAGCAAGTGAGGGGTCCTGGTTCAATACCCAGCACTACAAAAAGCAAAACAAAAAAATGTTTTATCTTAACACAAATATTCAAAATACCAAGCACTATTGTCTGAGATAAAGCAAGGCCACCAATTACTTACAAGAAGGCAGTTTGAAATGTGGTTAAGGGTATGGATTTGTCCATCCTGTTATTCCGAGGTGACTTAAGCAAGGACTAAAATAATTTAGGCCTTTATTTTCTAGTTCATCAAATAGTGATAATGATAGTAATTTCCTCAAAGGGTCATTGAGAATATTGTGTGATAATACTTATCAAACACTTAGCACAGTACCTGATATGTACAGTTTATAAGGTTGTCAACTCTTCGCACAGTTGTGACTTCACCTACAGGTCCCATTTTCAGGGTTAAAGCCAATATTGCCATGGTTGGAGACCTGCGAGAGATGTTATTCCACAGTGTGTCACTAATAATGGGCCCAAGTGAAAGCTATTCTTACTGCCTTTACACTTGTGGATCTCTTCACATTTGGTGTGAAGAGCATCCTATCTGGCCAATAGGATGCTGGGGCCTTTGAGGACAATACCAATGTCTAATATCTCCTTGAAGTACTAAGTCTGATTATTTGTAAACTTTTTTTTTGGCTGTACTGGGGTTTGAACTCAAGGCCTCATGCCTGCTAGGCAGTCATTCTACAACTTGAGCCACTCCACTGGGGCTTGAACTGAGGTCCTACACCTTGTGCCACTCCACCAGCCCTTTATTGTGATGGGTATTTTCAAGATAGGGTCTCTCAAACCATTTGTGTGGGCTGGCTTTGAACCATGATCCTCCTGATCTCTGCCTTCTGAGTAGTCAGAACTATAGGCATGAGCCACCAGCACCTGGCTTGATTACATTTTCAAAGAGGAGATACAATTTAGCCCTTTTTTTTGACAACACTGGAGTTTGAACTCAGGGACTCACACTTGCTAGGCAGATGATCTACCACTTGAGTCAATCTGTTAGCCCTTTTTTTCTATTGGGTATTTTTGAGATGTGGTCTCAAGAACTGTTTACCTGGGCTGGCCTCAGACCTCGACCTTCCTGATCTCTGCCTCCTGAGTAGTTAGGACCATAGGTGTGAGCCACCAGTGCCTGGCTTGTTTTTTGTTTTTGTGACATTTCTGGGCTTGAACTCAGGGCCTCATGCTTGCTGGGCAGGCGCTCTACCTTGAGCTATTCTACCAGCTGTAGGTACTTTGTATTTGAGATTCCTGTTAGACATCTTCGGAAGAGGCAAATAGAAGTTGGATATAAGTGTGATGAGGTCTGTGAGCTTGACACTGTATTATAGAGAGGTCCATGAGTTTGGAAAAACTTGGGAGTTGTCAACATGTAGCTGGTTCTTACTTAGAGAAATGTGACTGAACAGGATCACCCAGGGAGAGGACATCAAGTAAGGAGGTGGGGGGCAGGGAGGACAGACCTAAGTAAATCCTGGAACATTCCACAATTTGGGAAGATGATAAGCCACAAAAGAGACTAAGCTGAAGTGGGTCAGAAAGTCAGAGGAGTGAGGAGCAGCAAGGCAAAACCAATCATTGCTATGTCCAGCTGTCAGAGTCCCTTGCTCTTTTCATCTCACTCTCAATGCCTCATCTGTCTCAGGGACTTTTTCCAGTTTTGGTGAGTGACTTGGCTACACATCTGTAGTTTCCAAGCTGATCCTGTGCTTTCCATAATTCTCACTAACAAGTCTCAGTTTTGCATGTGTCTTCTGATTTGGTCCCCTTGTAATTTTAGGAGCAGAGCCTAGATCAGAATATCCCTTTACCAGTTCCAGCTCACACCAGCTCCATCTCATTTGCCTTCCTCTCCACTGGAGGAGGAGGAATAGCAGCTCTTGATGTTCTCAGTTGCAGATCCGATCCCCCCACACACACTAATTCTCTTTTCAGGTGACACTTCCTAAAACTTACACTGAGCCCTGCTTCCCTCAATTTCCTCCTTGCCTGGGTGTAGCCAGTCTCAAGTCCCTCCATCTCTGTACAATCCTGCCACCATGCCAGGCCAACTGCAGACTCTAATGCCTTTGCTGTCTCCCCTTGGGCTTTTCAAGCCAGGTTTGGAAGGAAGTCACATCTTCTGAAGCCAGCCTAATAGACTGTCCAAGTCAACTCATTAACATACCAAAAAGACACTTTTGAAGATTACAAGAATCTTAAGAGTTGTATGCCAGGAAAGAAAATGAATACCAAATATATTTCACAATATCACAGTCCACCCACCCATCTCCACCCCAACTCCATCAAGTCTTTGAATACAGATTCTTTTTTTTAATTCAAAAACTTAAAAGCTTTATTTGATATAATAATTGTACATACTTATGGGATACATTGTCATATTTCTCTTTTAAAAAATGTTTTTTATTAGTATATGATAATTATACAGGGTGTTTTATTGTGCCATTTCCATATATATTTATGTTTAAACCAAACTGGGGATATATATTCTACATTTATGATATAAATAAATGTATTTACTATATACTTATATAAGTATCCCAAGTTTGGTTTAAACACAGATCATTAGTATCAAAAAGATATACTACTCAAAAGATATTGCCACATTACTATGATCCTCTTCAATCATTAATAATAATTAGCATAGCCCATGATCTGTATGAATACATGTCCTAAGATGACACCACTCAGGTTTACAGCCTTCCATTCCAGTTTGTGTTTGTTTGTTGGTTGGTACTGAGGTTTGAATTCAGGTCCTTGTGCTTGGCAGGCAAGCACTGCATAACTTGAGGCACATCTCCAGTCCTCCATTCAGTCTCCTAGATTCCAAATATAGGAGTGGCCTCAGCAAACATACAGCTTCACTCTTTCAGACATCCAGAATAATTGAGCTAAGAGACAATCTCATCTCTTGCTCTGGACCTTTTCCAAGGTGTTAATGTAATAACAGATTTCCCTCAATTCATTTTCTCATCCCTTTGCCCTCAGCTACTAATCTTCCTTCTCTTCATTTATACCTAACCTGTTCCACCTTTGGAAGGGATACTCAGTTCAGCCACTGTCTTTGTTGAGACTGCAGCCAGCAATACTAGTCTGGTTAAGTGCCATCCTCAGCCCATTCCCATTCAGATAGGGTGAGGTTCCACAAATGCACAACCAGCAGGCTACTTTTTACCACTCAGCAATATAGTTGCATTCACTGTTACCTCCAAGTCTGCTGATGGAGTGAGGCACAAGTAACCCTGCCCTCTCAGCTCCTGGGTATTCTGACATAAAGTTCCTGAGTTGCAGCTTGCTCTGTGCCCAGTGCGTCAGGTGAAGAAAAAGGAAAAAAGAGTTGAGGTGATGTAGGGAAGAAAAAAAACCTTACAGTTCTAATGCTAGTGAACTCCTCCCTTGGCAAGAATTGCACAGTCACACCAGAATCCTTCTCCACCCTCTCTTCCCCAGATCCACCAGGAAAATTGAAGAATATCTTCTGGGAACATTCATTTGGTCCCATGCAAGGTGAGTGCAAGCATGTACTCATGAAGTATGTAGGGCAGTCCATCATTTTGCCTCCCTTCTTCTCCATTTCAGACAACTGATCTTTCAGTTACCTGGTCTGTTTCTCTATCAAACTATTGCTCTAAGGAGACAGAGCCCATTGCTGGACATTATGGGTTATAGAGTGTGTTCCATGGTCTGAGGAAATGACGACCAGCCATCTAAATCTGTGCAGCAGCTGTGTTTTCCTACAGTGCTCTGAGCATTTGTATCTTTGACTGCATCTAGAGACAGAGTCTATTCCTGTCAAGACTCACTTGTAGTCACCAAGGCCACTGCATGAATCTTAACTTGCCAGCTATGTTCAGGGCCTTCCCACTGGGGAATCTGCCATATAACTATGACTCTGTCTCTTTTGCTGACAGAACAATTGTGTGTGTGTGTGTGTGTGTGTGTGTGTGTGTGTGTGGTACTGGGACTTGAACTCAGGGCCTATGCCCTTGAGCCATTTTTTGTGTGTGTATGAAGGGTTTTTTTCAAGATAGGATCTTGCAAACTATTTGCCCAGTCTGGCTTCAAACCTTGATCCTCCTAATCTCTGCCTCCTGAGTAGCTAGGCTTAGAAGCCACTGGCATTTGGCTTTTTTAATATGTGTATGATTTTATTTTATTTTTTATTTTTTGGTGGCACTAGTGTTTGAACTCAGGGCCTCACACTTGCTAGGCAGGTGCTCTTATTGCTTGAGCCACTCTGCCAGCAAGCAGAACAGATCTTATTGGTATTACATGTGTGAGAGGGTGTAGAAGAAACAGGTCTAGATTCAGCACAGCTCTGCATTGCTGGAAGGCCTCCATATCCACTCATTTCTTGACCCATGTGGTCACTTTAAATGAGCACACGGGGATATCTGCTTGACAATTCCAGTCACCTTCCAAACCTAGAAGGGAGTTCCTCCATTAATGCATCTCTCAAATTCCCAATAGGTCTGTGACCCAAATAGGCATCACCTTAATAAGCTAGGTTCTATTGTCCTCCTGTCTGACTGTATGGCAAGGTCATTTGTCACTGCCCACAAGTCAATCAAAACCTAGACTTAAGCATTTTACCACTGTTCAATTTTTCTATTACTGCTAGGAAAACAGCATGCAATTCATGCCATCAAGTGGATTTGTTTTTACCTTTCATCGCAGTGCAGAGTAGCATCCTTCCAAATAGATTGTTGCCTGTTCACCTTGAAATTACCATCCATAAACCCAGAAGCTCTTTGTCATTAGTTGAGAACTATTTATAGGGCACTGTAGAATCAGCCACTACTCGACAGTTCCAGATTTAGTCCTAGGGGAAAAAGACTCCCTGCTTATGAGGGTCTCCTCCTTGCAATCTCTAAGTATCACATTCCTGCATAAACCATTTACATTTTATTATGACACTCTTCTAGGGGCTGAGATGGCCCCATTAGAGTGTTTCTTTGACATCACTCAAGACAGCCTGCTAGATACCTTAAAGCAACTGAGGCCAATAGGAAAAGGGGAACAGGTACTAGAGAAAAGGTTAGATCAAAAAGAATTAACCTAGAAGGTAACACCCACGCACAGGAAATCAATGTGAGTCAATGCCCTGTATAGCTATCCTTATCTCAACCAGCAAAAACCCTTGTTCCTTCCTATTATTGCTTATACTCTCTCTACAACAAAATTAGAAATAAGGGCAAAATAGTTTCTGCTGGGTATTGAGGTGGGGGAGAGGGAGGGTCTTATTTAGCATACCCAATCAATATTGGTTGAAGGGTGGATTTACATGCTTCCTCTTTTACAACGTTGGGTTGGAGAATTGTTTTCCAACCAGATATCATATCCATTCCATAAAACATTTAGGTAAAGGAAACACAGCTTCATTATATAAAACCTATTTAAACAGCAACTTTCATAGTCCTATCAACTTTTACAGTTTTATGTTCTCTCAGTCAAATTGTAGCCCTAGTCAGGGATACATCAATGGATCTTGGTACAGATAGTGCTCTAGATCAAGTAGTTTTTATTTTTATTTTATTTTTTGGCAGCACTTGGGGTCTCATGCTTGCTAGGCAGGTGCTTTACCATTTGAGCCACTCTGCCAGCCCTCAAGGAGTTTTAGATATTTCTCTTCACCATCCAGGACCACTTTACCACTGGTGTGTAGTACCTAAGGCTTTGGGTCCTTAGGTGCAGAGCTGAGCCTTAGAGAGGCGGGCTCTTTTGTCTATTCTTATCTTGATTAATCTGCCTGACTATTGCAATTTCAGCTCGTTTCTCATTGTAACCTTTGCCTCTGACTCTTTAAATGTCTTCAAATAGCAACCACAGCAGATCTATTAGCAGTCCCTTATGTTGGGAGACCAGCAGAGGAGCCCTTTGTTCTACCCAAATCTTCTCATCAATCTCCACTTTATTCATTACCTTCTTTTTTTTTTTTTTTTGGTGGTACTGGAGTTTGAACTCAGGACCTCACCCTTACTAGGCAGGCACTCTACCACTTCAGCCACTCTGCCAGCCCTTTTTTGTGTTGGATATTTTTGAGATAGGTCTTGTGAACTATTTCCCAGGGCTGGCTTTAAACCTTGATCCTCCTGGGCCTCCTGATTAACTAGGATTATAGGCATAAGCTGCCAGTGCCCAGCTTCTTTTTTTCTTTTTTCTATTCTCTCTCCTGCTCCCTCTTTCTGTCTTGTTTCTTTCTAGCCCAAGGTCCCTATTCCATTTCTTAATAACCATCTAAAGATTTCCACCCTGCTGGGACCATACCTATGACTTTCACTTTTCTTTGTCCTCTTAGTTTCACCTTTACAATGTTTTCTTTGTTCACTTTATTTCTTAATCACTTAAAAATTTTTACCTTTCTAGTTTAGGTCCTTGGCTCTCTCCTTTCCTTTCCCCATTCTCTTGTTAATTGACTTGATGTTTTTATTAGTATCTGGAAGATCTAAGATGAGAGAAAGTGAATTCAGTAAGACTTCTTGAACTATCTTTCAATTTTTCTGGCAGCAAGTCTCTATGGGGCACCCACATTAAAGAGGTTCCCTTAACCACAGAATTTACCATGACATGGGTAATAGGCATATTCAGTGGTTGAGTATCCCAATCCTGATAAAGCCAGACCCAAAGCCATTTGGCTTGAATACAACACATATTAACTACTTTATCATACATGTTCCACCTGGTATTTATAAACAGTTAAAAGACAAGATTATAGCCAGGCATGGTGATCTGACTGTAATCTTAGCTACTTGGGAGATGGAGGAGGATTCTAGTTTGAGGAAAGCCAGAACAAAAAAATTTGAGAAACCCTATCTCAATCAATATGGATGCAATGTTGCATGCCTGCCATCCCAGCTATGTGGGGAAGCACAAAAAAGGAGGATCACCATGCAGGCTGCATAAAGTAAGACCCTAGTCTCAAAAATAACCAACACATAAAGGGCTGGTGGAGTGGCTCAAATAGTAGAGCTCCTGTCTAGCAAGCACAAGGCCCTGAGTTCAACCTCTAGTATTCCCCCTCCAAACAAAAGACAAGATTGCAACAAATATAATTTCAGAGTTTAATTGGTGGCTTCTTCTTCTTCTTCTTTTGCCAATTTTTTTCTACTTTTTTTTATCTGGTGGGACTGGGGTTTGAACTCAGAGGTTCACACTTGTAAAGTAGGCACTTTCCTGCTTGAGTCACACCTCCAGTCCATTTTGCTCTGGTTATTTTGGAGATGAGGTCTTGAAAACTATTTGCCTTGGCTGACAGCCCAGAATCGCCAGCCTCCCTATCTGAGCCTCCCAAGTTGTTAGGTTTCAGGCATGAGCCACCAGTGCCCAGCTATTTGCCAATTCTTGAATTAGGCAGTAGTCTGTACCAAAAATGGTTTGGAATGTTCCATTCCACCAGTTGGGCAGGTTATATTTATAGCCAGAGAAAAGAAAGTGACACAGAAAATGTAAGTGAAGTTCAGAGACAACCTAACTGGTTACAGTTTTGTCTATCTCATTTGAACATGGTTTGAACAGTTGGCCACGTGTGACTGATTTAATCTCAGTTACTTTTATGAGTAGGTAACAGACAATTTACACAGCATGTTAAGTTATAGCTCACTATGTATAGAGAAATCCTTAAGTAAAACTTAAAATATGTTCAAAGGTAGCTTTAGGCTAAATGTAGCAAGGTGAGGTTGAGCAGTTCCCCTGCTCAGGGTGAACATGTTTCCCCATGGCTTGATCCAGTCCATAGACTGGCTGCCCCCTTAGGAATAACCCTGTGCATGTCAGGATCATGTACAGCCATTTGATCCTTCCATAATGTCAACCTAAAAGGTTAAGCAGAGGCACAGCAAGAATAAGAACCAAGTTTATTTGAGCCAAAATGAGGATGGTCATCCAGGGATAAAACATCAATTCTAATTGCTAAGAATATATGCTCCCCACATGGTATCTATTATGGTTTGGACATAAGTGTCCCCCAAAGGGCTCATGTATTGAAGGGTTGGTCTCCAATGTAAGCAGTGCTCAGAGGTGGGGCATTGGGAAGTGATTGGAGAATGAGGGCTCTGCTTTAAGAATGGATTAATCCATTGATGCATTCATAATCTGGTGGTATTATTAGAAAGTGATGGAAATGTTAGGAGATGGGGCTGGGTTAGGGGAAATAGGTCACTGGAGGTGTGCCTTTGAAAAGTTGTACATGATCTCCATCCCTTCCTCCTTCTCTTCTACCTGGCCGCAGGTTCCACCGTTGGTTCAAAAACAATGGAGCCAGTCAGCATGACTAAAACCTCTAAATCCCTGAGCCAAAATAAATCCTCTCTTTCTTAAATTCTTGTCTCACACTTTTGGTCACAGTGGTGAAAGTCTGACTAACACAGTGTTTGAGGGGTCTGGTTTTCCAGATTAACAAAAATAACATATAGGAGGTTACAGCAAACAGGTTGTTACAATTGCATTGACTGGCATGAACAGCACAGGACATTGACTGATCATTGGTCACTTATGTTATATATTCCAGGGAAGAACTGCTACAAGCAGGAATAAGGCAATCTCCAAGCTATTAATGACTCTAATGATGTCAGTACATCTAGAAGGAACTAAGATGAAATAGTTAAAGGTTAAATTAGCTGGATTATGAGACTATGGGTTCCCAGAGGGCTGGCCTGTGTCCATTGGACCCAATAGGAGTCTGCAGACCTGCTTTCTTTTATTTATAACTTCAATATTGAGCTGTGCCCTGCATCAGCCCCAACATGTTCTTCCACTCTGCAGCATTTAAAAACAAAAATGCTGCTTCTAATTTAGTTATTCTCAGAATCCATTTTTGGCCAGGCACCAGTGACTCATGCCTAAAATCCTAGTTACCCAGGAAGCCGATATCAGGTGGATCACAGTTTGAAGCCAGCCCAGGCAAATAGTTCTGCGAGACTCTATCTTGAAAACCCTTCACAAAAATAGGGTTGATGGAGTGGCTCAAGGTGAAGGCCCTGAGTTTAGGCATCAGTACTGCAAAAAAAAAAAAAAAAAAATCCATTTTCCTAAAGGCTTATCAGGAAGCTGATGACACCAACCCAGAAAATAAAATAATTTCTTCACAATTTAGTTTCAATAGCTTCAGTTTTGCTCTTCTCCTACCTCAACTGCATTTTGGTCACAAGCCTTAGAGGCTAGTATTATATTAGTCAGACTTTTTGTCACTGTGACCCAAATACCTAACAGGAAAAACTTAAGGGAGGAAAGATTTATTTTGGCTTATGATTTCAGAGGGTTCAGTCCATGGTTATGTGGCCCCATACACGTGGGCAGAGCATCACGATAGCTAGGATTATAGGTGTGAACCACCAGTGTCCTGCTCACATTTTTTTTTTTAAATTTGTGGTACTTGGTTTTGAACTCAGGGCCTCACACTTGCTAGGCAGATACTTTACCACTTGAGCCATGCCACCAGCCCTTTATTGCTTTAGTTATTTTTGGATGGGGCCATGGGGTTTTTACTTAGGGCAGTTCTCAGCAATCCTTCTATCTACACCTCCCACATAGCTTGGGTTACAGCCCTATTTCACTTTTTTCTGATTAGTTTGCATTTCTCACCCATCCAGTGAACCAACACCCTGGAAATTGAATCCATTACTGAATTCCACGGTAACTTCTGCCTTTAGTAACTGATTATAGCATAGCTGCGGATTTAGACCCTGGGTAACCACACGGCCATCCAGAAACCAAAGATTCCTCACCTCTCACCCTTCTATCCTCTTTTGCCTCACACTAGATGCTCCTGTGAGTTTGGACCATTCTAGTAAATTTCACTTTACTGATACAAACTCTGAGAATATAGGGAAACAACAGCAAACTCAGTTTCTCCTACTCTCTCCTACACTCTCAACATGCTTCTGATACCACATGTTTGGGTGGGAGTTTTCCCCATACCCCAAGCAAGCAATTGGTCTGCAGTGGATACTGGCCAGGAGTCCTCTAATTCAACTCAATTGTGACACCAGCTGGAGACAGTGTCAGACGCCACCAGGGCCATCAGATACTTAGTGTCACAAGACTGCTATCAATAACAAGCCTCACACGGTATTTTTACCTGTGCTTGCTAACTGGCTAGAAACCATGGTTTCCAAAACCCATCTTGGGTTTAATTTTCTAGGGTGACTTACAGAACTCAGGGAAGTTTACCAGTTTTGCACACTAGGCAGTTGCTCTTACCACTTGAGCTACTCCACCAGCCTTTTTTTTGTGATGGGTTTTTTCAAGATAGGGCTCTCGAACTATTTGCCTGGGTTTGGCTTTGAACCGCTATCCTCCTTATCTCTGTTTCCTAAGTAGCTAGGATTACAAGTGCCTGACTCCAGGATAATTCTTGATGCTTCGAGATCACCACTTAGGCACAAATCCCATCTCCTGCAGTAAAGATCTTGAAAAGGGGTGGCAGGGGTTGGGAGGGAATCCCCATTAATGTTAATTTGAATGGAATACATATTAAAAAACTAAAAGCTAGTAATTATTAAATCATACTTTAGTTTCTATTTTTAAAATGGACATCACAATATTATCTCCCATTAATATACACTGTAATAAAAAATATTAAAACAAAAACTTTAATATGTTCTTTTGGCTTTTCAAACACATGCTAGTTCATTATTTTAATAAAATACACTAACAGATGTTAGGCAGAATGTAGCCACATCTGGGACATATAAAACACCATTCCAAGTCTCCATGGGAGGGAAATAGCAATATTGATTCATTCTCCTCAAAAATCTTATTCACTAGCCCATTTCATTTAACCTGTTTAATTCCTTTAAGTTGACTAGTTAGAGCATAAGAGTAACACCAATTATTTGGGTTGTCTTGGGAATATCAAAAGGAGCTCCAACACCAAGGGAAGAGCCACTCACAGAAATGCACTATGCTGAAACACAAATAAAACTTCACTGAAGCTTGTGGCTAGCATTATATTTTTTCAGCTGAAGAGGTTATAAATCTTGAGTTGCCTGCTTCCTGAAGCCACCTTGAATTATAGGTCTCTTTAGGCCTTTCTACAATGTTTTTACTTGACTTGGCTCTTTCAGAAAGAGCACAATGCGTCTTTTAAAATGTAGCAAATAAAGATTTTGGTAGAGAATTTTTTTTTTTTCCTTTTTGGTGGCACTGGGTTTGAACCTAGGGCCTCATGGTTGCCAGGCAGGTGCTTTAATCATTTGAGCCACTCTACCAGCCCTGTTAAGTGTTGGGTTTTTTCAAGATAGGGTCTCAAGAACTATTTGCCCGGGCTGGCTTTGAACCATGTTCCTCCTGATCGCTGCCTCTTGAGTAGCTAGGATTACAGATGTGAACCACTGGTACCTAGTGGTAGGGTTACATTTTGACAGTAGTATATTGTTCAACCCCAACCTAGTCCAGTCTTCTAGCCTTTTGTTTTCAATTTTGTTTTGTTCTCTTTAAGGAAGTTTCCTAAGAAAGCAAAAACAAAACCTACTGGTTTCCTGTCAGTGGATCAGGTTCATGGATTGTTATATTTTGCCTTATTTCTAGCTTCTTAAAAATAGACCACCCTGAGAATTGGCATAAATAACAATGTGGACAGGAAGATCTGGATATGTTTGCCTCACTCAGGTACTCATACTTTCTAAGCAGTCATTCTACCACTTGAGCTACTCTTTTAGCCCTTTTTATATGGTGGGTATTTTCAAGATAAAGTCTCAGTAACTATTTGCTCAGGCTGGCTTCAAAACTTGATCCTCCAGATCTCTGCCTCCAGTATAGTTAGGATTACAGGTGTGAGCCACTGGCACCTGGCTCTCACAGACTACTTTCTAGGAAGAGGAAAGATACCTCAGTTGCCGTAAGTGTGTAGCACGGAGTGGTGACACAGGTGTGGAATAATGAAAGACCTCCTGCACTGGGACTCAAATGACCAAGGTTTGAGCCTCAGTTTTGCCACTTCCAAGCTCAATGTTTAGGAGAGTTATTGAACCCAGAAATCACATTCTTTCATCTACAAAGAAGGAATAATACCTTGGAGTACTATTCAGAAGATTTAGTGAAGTTATGGATCTACCAGTAATCTATAAACTATGACACACACATAGCTTAGTAGTAGTATGTGACTAGTCTTCATCTCACACCAGCTGGTGACAGTTAAGATACTTGGTACATACTGAAAAGAAATTCATGCGATACATATACATTAGGCAGTATGACTTTCCATTTAGGAAATAATGCCTAGATAGAGAAACCTCTGAGTTCTCTAAATGCAATCTTGAGAGAAATTTCTACTGTTAAATGATAGTGAGGCAAAATGAGCTCATGTGTACTGTTTTGTTTCATATATACATGGGGATCAAAGAATCCCAGTCTCTCTTTCTCTCTCCCTCTCTCTCTCTCTCTCTCTCTCTCTCTCTTCTCTCTCTCTCTCTCTCTCTCTCTCTCTCTCTCTCTCTCTCTCTCTCTCGGGACTGGGGTTTGAATTCAGGGTTTCAAGTCTGCAAAGCTCTACCACTTGACTTGACCCACACCTCCAGTCCATTTTGCTCTGGTTATTTTGGAGATGAGGTCTTCAGAACTATTTTCCCAGGCTGGGTTTAAACCACAGCCCTCCTGTTCTCAGCCTCTCAAGTAGCTAGGATTACAGGCATGAGCCACCAGCACCTAGTTCCAGTTTTCATTCTCTTAACACACATACCAAGCATCTTCTAAGCACCAAGCACTGTGTTCTAGGTATATGCTGGTGAACAGGATTTCTGTTCTTAAGGAATGTATAGCTTAGTAATATTGATATTCCTGTTCAAAGAACTTAACAAAGTACTTGGCACAGACTAGATACTCAGTAAAAATTTGTTGAGCTGAAGTAATCTAATTTTGTAGCATGACTATTGGTGAAAACAAGTAAAGAGATGAGCTTTGTAATTCCTTAGAGATGCTAGCCAGTTCATTGTGTAACTAACCTAGTACAACTTCTGAAGTCCTAAGGGAAAAGAATCTTTTTGCCTAGAGTTCATCCAGTCATCCACCCATAACATGATCCTTGTATATGTAGTATTAATGTTCTACTTAAAACATCATGCATATCCCTTTCAACTAGTACATTTAACCTGCAGGTGTAGTGTTATTGGAGTGTTTTTTCAGGATTTTTTTTTTTTTTAAGACAGTGTCTTGTTGTGTGGCCCAGGCCACTGAGGATCCTCCTACCTCAGCCTCTGGAGTGCTGGGCCTTTGTGCTTCACTATGCCCAGCTTCAGGGTGCTATTTTTTTTTTTGTGGTATTGGGACTTGAACTCAGGGCCTTCACCTTGAGCCATTCCATGAGCCCTTTTTTGTGAATGGTGTTTTCAAGATAGGGTCTCCCAAACTAGTTCCCTGGGCTGGCTTTGAACTGTGATCCTCCTGATCTCTGCCTCCTGAGTAGCGAGGATTATAGGCGTAAGCTACCAGCACCTGGCGGTGATATTTTTTTATGTGAAGTCAAAACACTAGTTAAAGAGTGTAGTCTCCATATGTCAAATCACTACTGATTCATTGACTAATGGAGTTTACATTGATTAATATACAGATGTTCCTCAATTTATATCAGGTTACGTCCCAATAAACCTATAATAACTTGAAAATATTATAAACTGAAAAGGCATTTATGGAACATCATCAATTAACCTAAAGTCAAAAATTATAAGTCAATCATCATAAGTTGGGGACTATCTGTATTGTATACTTAAAACAAAGGGGACCCAGGTATGCTGGTGCATGTCTGTAATCCCAGCACTTGAGAGGTTCAGTTCAAGGTCAACCTGAGTTACAAAATGACCCTATCCAAAAAAAAAAAAAAAAGAAATTGCAAAGTACACTCTATGACAGTCAACTCAATAAGTAGGTCTTTTTTTTTTTTTTTAATTTTTTGGTGGTAGTGGGCCTTGAACTCAGGACCTCATGCTTGCTAGGCAGGCACTCTACCACTTAAGCTACTCTCCCTGTCTAAGTAGATCATTTTTGAAGGCATAACTTTCCTGAAGTCACCCAAGAGAACCAGTGTTACAGAATAACACTTCTTGGAGTGTTTCTCATACCATTTAGGAACTAACCGGTTGGGTCAAGGTGGTTGACGTTGACCCTTTATCCTCCTGTAGGATTCAGTGGCTTTGCAGATGTGCAGATATAACTAGTTATAACTAGTTCTGGCAATTAAGTGTAATCAGTGAGTGATCTGTTTCCCTTCCAAGTTAAGGTTGTAAAAAGCTCAGTTATTTTTGAGTCACTTTCTTCTGCTATAAAGAATGACTTGCTGTGTTTCAGGTGGTACAGCTAAAAGATGGTGGAGTCTCTGTCATTTGGGTCTTGGAGAGATTGAACAATGAGGGTGATCCACATGAAGCATGAGCAGACAAGAAACTTTTATTGTGTTAATGCATGCAGCTCTGAGCCAGGCGCCAGTGCCTCATACCTATAATCCTAGCTACTCAGGAGGCACAGATCAGGAGGATCATGGTTCAAAGCCAGCCTCCAACAAGTAGTTCATGAGACCCTATCTTGAAAACATACAATACAAAAAAAGGCTGGTGGAGTGGCTCAAGTGGTACAGTGCCTGCTTAGCAAGTGTGAGGCCCTGAGTTCAAACACCATATTGCCCCTCCACCCAGAAAAGCACACAGATTCTTGAGCTGTT
Source organism: Castor canadensis (assembly GCF_047511655.1). NCBI lineage: Eukaryota > Metazoa > Chordata > Mammalia > Rodentia > Castoridae > Castor > Castor canadensis. The sequence goes on along the minus strand of NC_133396.1, from coordinate 78,785,153 downwards.
TGTTGCTATATCATCATAACCTTTCCTGATTAATAGTCTGGTACCAAGCTTTGGAGTAAGAGATAAAATAGATAAAAGAAATTGCATTAATTTGTCAGCAGTGCCTTTCATATTAAAGGATGTTAGCCTGAGGTCTAGTTTTTTTTAATCACATTTAATCCAAATATCCCAAAAGTTATCCATTTTCCACTAACTCTCCTGTGAATCTTTTTAAAGTGTTATATTTAAACTTTATTCATAAAGTTCCTGTGTTTTCTACAAATGATCACTTTCCTCAACAATTGAGTTGCTTAATATAGATATTCGATTTTCAAAAGCATTTTAACTAGAGCAAAAGTTTCTGAAGTATGAATATCCATCTTTAATTGAATTACACACATAGTCATTAAAGGGACATGCCGTGCCACTGTATTGTTTCTAGAAAGTGGAGGAGCAGAGCATTCATGTTTGTTTTGTTTTTTTATTGACATCTGAGAAAGTTTACATTGACGGGCTTGTAAAGTCAGGGAACTGTCATTCATTTTAAGCTATGAATGAATACTGGGAGAAACTTTTCCAGCCACTGAAAAAGAAAAATTCTTTGTTCTTGTTTACTTTGATGGGAATTAGTAGCATGCATAATATGTCTTTAATATTTTAATGTCTGTCCTCTTTCTTTCCACCTCTCCAACAAACCTGCCAAAGACCAACTCGTATTCTAGCTCCTTGGGGAAATCGTCCCTGAATGCATGAGCTGAAATTGGTATTTTTCTTTACCAAATCCCTATGTAAATTCCTGTGTTGTATTTGGAGTTGCTTACAGAGAATTTTAGAGAGCTCAAGAACTGGAAAGGACCTGAGAATCATTCAATGGTCTCATTGTACAAATGAGGAAAACAAAGTCCAGAGGAGCTATTTAATCTACTCGAGTCACATACTTATTAGAGACTATAAATCAGTTTGCTCAATTCCTAGTGCAGTCCATACTTTTCAGTGGCAAGCGCCTTCCCATTACCGTCTGATACTGTTGGGCTCTTTTTTTTCAAGAGAACATGGTTATCTCACCAACACTATCTCTTGAAATTAGAGAACTCATTTACTTCTTCGTTACTTCTTCAATTTTTAATTTATGCGTTATGAAACACTGAATGAATTCTTGTAGGCTAACTGGTTTTGTTTTAGGTAATGACTACACCTATTTAATCGACACTTTTTACCTCAAGTTCGGAAGATAATACAGCAGTGGAAAGAAGACAGAAAGAAAAATAGCAGCAAGGTAAACAGCATAATCAGAATGCTAACTGACGTCCAACAATACACTTTTAGAGGCGAAGGTCACTTTGCCTGGAATACTTGGAGCTTGCCGGTTTACTCTAGGATGGAAAGTGCGTTTGTTAGACGGGGGATGCTGAGCTCAGGTGAAGTTCTGGAGGTGAAAGCCTAAGGAGGATCTCTGCCGGGTGGGATAAGAGCACCCAGTCAGGGGAGAGAAGCCTGAGCCTAAACCTCAGCGGCCGGCGGGAGAGGCGTAAGGAGCCGGCCGAGGCAGGCATAGAGGGCTCTAAAGAGACTGCGGACCCGCCGTCATCGGGCGTAGCCCGGGGTCTGCGTCGGGCGTCGAGGGGCGCGGGGCGTGGCTACGAGGGGGCGTGGCCGCGAGGCGGGGCGTGCCCACGGATGGGGCGTGGCAGCGCCGGGAGCTCCTGGCCAGCACGCGGCGCGCCCCCTCCCCTGTGCTGGGGCCTCCCGCGCCGTGCACGTCGCCGTCCCGCGCCTCCGCCTCCTCGCTCGCTCGCTCCTTCCCGCCCTCCCCGCAGTGCCGGCCGAGCCGGCTTCCCCTCAGTCTCTCATGAATATTGAGCGGCCCCTGTTGTATTTCCCGAGTTCCATTGCGGAAGCCGAGGCTCGCCATATTGTGCGGCGGCGCCGGCGGCCGCGGCGGCTGTTCCCTGAGTCTTGCTCCGGCCGCGGCCAGCGGAGCCCCGGGCTGGGGCAGGAGCCGGTGAGTCGGGCTGGGGTAAGGGCGGGCGGGGAGGCGAAGGGTGCGGGAGCGACGGGCCGGGACACGCGTCGGCTGGGCCGGGTGCGGACATCAGACTGCGGCCCCGCGGCGGGCGGGGGTGTGTGTGTCGCTTTCGGGCGGCGACGGCCGGGAGGCGGCTTCTCATTGTTCACGTTTCTTGGAGGGGCTTTAGGAGGGAGGGGTGTGAGCTGGTTGTGAGGACTCGGCGGGCGAGGCGTCGGGAGTCCGTGCGTCGGTCCCTCTGTCCTTCTTCCGCGGCCGCCTGGGGCGGGGGCCCAGCCTCTGCCGCGCCGCTCCGGAGGCGGGCTGCGTGGAATGCGGGCTTTTTCTTTGGGCTTCCCCCTCGCAGCCGGAGATGTGTGTCTGCGCCGTGGGGGTTGGGGGTGGGGCAGGGCACTTTGTGCAAATGTCCCTCTTTGCGGAGGGGGCTTCCTGGAAATCGGGGTTCCTACGCCGCAGGCAGAGGGAGATCCCCCCCGGCCCTCGCATTCTTGGAGTGCCGGCTCTGCTCGGGAGTATCTGTTGCTGCTTTCCAGAGCCGCGAGCTTTCCCCCAAGAGTCGTGGGGGAGGGGGCCTGGGTTTCCGGGGATCCTGTGGTTTCTGCGGAGCCCTTGTTACACCGTGTCGCCTGGGAGCCCTCGTCCTGGTGGTGGTGGTCAGGCTCCTTTCCCTCCTCCCAGAGATGCTCTTAGGAAAATCGCAGTTTCAAACTTTGAGGTTCATGCGGATTATTTGCCCACTAAGACCAATTAGAGGTTGATCTCCTTGAAGCCCCTTTGGATGGTGTTTAAGGGGGCTGTCCGAAGTTTTAGAGAATGTGTGTGCCTTTATGTTATAAAATGTTGTGGAAAACGTCGTTTCTTTGAGGTGTCTGAAAAGAGTAGACGTGCGTTCAGCGTTTTAGTGATAGGCTGTTATTTCTTCCAAAAATTAAATTGAGGCATGGTTCCAGTATTTTAAGCTGAGTATTCTATCTAAAAGTAATTGTCAGCATCTGCATTAAATGATTTACTTTTGGAAGTTCCGCGATACCAAGCAAAATATGTAGTGTAATTGGTAGATGATGTGTTTTGAATTAGGTGTAATTGATGAATATTTTAATAATTCAGATTGGTTTAGGTCTTGGTTCTTTTAAAGTGAAATTTGAACCTTTGACTTACAAAGAATTTAAATAGCAGTATGACTCTTGGGATATTGTTTTTTCCATTGAAATTTCTACTTGTTACAATCAACAGGTATCTTAAATCTTGATTGTACATTTAGTTTACTTTTTTAGTCATATAAAGCTCCATTTTCCAGGGATATTATAGCAAATATGGCCCTTCAGTTTTTCTAAGGATTTTAGTGTTTTCCCTCAATTACCCTTGTGAAATCTACGTTTAAGATTAATTATGAAGAATAAAATGGAGAATTTATGAAGGAAAATTGGCTGAGTCAGGCTAGTCCTTTTGAATATCTGAAAAATAAGCTAATGGTCTTCAAATGTGCTGCACAGAAAATCTCAAATTAGAGTAAGGTAAACAATGCAGACATTCAGAAATACTGGGAATTTTGAGTTTTTCTCTGCTAGTGTGGAAAGCTCAGGTAGCCAGCCCCAAGGTTTGAGTGGGGAGTCATATGGACCAGGTCAGCATTGTTTGGAATTTCATTTGTCTATTACTGACCATCAGTTTGATGTGTCATGTTTATGCCTTTAATCTTATATACTCATGATTTGTGTTTACATTATGCAGTCTTGGGAATAAAGGTGATATATGCTTAATGAATAATATATAACCAGATGTTTCAGTGACAGTTTAATTTCTATGCATTAGCAAAGAAGTATAATTCCTTCCAGCAAGAGAAATAAGTTAATATTAAAATACACTTTATTAAAATTATGAATGACTTAAAGGACCTCATAGTTCTGAAATGATTCATTTATTGAATTCTGGAGAAAAAAATGTCACAGTTTTTCAGTATTACAGTATTTGCAGTTTTTAAAAAAGGAAAATACTTGTGAGATTACATGCACTCTGTACACATACGATTGATTTTTAATTACTGTTGCTTATTACATATCCTGTGGAAGATAAACATTGTCATCAGACAGCTATTTCTTTTATGTGTCTGAAATCTTAGCTAGCCTAGCATAGTAATGTATTGACATTAATTTGCACTTGACTGAGTAGGTATGGGTTGGGGTACATATGTGCAGTAACACCCAGTTAATTCCCTAAAGGTCTAGGTAACCTCTCTGTTCCCCACTATTCTCTTTTTCTTTTCTTTTTTGGCCTTACCCCCTAGGCATGTGCCCTACCCCTTGAGCCACTACTCTACCCTTTCTACCTATTGTGTCTACTAGTATTTTTTTGTTGTGGAGAGTACAGTTTAATTGATTTTACATAGATATTCTGTCTGTGTTTATGAGATCCTTGCTATTTAGGTAGAAACTGGCTTTACTTGTGCATAGGTGGAAGCTGGGTGATGAGTCCCCCTGACTGGAGGTGATCAAGTTTTATGCTGTGTGGAGGAACTCCACTAGAATCTGCCATGTTCTCAATTCTTTTTGCCTTTTGGGTGTTTGAAACTGAAGTAGACTAGCGTGACTGTGCTTAGTACTATGTCCTGTTGGATGCTCAGCATCTATATATGTCATCAGAAATTCTGAGAAAGCCTGGTGCTGGTGGCCATGCCTGTAATCCTGCCTACTCAGGAGGATCAAGGTTGGAAGCCAGTCCTGGACAAATAGTTCTGTCTTGAAAAAACCATCACAAAAATTGGCTGGCAGAGTGGCTCAAGTGATATAGTGCCTGCTTAGCAAGCATGAAGCCCTGAGTTCAAACCTCAGTGCCACCAAAAAAAAAAAAAAATCTGAGAAAGATTCCTTTTGTTTAAATTTGCCTTTTCCCATTTCATTTTGGGAATGAATTAACGTGTTTGCTACTTCTACATGACTGCCATTTGTTATAATTTTAAAATGTTAGTTTATCTGTATTAAATAAAATAGTGAAAAATTATTTAAAAAATTAGCCTCAGGATAAATTGTCTATTGAGGGTGCACTGTTAAGTGAAGTAACAGGCCAAGCTAACGTCTAAGCATTTTCATCAGATGTTGCTTATGGGCTTTCTTGCATGGAGATTCCAACCCCCTGTGTTTTACAGTGAAGTTATAGTTTATAAAGAAAGACCTTACATTTGAAAGTCAATATCATACGTATTAAAAACTATGGTTGGAGCTGGGAGTGTAGCTCAGTGCCCAGTGGTGGGGTTTGTGCTTAGCATGTGTGAGGCCCTGGATTCATTCTCCAGCACTGAAAAAAATTTACTCTGGAAAATAGCTCAGGAAGGCAAAACAACATACTGCTAAGTTTCAGCTCAGTTTTAGTGTTGGAAAAGATTGCCATTTCTTTCCTTGAATACTAGGTGAAATAGTTAGGGATCATGTTGAACAACAGAAAAAAAGAAAAAGGGCTTTAAACATAAGAATCACATTCAGCATAGTCTCAAGCCACTCATGGGGACTGAGAACACTGGGGAATAGATCAACTCTACTATGTCACATTATCTTTAGGATATGTACTGTAGTAAAAAGATATGACTAGATATGCACGGACTAGCCTGCACTATTTAAATTATTTCTCATTTTCTGTTTTTCCAAAGCTGAGTAGTTTAAATCACAAAAGTTAAGTGGTTTTTGTGCTTTCACTTAACAGAAGCAAATTTAGAGAGTTTCAAGTTAACCTTTATAAAATGGTTTTTATCTATAAAATAACTCCAAATTTTGTTTCCCCTTTATTGAACCAGTAAGATGTCTTAGAGGACAGCAATTAGAATCACAGTGTTTAGCAATGTCTTAGGCTCCAGTAGAGAAAAGAGAAACATCAATAAGAATAATAAAGAGGATTTAATATGGGGAGTTGATTAGATGGATGTAAAAGCAAAAAGGAAGCATTACAGAAGTAAAAACTTGAGAGCTCAGAGAAGAGGTTCCAGGGATCTGGTGCTGGACTTTGCCCAAGTCAGCATTGTTCCACTGCCAGGGCCATGACTGCAGTTTATCCTAACAAGAACTGAGCTGAAGAAATCTATTTTCTGTTTCCAGTCTCCATTTAGAACCTCTATTGGCAAAACCTAATGGCAAAGGACGTGTGAAATACAGTTGCACAGTCTCAGGTGTACCACCATAGATCAGAGTTTAGAAGTGTGATTTTAGAGTTGAGAAACAATGAATAAATGACCTGAACAAAAAGTAATGTTAAAGTATAATAATTTAAATAGGAAACCCTGCCCTTGCCTTCCAGAAAATATCTATTTTCTGTGTGCCAGGCCCTTTTGCCTAGGGATAAGGAATAGAGGAGTGTATCAAATAAGGTTTCTGTCCTTAAGGGATTTAGTCTAAGTAGGCATGACAGATAAACTACTCTACAGTGTATTAAATATAATAACAGGTGAGTGATGTGTTTTGTGAGCCCAAAGGACATAGCAACCAACTTACTTCTTCCTAGTTAAACTTAGTGACTAGTACTATTTTTATTCTTATAGCCTGATCAAATCCAACTTTATTCTTTCTGACTGCTGTGCTCAGCCCAGTTCCTCTGAAAACACTTTTCTGAGATCCCTCCATTTTGTCAGTCATAATTATTTCTGTATGCTTTATTCATCTAACTTATAAAGACCATTTTCTCTGTATTTTTAGCTTAGCCTAGTGCTGTTTACAAATATATTGAGAAATTTATTTTGCAGTGGATTATGGGAATAAAATATTATAGACATTGTTTCCTTCCTTGATGGTCATTAGAAAATAGTTTGGGTGATACTGTTTGATTTTATGGATGTGAGAATTCACATCAGTCAATTTAAACTGTATAACACCAGTAAGTGATCTAAAAAAGGGTCTTTGGATTTCTGATATGCTATGTTCCAGAGCCAGTAATTTTGGTAGAGATTCCTTTTAATGGCTAAATAAAACCATCTCTTTATTTTAGTTATTTCTGAGGAAGAGAGAGATCGAAATCCTGCATTTCATTTTTCTAAAAATGTATCTTCTTTGACATTGTTTTCTTTAAATTGTCCACTTTTTTTTTTTTTTTCTTTTTGGGTGATACTGGGGATTGAACCCAGGGCCTTGTACATGGTAGGCACACACCAAACCACTGTGCTACATCCGCAGCCCTCTCATTTCTTTATTGATTACCACTACCTCTGTTAGCTATTGTGAAATGTGCAAAATCTACAGGACTTAATTATTACTTTGTTTTAGAAGAGTACTCTACTTGTTTCCCCCACTATGCACATACCATGCTGACTTAATTTGAAACCACCTAATTCTTCACTTTTTAAAAAGATGTATGCCTCCATGCCTGTAGTTACATTGAACCTCACTATTTACACTATTACTATAGAGTCTAATTCAGTCTGTGACAGCTGTCTTGGAACCCAGCCAAAATGTTTTATAGACGTCTTTAGTATATGCAGAAGGGATAGTGTTGTTCACAGTAGAAGGAGCTTTGGAACTGAAGGCAGAAGACTTATTTCTAGGTCTAGTTCCATTAGCAAGATTCTTGAGCTTTTATTTTCTTGTGTGTGTGCAAACGACTCTCATTGATCTTAAGGTTATTTGTAGTGTGTGTGTGTGTGTGTGTGTGTGTACACCATTCTCATTGACCTTAAGGTTATTTGTAAAGACATTAAGAGGTAACGTAGGTAAAGAGTTTCTTTGAAACAGCAAAGCACATTGTACATAAATATAAAGCAGCATATGTGAAGAAATAAAAGGAGATACATTTATTCTTGGCTTGGATCTTGGTTGTGGTTTTGTGTCTACTTTAGAGTTTTTGAATTACATATTTAAAAGAAAGTTGTTAGGCTGGAAATGGGGTGTGGGAGATGTTATGGATGTTTTTTAACCTTAGTTTTTTTGTGGTACTAGGGTTTGAACTCAGGGCCTACATCTTGAGCTACTCCACCAGTCCTTTTTTGTGATTGTTTTTTTTTGAGATAGGGTTTTGGGAACTATTTGTCAGGGGTGGCTTCAAATGGTGGTCCTTCTGATCTCTGCCTCCTGAGTAGTTAGGATTACAGGTGTGAGCCACTGGCACCTTGCTAACCTTACTTTTCTTTTAAAAGTTGGCATGACTCGTTAGTTTTTTTTCTCCACAGGGTTATTCTCCAGCTCCCTTCCCTGCCCCGCCCCCCCCCCCCCCCAGTAGTGGAGTTTGAATTAAGGGCTTCAAGCTTGCTAGGCAGGTGCTCTTGTGGCTTGAGCCACTCCACCAGTCATCCACAGAGTTGTTGCTTATATCTTGAGATAATATTCCAAATTTTTGTTACATTTTTAGGTACAAAACTACCACTTTGCAGGTTGCTTAGCAAGATTGAAAATTATATGCGTTGTTCATGGTTTTTTTGCTTTGTTTTGAAGTACTGGGATTTGAACTCAGGGCCTCATACTTGCTAGGCATGTGCTCTACCACTTGAGCCATTCTGTTAACCCTTTTTGCTTCTGGTTGTTTTAGTTTTCTTCATGCCCCAGCTAGCTGGAATGGCAAGGTATATGCCACTGCCCTTTAGGTATTGGTTGAAATGGGGTTCTCATGAAGTTTAAGAGGTAGAAAAAAATCATTCTTTTAGTACTCAGTTGCTTTTACGTGTTGATGTACTGCCTTTTGGAAATAAATTTTTCCCCCTAGTGCTGGGGATTGAACCACTGCCTCGCACATGGTAAACAAGCACTCTTCTCCTGAGCTGTACCCCCATCTCCTGGAAACACTGAATTTTAAATTTTGGTTTGGTTGTGTTTAAAGTGTACTTTTAACTGTAGACCTAATTTACTTGTGTTTAAAAATCTGAATTAAAAGATACTAAACATTTGTTGTGCCATAGCCATTCTGGTATATTTTTAATGAATGCATAATATTGCAGGTATATGTGCCATAGTGTATATAACCATTTCTTAGTGGTTGGATCCTTTGAGGTTTGTATTTGTGTTGGTGGTAGGGAGTCTAATATTCATTGTGGCAGTTTGGTGGAAGCCATACATGTTGTCTCTGTAAGCCTGTCTGTCCAAGAATGAATCTGTAACTCTCTTGATGGCAATAGCTTGCTGTGCAGGATAGCTGAAGAAAACTAAGAAGGAATCAGGGAAGATAATTTATTTCTCCATTTAATCCTGGGAATTCTTCAGTTCATGGATCTCTGTGGATCCACAAATACTGTGAAATTTGTGTTGCGTGTGCTTTTTTGTGTCCTTTTTTTCCTCTTAATAGGTGAGAGTTCCTCACTTTCATCAGATACTGAAGGAGGCGAGTGGACTCAGAAAAATTAAGAGCCATCGACTTACCAGGAATTTGTTAAAAACTAGAGGTAGGGGCTAGGAATGTAGCTCAGTGGTAGAGCATGCTTACCTAGCATGTGTAAGGTCATTGGCTCAGTCACCAGCATGGGCATGTGTGGGGGCGTGGTGAAAAAAGTGGAGGTAGAGGGATGGATTTTGCTACTTTAGTTACTGAAGTTTTTCTTTCTTTTTGTGCGGTACTGGGGTTTGAACTCAGGTCTCTTACTTGCTAGGTAGGCACTCTTACCGATTGAGCCACTAGGCCAGCTCAGGGTTTTTTCTTTTTAAACATTGCTTGAAGAACTCACTTCAAGATTATAAAAGCCTTGCTTGGTGAGGTGGCCATGCCTGTAATCTCAGCACTCAAGAGGTTGAGGCAAGAGGGTCTTCAGTTCAAGGCCAGCTTGGTGTACATATCAGGGCCTTGTCTGAAAAATCCAAAAGTAACAAAATACTTAAAAGCCTGGGCTAGAGAGAGAGAGGGTGGGGGGAGATTGTAAAAGTCTTAATTGTGAGTAAGTCCAGGGCCCTGGACTGAGTCAATAGTTAAAAGAAGACTTCTTTAGGTAAGCAGAGATGGGAACAGCCATGGAAGAGACTTATTTATTTATTTATTTATTTATTTTTAAATGTTACTGGCAGATGAGAACCAGTGTAAAGGAGTATGCCTTTTCAGAGGGACGCACAATTAAATTGAATTAAAGACCCAAAACTGGGAGGTTCTGATCAAGTTAAGAAAGCCCCTAAAATAACACAGAAGCCAAAAACTAAGAACCCCAACTGTAGTCTGACACCAAGGATATTAATTGAGAGGAAAATCTACCTAGCTTATTGTTTCACATATTGATGCAGTCAAAGCCAATGGATGTGGAGAAGTGTGGGATTAGCTGTTCTCTCTAAGACAAGTGAAAAAATGACTTGGAAGCTGTTTGGGTAAATTTTAATGTGCAACATGATTTGATTTGCTTTGAAAAGATTGAAGGAAACAGCTGGTTGTGGTTGGTTGAAGTATTCAAATTGAAAGAAGTTGCTAAGGGTAGAATATTTTAGCTCAGGAGAATGAGGCTATCTTTAGACACTGTTGCCAAGAACATAAGTTTTGTTCTACATGGTATTACAAGTATTCCTTTTTGGGGCAGGGGGTGGCGGTGGCACTGGGGTTTGAACTCGGCCTCATGGTTGCTAGGCAGGCACTTACCACTTGAGCCACTCTTCCAGTCCCTAGGAGTTAAAGAGTGTTCTTGAGGCTACTTAATATAAAGTCATAGATTTGTACGTCAGGAAACTGGATCTTTAGCTTTAGTGACTAGCCTTAACTCACCCTAGAATTTGGGAGCAGAGCTTTCTTTCTTTCTTTTTTATCATTAGAGTGTATTTTGTAGAAAATTTCTGGCTACACCTGTTTCAGTGATGGATATTCCTACTATCAAGTTGTCTCCATCTAGTGGCAGAAATATTTTATAAGTCTGAGTACAAAATAGAAAACTACTAGGGAGAACTTAGCTGCTTTTGAGAAGAGGCAGCTAATCTGGTGATAGTTGTGTTGCTTTTGCAAAGGAAATCCTGGAGACTGTGCCTAGTGCGCTCATGTTTCATGACCTTATCAAGGAGTTTGCATACTCTGTATATGTGAACTAGGTGTTTATTGTCAACAGTGTAGGAAAATATGATATGTTGAGTGTTTCACTGCTCTCACATAGTCAGACATGTATAATGTAAGCATAAAATGTATGTGATCACATATATTTTTTTCTCATTTCTCATCTTTGTTACTAGGTTAAAGATAGCTTTGCTAACTTATCAGTGGAGAAAAGAGAACAGAACAATAAATGATGCAGGGACAACTTTTCAGTTACATGGAGTAGAAAAGCTATCTACTAATCTCTTATATGTAAAAAATGAAACTGAAAATATGAGAAAATATAGTTGGATGTTTTATAATTTTATGTATGGATTTTTCCCTAGAAGACAATAGAGGAAAATATAAATATGCTAAAATGTATAAAAAATAAAATGTATGTCAAGTCAAAGACAGAAGACAAAGTATAACAAACTGAGCAGATGTATTGAACACTTGGCAGGCAAAATTCAATTTCCATGAGAGGAGTTTTTAATAAATTAACTTTTTATAAAAGAAACTAATAGGGGCTCAAGTGGTAGAGTGCCTGCCTGCCTAGCAAGCATGAGGCCCTGAGTTTACCACCAAACAAAACCAAAAACAACCCCAAAGCTAATAGTAATTGACAGAAAATAATGGCCAGTAAAGCTGTGAAAATATACTCTGCTCAGGATTGGGACTTGTAAATTAATAATATTAATAATGAAATATAATTTCCTCTTGTCGGATGGTGTATGCTCTTTAAAGAATGTTGCCAATTCCTGAATGGTGGAAATGTAAATTGGTATAGCTTCAAGCTTGCTAAGTAAAGACTACCACTTGAACCCTTTCTGCTTTAGTTATTTTCAGATAGGGTCTCTGAAGCTGTCTCCTGACTAGCTAGAATGACAGGCATGTTCCTCCAGGCCCACTTGTTTTTGAGATAGGGTCTCAATAACTTTTTTCCAGGCTGTCCTAGAACCTCAGTTCCCCTATCTTCACCTCCTAAGTAGTTGAAGTTACAGGCATGAGCCACCACACCTGGCCCTGCCAATAATAACTTCTTAATGTCAAAGTTAATGTCAGCAAAACATACACTAAACCAGTGAGTGAGTAAATTCTGAGCCACATCTTTATTGGGGGAAGTTTTCAGGAACTTCAGTAGCACTTGAAAATGTCAGGTGTTTCATAGGTCACTAAAACGCTTTTTTTTTTTTTTTAAATTATTATTATACTGGGGGTACATTGCGACATTTACAAAAATTCTTACACTATATCATAGTTGAATTCACCCCCTCCATCATTCTCCTTTATCTCTCTTCCCTCCCCACTCCTGGAATGGTTTCAACAGGTCTCATTTTTTCCACTTTCATACATGAGTAAATAATATTTCCACCATATTCATCCTCATACTCTTTCCTTATATTCCTGCCTCCCCCACACACACTGGTGCCAACCTGTAGACGGGACCTGTTTTACCTTTCTGTTCTCTGTTTTTGAAAAAAGACATGCTTCATTGTGATTTCCATGTATATATTTATTATAATCCAAATTGATTCATCCTAAAACACTCATTTTTTTATAGAACAGTGATTCATAATCTTGGCTGCCCATAAGAACTGATTGGCTAGCTTTCAGACCATACTGGGGCTTTGGAGATGCTAATTCTGTTGGTATGGAGTGTGACTGGTATTAGCTTTCTAGATGTTTGAGAACTAGTCTATAGAGGAAGACTGGTTTTTCTGGGGGTGCCTTTAATTGTCTTTTGGCAGAAGATGAGAGTTCATTGGGTAAATAAAATGAAGTTAACACTTTTCCTCACTTTCTCCATTCTGTCAGTGGCTTTTTCCTGATAATTGGGGCTTACCTGTTGTATTAGTTTTCTGTTGCTGTTGTAATAAATAACTGTAATTTAGTGACTGTGAAATTCCAAAAATATATTACCTTATATTTCTGGCAGTTAGAAATTCAGTGAGTCTTAACGAGATTGAAATTAGGTTTTGTAAAGTCTGAGTTCCTTACAGAGGCTTTAGGGAAGATTTATTTCCTTTCCTTTTCTAGTTTTTAGAGGCTTCCTGAATCTTCTGGCTCTTTTCTGTCTTTAAGCCAGCTGCCTTGGGGCTTCTAATTTCTCTCTTTGAGCACCACCTCTCTCTGTTACCATATCTCCTTTTCTGACTCTGCTTCTGTCATTGCGTTGCCTTTTCTGATTCACAAAGACCCTTTTAATTAATTGCACTGGGATAAGTCTGGATAATCCAGAATTATCTTCCCATGTCAAGATTCTTTTTTTTTTTTTTGGTGGTACTGGGGTTTGAACTCAGGGCCTCAAGCTTGCTAGGCAGGCGCTCTACCACTTGAGCCATGCCCTCTGCCTTTTTTGTTGTTGTAATTGTGTTTTGGATAGAGTCTCATGTTTTTGCTTGGAACTGGCCTGATCTTCCTACCTATTTCTCCTGAGTAGCTGGGATTACAGGTATGTGCCACCATTTTTTGGCCTCAAATTGTCAGTCACATTGGCAAAGTACCTTTTGGCAGGCAAAGTGACATTCACAGATTTTGAGAATTAGGACATGGGTACTTCTAGGGGCCATTATTCAGTCCACCTTAGTTGACGACTTAATTCAGGAAGCGATTTAAAATTTACAAATAGCTGGGTGCAGAGGCTTACGCCTGTATTCCCAACTACTTAGGAGGTGGAGGTAGTAGGGTCATAGGTAGAAGACAGCCTGGGCAGAAAGTTAGTGAGACTCTTAAAAGAACAAGCAGAGTATGTGGTGCATGCCTGGAATCCCAGCTATTTGGGAGGTGGAGGTAGGAGGATCATGGTCTGAGGCTGGCTCAGGCAAAAAGCATAAGACTCTATCTGAAAAATATCTAAACCAAAAAGGGATAGAGATATGGCTTACATGGTAGAGCACTTAAAACTTAAGTGCTTAAACTAAGTACAAGGTCACCAGTGCCACCAAAATAAGTACATAAAGTTTAGATCCACAACACAGCAACTGGAAGACTTTTTAACACAAAACAAAAAAGTGAGTAGCTCAAGTAGTAGAGCACCTACCTAGCAAATGTGAAGCTCTGAGTTTAACCCCAGTACTGCCAGAAAACAAACAAAATCCCATCAGTATCACCAATATAAATAAAAAAAATATAAAATGGAATAATTTACTGTATCTTAGGTGGATACAGTATACTATAATTATTAACTGTAAGTCACCCCATTGTGCAATAAAGCATCAGAATTTAGAGCCAGGTATGGAGGTACACAACTGTAATCCCAGCATTTAGGAGGCTAAGGCAGGAGGATGTAGAGTTTGAGGTCAGCCTGGACTACATATCCAGATGCTGTCTCAAAGACAAACAATCCTACCAACATAAAACCACACTAGAACTTACTCCTCCAAACTGTAGCATTGTAGCAAGGCAAATTAGCTTTTATTTGGTAAGTTTGATTAATATTTATTACTCCTTGGAAAAATTGCAATTTCTCCTTTATTGTTAGGAATGTAGGCTGGGTAGAATAGATTGACTTGCCTTGTTTTTATTACAACAGCTTTAGAGGAGATGAAATAGTGATGGGAGAAGTATGATAGGAGGCATAGGTCACACCAAATTATCTAGATCTGCATTTTAAGTGAAAATGTTAAAAATATTTAAAAATTTTAATTTCCCTGTAACAATAACTTAAATATAGAGTGCCTAGAAAACATTAAATTTATTATAAGTACTTAAATACTTAACTAAGATTGGATAATAAAAATTTGGAAAATTACCTTTCATTGTCTCTTCTCTGTGTTCCACAATGTGGAGAAGATCCAGAATCCAATTAGGAATTGCTTATATTACCTTTTTTAAATAAAGAAACTATTCGCTTCCAAAAGTGATTGAGATGATTATTCCAGATGTTTTGTACAATGGCAGGTTTTTCAATAAAGTAATAAAAGAACACCTTCTTTGTGTCTTAAGAAATTTACAAAAATTAGTGTCATCCTCACAGATGTAGTTTAAGATTAAGATGCTAAAAGTAGTTTTTATGAAGTGATACTGCAGGCAGTGTTATTATGGCAGTTGGATTGCTTACTCACAATTTATTATTGCCCCCTGGTTTCCCTAGTCTTGAGTACATTTCTAAAACCTAACACCTGTATGTTGTAAAAAAGCAACATTTTAATTAAGGAAATTATTTGCGTACATGTTAGATAATACAGTGCAAGAGGTAAAGAAAAAAATTTGAAGATTGGG
This sequence comes from Castor canadensis, assembly GCF_047511655.1. Lineage (NCBI taxonomy): Eukaryota > Metazoa > Chordata > Mammalia > Rodentia > Castoridae > Castor > Castor canadensis. Next base: position 78,769,993 of record NC_133396.1, on the reverse strand, counting down.
AGAATTAATTTGAAGTGATCTTTATTTTACTCTGTTCAGAAGGGACATTAACCATGGAAGACAAAAAATCAATACCTTATTAGAAATAGAGAAACTTATTAGTCTCTTTGTTTCACAGTGCTCAGGGAAGCATATCTCAAACTAATGAAAAATGCCATGTAGGAAAATGGGGTAATCTAAGTATTGTAAAAGTGATTATATTTTCTGGTAATCTATTTCACAGTGTAAAAACAAATCAAGGAAACTAATCATTTACCAAATGAAGACTTAAGTATTGTCTGTGGGGAATTGGTTATATTCATTGATGTGATATAGTTTCCCTTATCTTTGGCAAGTGTGGTAGGCTGAAAACTGGCCCGTGAAAGATATCCACATTATAATCCCTGAACCTGTAAATGTATCTTTACTTGGAAAAAGGGTCTTTGCATATGTAATTAAATTAATGATTTTGAAACAAGATTATCCTAGATTAGCCAGTAGGCCCTGAATGTTAGCACAGGGAGAGTGCAGCCACAAAAAAGGAGTTGAAGAGACCATAGAAGCAGTATTGGAGTGATGTAGACATATGCTAACAAATGCATTTACCTAAACTGAAAGAGGCCAGGAGTAGATTCTGCTGTAGAACCTCTGGAGGAAGTGCAGCCCTGTCAGCACCTCAGTTTGGGCCTGTGGATAACTGAATTGAACTTCTGGCCTCCAGAACTGTGAGAGAATGAATTATACTGTTTTAAAGCACCAAATTTGTAGTAGGTTGCAGCAGCTATAAAGAACTAACATAGTAATCATTCTTTGAGTTGTGATCGGACAGTTCTAAATAACTCCATTTATCTAATTTTTTTTTCCTTTTTGGGGGGAGGATATGATTTATTTATTTCAGATGCTATGAATAGACTAGGCAGTTTTTATGATTAAAGCAGCTGGTAAACAGTTTTACATACAGCACTCACAAGAACTTAGCTCAAAATAAGTTAATTTTAAAGTTTTTTTTTTTTTTGACACTCCTAAATTTTTATGACAGTGCCATCTCTTTTGCTGGCACATCTGCTATTTAATATTAATTTCTCTTTTACCTATACTATAGAAATATTTGCTTGAGGTTCTTATCTAAGAATTGAGTTATGAGTTCACTGTGACCCAGCATGTGTCAGGGTCTCACTTGAGACTGGTTTGCTGAGAGTCTGACCAAATAATAAAGGCCACATGGGTTCTTTGTGTTTTAGTGCTACATCCTCAGTTATCAGGCATCTGTGTACCTAGCCTATATTACCTTCATCTCCTCAAAGATTGTATGTTTTAGGAAGAATCAAAAAATCAAATGAATATGAGCTAGAAATGTCTCTGATACATTTATTTCCCCCTTATGCTTCTAGGAGCTACATTTAGTATTTAACCATATTGCTAACACTAGATAACTAACCAATATGTTCTTTCTGACAGTTTTTTTGTCATAGAATAAGTAGTCTTGAGTGAGCCTAATCATTCACTTTTTTTTTCAATCATATGAGGCACATAAAGATTCTAGTACATTCAGTGTTTTATTCTCAAAAGTAACTTTCTCTTTTTGAAAGAGAATTGATGTAAAATTTTGATAAGTTATAAAGGGGCTTAATAATTTTTTCCTAGTCTTATAAATTAGAGGGCTAAGAAATAAGTATGCTTTTTTAAATTGAAATAAAAGATATGATATGCTCTTCCTTTCCTGGAATGTGCCTCTGTATATGAACATCTCATTTAACTTTGCTAATGACTCAAAATTTTTTTAATCATTTCACATTTTTTTTAAAGCCTTCAGAGGTTGAAAAATTTCTCTGTGACAGCCATAGCTTGTAACTGCCAGAGCTGGAACGTAAACCCAGTTAGATTACTTACTATGTTTTTTGTTTTCCTAGAATGAGTTCTCTGTCCTTACTCTTGAGGAATTTATGGTTTTGGAATTTATGGTTTTGTTGACCTGTTTTTCCTTGGCAAAAAATGTATGCCTCAGTTAGATTTGAGAGTTTTGGGTTCTGAAAGAATTGAGTGGGAACTTGCATTTTCAGGCATGTCCCCTCTTCCCCCACAGATCCTGTTCTTTGACTACTGTAACCTGTTAGGAAAAACACCGCTCACAAAGAAAGCTCATGAGAAAAGTCTCACGTCCAAGAGCAAAGTTTAATGGCAGGCATGAGCTGCCTAACTGACTGGAGAAAGATGGCTCAAGGGCCGACTCTGGGCCAGGCATGACGTTTTATAGAAGAGGGAGGGTAAGAAGTTGGTGCATGAGCAGGAGTCTCTGACAGGGGCGGATCTTGTCTTGGAGCATGGGAATTTTTGTTAAAGGGCGGGGCTGTCATTGGGAATGGCTCCATTTTCCAAGAAGTGAGGCCTGAGGATAAAATGGCCACCGATTTATAAAATGTTGGCATTTGTTCTATCATTCCCCCATTATTTCTTTAATAATGATGAAGGTAGGGGCTGAGGATCGGGAATTGGGGTGAAGCATCAGTCTCTTAGCTGCTTCCTGCTGGCAGGGGGCGTTATATGGGGCAGGATCCTCAGACTCCTGTGGCATCCTGGTTGGGGCCTTCACAGTTTTTTCGGGTGGTTTTGGAGAGGTTGATAACCCTGGAGGTACAACTTGTTAAACTTTTGATTAGCAATAGCAGACATACGGTCTAAAAGAAATCTTTATATTGTTCTTATGATACAAGGGAGGAAGCTTAAGAATATGAGAGCAAGAAATATAAGCATCAGAATGAGCATTAACCAGGAGAACCACTGTGAAATGTTGTTCCCTAGAGGATTGCAAGAGTCCTCCAACTCCCTTCTCCGTTTTTCTAATTGTTCCTGGAGTTGTCTAATTTTATTTTTTACTACCCCTGACTGGTTAACATAGAAGCAGCATTCTTCTTGTAAAAACAGGAAGAGACCTTCCTTCTCTGCAGTGAGCAGGTCAAGGCCTCATCGGTTTTGGAGTAAACTGAGGCTAGGGAGTCAAGTTGTTTCTGTAGGGTTAGGATAGACTCGGCCACCATTTGAAGATCACTTATTAATTGATTAGAGAGTTTTGTGTAGTAATGGACAAAGATTCCTATTCCCGCAGCCCCTGTTACCATGGCAGCCGTTATTCCCAGGGTAGCTAACAAGGGAATAGCCTGGATTGCCCTTTTAGATTGAAGGTACGCGGTGAGGAGGATGGGGAGGTCCTGATTTTGTGTAATAATATTCATATCAGGAACCAAAAATACCAGAGTGCAGATACCCTTCCAGGCTCAGGGTAGGCAGGGGTATATACTCTGACCACATAGAAAGAGAGTCCCGGGAATGAGGTGGGGGCAGCAGATATTGTTTCTGGTTTTGTTGGCTGTCCTTGTGGTGTGACATTTTTCAGCCACTAGGGAGCCTACCTCAACTGTCCCTGAGGAACTCTGCAGGCAAAGAGGGGCTAGCTGGAAGAGGGGAACTGGGGAAAGAGTGGAGGTGGTGAGCTTTTTGGTGAAGGAACAATTTAAGGTAAGGGGTGTGGAAACACTTATAGGGCTGGTGATAACCTGAGAAGGGCCAGTCCGCTGACACATCCATCACCCACGGGCCAGAGTAGGGTTGGTGTGGTTGAGTAGTTGATGTATTTGTGACCTGGAGGAGAAAGGTTTCAGAAAGGGACAACTTGTGTAAGGGAATTTAGAGAGGCTTTCTGGTGGGAAAGAATAAGTCGTTCAATCTTTAAGGTACCTGGGTGTGGAGGACCTTCTGGAGGGCCTCATCCTGGACTCCGCCTCCATCAGATATATCAAGCTGTGAGAGATAAGTTTAGCATACCTGTTGCCCCCTCCTTCCATGGCAGCAGTAGCCAGCATGGTCGCCTTTGTGACCAATATTTTTGATTAAGATGTTGGCATAGAGTGGCGGTGCTATAGCACGCTTTTTGCATGCTGTAAACAGTCGGCATGGGCAGGGTGTGGGGAGGCCCCGGCTTGCAAAGGTCCAAGTCATAAGAAAGAAGAGAGCACAAGGAGTAAGGCGCACAGGGCAAGGTATCCAAAAAAGAGAGCTGCGCAATGGGGCCATCTCCACTCGGGGAGAAGTTGCCCACAGGCCAGTACTTAGAGAGGGGACGAGGACAAGAGTTACCCACAGAAAGGGATGGAGTGAAAGCATAGGTGGTGCGGTTTACAATAAGGCAAAGAGAATGTTGGAAAATGAATAGATTTCTTCAGGAGTAAAGTTTGAGAGAGTATCTTGGAGGTGAAGATCAGCTATCCAATCTATAAGGCAAGAGTAAAGAAGGTATGAGGAAGGAGGGAGGCTGATTGTGTTGGGAGGTGGGAAGAGTAAAATCCCAGAGTAGAGTATATATTGGAAAGAGTAAAAGCATGGGCAGGCACTGACAGGGATGAATGGGAGGGGGGAAGTATAAAGAGTGAGTAGGCAAGATGCCATATCCCTAGGCATAGGGCTCCTGCCTATACCCCGGAGTCTCTGTGGGTGTGTCTCCGTTTTCTAGGATCTTGGGGAGGCAGATCATATTTATTTTTGTTGATCCTGTAAGAAGAGATTGGTAGGTCTTTTGTGGTGCTGCCAGTTTTAGGTTTTTGACATGTACCCAGGAGGGAAATCCTGCTAGCTTAGCAGCCGTGGGGGTGGTGAGGATGACCTTAAAAGGGCCGCTCCACTTCTTCTGCAAGTGGCCAGGTATAACTGCATTTTTTAGATAAACCAGATCTCCCATTTGGAGGGAAGGAGTTATTTCGGTGGTGTCAGAGGGCTGTGGCAATTAATCATGAGCATGAGACCAAAGGAGAGAGTGAAGAAAAGTGAGGAGAGGATTGAGGAGAATGAGGGAAATGTTAGGGGGTTGTGGCTGAACCGTTATAGGAAGGAGTGGATGGCCATAGAGGAGCTCAAAGGGGCTGAGTATGAGTGGTCTTTTTGGAAGGGCCCGGAGGTGAAGAAGGACTAGGGATAGGAGCTTTGTCCAATCTAGGTGGAGCTCGAGGGAGAGTTTGATGAGAATATTTTTTAGTGTGTAATTGGCACGTTCAACTTTATCTGAAGATTGGGGGTGATAGGGAATGTGAAACCTCCAGTGAATATTTAAAGCTTGTGCCAATTTTGGGGAAATAGAGGAAACAAACTCAGGCCCATTGTCTGACTGGATGGAGGCTGGGAGACCAAATCGTGGGATGATTTCTGTGACCAAAATTGATGTCACTGTGGAGGCCTTCCTGGTTGTGGGGAAGGCTTCCACCCATCCCGTGAAGGTATCTACCAATACCAGGAGGTACTTAATCCTCTTTACTGGAGGCATATATGTGAAGTCCACCTGCCAGTCCATGGTAGAGAGGCATCCCCTGGCTTGATGTGTTGGGAAGGGAGGGGGTCTAATATTGGAGTTGGGGGTCTGTGCTCTGGCAAGGTATTATATGTCTCTTGGAGATAGGGAAAGGGATTGGTGAAGAGAAGTGGAAAGGGCTTGAAGATTAGGATGAAAAAGCTTATGTAAATAGGAGAGAAGAGTTTTAACTTCAGAAGGGGGGAGAGAGAATTTAGTGAGGGGGGAGAAGCTGGGGTAAGAGGGTACATGGCCAACTGGGGTGCAGTTTGGAGGGCTGCCTACTTGGCTTCTGCATCCGCTCAGTAGTTTCCTCTGGTAATTATGGAAGAATCAGTTTGGTGGGCTTTGCAATGAGTAATGCCTACCAGGAAGGGAGGTGTGAAGCCTCTAGGAACTGGGCTATTAAGGCAGCATTGATAAGGGGAGTTCCTCTTGTAGTTAGGAATCCCCTTTCCTTCCAGATGGCAGAGTGGGACAATAAAGTGTGAAACGCATACTTAGAGTCAGTGTAAATGTTGACAGTTTTGTCTTTTGCCAGGGTCAGAGCTCTGGCCAGGGCAGTCAGTTCTGCCTTTTGTGAAATAGTACCCAAAGGGAGAGGGTGTGCCTCAATGATGGTGGAGTCAGACATGAAAGCATATCCAGCTCTTCACTGTCCATTGTGAACGAAGGAGCTGCCATCAATGAACCAAGTGTAGTCAGCCTGAGGAAGGGTGCCCTCCTGAATGTGGTCTGGGCAGGGGAGGAGTTCCTCAAGGGTCTCGGGGCAGGAGTAAACAAGGGGTGTTGAAGAGAGAGGAAGAAGAGTGGCTGAGTTAAGTGGGAGACATGAGACAAAAGTTAGGGTGGGATCCTCGACAAGGCCACCTGGAGGGATAGGGTACAGGGCAGGGGGAGTGGATAGAATTAAGTCCCTTCTATGTGAGGAGTTCTGAGAGGCTATGGGGGGAGTAGGCAGTAAGGGGAGATCCAAAGGTAAGCTTTTTGCTTTTCTGGATCAAGAGAGAGGCTGCTGGGGGTCCTAAGACATGGGGCCCATCCCTTGGTTGTGGGGTCTAACTGGAGAGGTATGCTACTGTAGCAAAGGAGGGCTCTATGTTGTGTCCCAGAACTCCTAGAACAAACCCTTGCCTCTCAGAAATGTAAAGGAAGAAGGGACAAGTGAGGTCCATCAGGCAAAGCACCAGGGCTTGTAACAGGGCTTGTAATAGGTTTTTAAAATGACCTGACACAGGCCAAGAGGGGTGCAGGGGCTCTTGGATGGGACCCCTGGATGCCTCATACAGAGGCTTGGCCATAAGACTGAAGTTGGGCATTCAGGCTCTGAGGTAGCTAGCCAGGCCAAGGAAGGAGAGAATTTCAGCCTTGGTGGTGGGGGCAGGGAGAGAGGCTAATGGGGTCTTGCAATCTAGGGTGATAGTCTTGTGAGTAGGGGAGGTAGATAAGCCCAGGTAAGTCACCTGGGTGAGAGATAGTTGAACTTTGTTAGGGGACAAAATTTTCCTAGAAAATTAAGCAGGAGGGCAGTATGTTGTTGGCTGTCCTCAAAGGACGGACTGCAAAGCAGGAGGTCATCTACATACTGGAGGAGTTTACTTGGGGAGAGATGGAGGGTAAGGAGGTCCCTAGCCAGAGCCTGGCCAAAGAAGTGAGGACTATCCCAGAACCCCTGAGGCAAGACAGTCCAGGGCAATTGTTGGGAAGTATGAGTATCTGGGTCAGTCCAGGTGAAGGCAAAAAGGTTTTGGGACTGGGGGTGGACAGGGATAGTGAAGAAAGCATCTTTTAGGTCCAGGACTGTGAAATGGGTGGTGGTACCAGGGATGAGAGACAAAAGAGTGTAGGAGTTGGGTACTACCGGATGTATAGGAGTCACTGCCGCATTGATTAAGTGGAGGTTCTGCACCAACTGATAAGACCCATTGGGCTTTTTTACAGGCAGAATAGAATGTTATAGGGGGAGTGGGTTGGGCAAAGCAGGCCCTTAGCAAGAAGCTCTGAAATGATAGGCTTTAATTCCTGTAAGTGGATTAGAGAAATGTGATAATTGAGGTTGGTTTGGGAAAGTGGAGGGGTCTTTGAGAGTAATAACAATTGGCTCATGACGTGTGGCAACTGCAGGGTTCTGGAGGTCCCACACAAGGGGATACACCAGTGCAGCGGGAAAGGGCAAGGGGTCAGGAGGGGCTTGTGGAAGCAGGGCACCCATAACAGCCAGGAGGGGCCGTGAGGATGGAGACAAGGTGTTAATGGGTCACGATTTTAGAGGGCGTGGGTGTAAGGTGAGAGTGGCCTGGAATTTTGACAAAATGTCCCTCCCCAAGAGTGGAGTGAGGCAATTAGGGAGGATTAGGAAGGAGTGAGTAAAAAGTATGTTTCCCAGTATGCAGGTTAAAGGAAAAGTCATTAAGGGCTGGGTAGGAGTTCCCTCTACTATGAAGGTTAAAGAAGGCTTGGTAGGTCCCCAAAACTCTGGCAAGGCAGAAAAAGTGGTGCCAGTCTCTATGAGGAAAGAGATAGGCCTACCTTCGATGAGGGCAGTTACCCTGGGCTCCGGTAGAGTTATGGTTGTCAGGCCTGGGAGTCCTGGGCTCTGTCAGTCATCAGCTGCAGTTGCCAGTCCTAAAAGATCAGTTAGGGAGGAGGGACAGTGGGGGGGGCTCCACCTTGAGGGGTGGAGGGGCAGTCTATTGCCCAGTGGCTTTCCTGTTTGCACTTAGGACATAGCCCCAGTGGGTGGTGTGGTTTAGGATATGCACGGGCCCAGTGTCTTTCAAGGCCACACCAAAAACATGGGCCGGGAGGTGTTCGGGATTTTCCCTGGCCTCAGGAGTTAGAGGTTGAAGGTCTCTGTCGAAGGGCTTGTGCCAACATCTGGAATTTAGCCTTATCTCTCCTTTCCTTATCAGACTCTTGTTCTTCTTGGTTATTGTAGACCTTGAAGGCCACATTTAAAATTTCAGCCTGTGGAGTCTGGGGACCATTTTCCAGCTTTTTAAGTTTCTCTCTTGTATCTGGGGCTGACTGGGAGATAAAATGGGTCATAAGAATGATTGTCCCGTTCTGGGTCTCAGGGTCAACTTTTATATGGTGTCATAGTGCCTCTGTGAGTCGGGACAAAAAACTAGCTGGATTTTCCTCTTTCTCTTGTTGAATTTCTCTGAGTTTATAAAAATTAACAACCTTCTGGGACACCATTTTTAGTCCTGTCACTGAACAAGTAACCATCTGATCTCTAAGCATTCTACCATTGGTTTGGTAATCCCAATTAGGCTCCTCAGTAGAGACTGCTGTAGCCCCTACAGGATGGGCAGGGGTGGTGTGATGGATCTCATTTGCATGTGCCCCATCCCCATCCCAGACCCTTTGTCTCTCCTCCAGAAGGAGGGTGGAAGAAAGAATGAGATAGATGTCATGCCAAGTAAGGTCATAGGATTGAGCCAAGTATTGGAACTCTTTAATATAAGAATCTGGGTCAGTGGTGGAAAAGCCAAGGCACTTTTCTATCTGAGAGAGGTCAGTGAGGGAAAAGGGGACATGGACCCTCACAATGCCTTCTGCTCCAGCCACTTCCCAGAGAGGGTAGATGGAAACTGGCTGACTGGGGGGGGGGTCAGTGAGAGTGAGTGTGTGTGGGGCTCATGGAGTCCTGTGGTTCTGGTAGGGGGCAGAGGGATGGGTGGAAGGGTGGGTGGAAGGAGGGGCAGAAGAAGGGGCGGAGGGAAGGATGGAAGGAGGGGCGGGGGAAAGGACGGAAGGACCCGGGATGGGGGCCAAGGGTTGAACAATGGAAGCCTATCTCTGATAAGGTGGAGGCTCATTAGTGGGGTTGAAAGAAGGGAAACTTTTGGAGTCAGGAGGTGGTTCAGAAGAGGGTTTGGCTGGTTTTAGGTCTGGTTTAGAGGCTAGTAGAACCTGTGCAGGGGAACAGGAAGTACAGAGGGAGGGTTTGGTGTGGAGATAGGAGAAGGATTGGACGTAGGGTAGTTCCTTCCATTTACCAGCGCGCACACAGAAATTATATAAATCCCTTAAAATATTGGGATCAAAAGTGCCATTTAGTGGCCATTTGGAGATATTGTCTAATGGATATTGGGGCCAGGCCTGAGTACAGAGAAAAATGAGCTTTTGGAGCTTAAGATCAGGCGAAGGGGCCCAAGGTTGGCCAGAAGACATCCCAATGGGAAGTCTGAAGGAATTTTGGATGGTCCAGCTCCCATGGTGAGGCCTGACCTGAGGAGAGATAGGGCGGGCGTCAGTTCCTCAGGAGAGAGAGTAGATGTGGAACACCCTGGAGAAATGTCTTCCTCACGGGGTCCCACAGTCTTAGGGAACCTGGTTCCCAGGGACGGGAGTGAGCCGAGACCTAGCGCTAGGATTTCAAGGAAATGAGAAAGAGATCACGGCTCTGCGTGCAAGGAAGACTCACCGAGAGAGGACCCTGAGGGAAGATTGGCAGGTGGTGGATGGCAATTGGAGGCACACTGGGGAGGAGGAAAGTCCCCGTGAGCTGAGAGTGGTGTTTTCTAGGATCAGAGGTTTTGGCAAAGCGCTCAGGTCCTGGAGGAAGGGAATGGGAGTTGAGAGAGAGAAGTGGGATGGGGTGGGGGAGTCCAGGAGAGGAAGGTCAGTGCCGGGGAGCACACCTGATCCGAGTCACGGCACCAAAATGTTAGGAAAAATGCTGCTCACAAAGAAAGCTCACGAGAAAAGTCTCACGTCCAAGAGCAAAGTTTAATGGCAGGCATGAGCTGCCTAACTGACTGGAGATGTCAAGATGGCGCAAGGGCCGACTCTGGGCCAGGCGTGACGTTTTATAGAAGAGGGAGGGTAAGAAGTTGGTGCATGAGCAGGAGTCTCCAACAGGGGCGGGTCTTGTCTTGGAGCATGGGAATTTTTGTTAAAGGGCGGGGCTGTCATTGGGAATGGCTCCATTTTCCAAGTGAGGCCTGAGGATAAAATGGCCACCAATTTATAAAATGGCAGCATTATTCTATCATAACCTCTACAGACTTGACAGGTTTTTTTCATACTCCCTTAACCAATTTAAGGATTAAAACTTAGGGGTAGAATGTAAATGGCATTTCCCAGGTACTATAAGGTGAATATTTATGTAGAAAAAATGTTATGATTAGTGGTTAGGTACCTAAACTAGTCTTCAAAAGATTTAACTCAATATAATTGAACAAATGCCAGTTTTTATTAAACATGCTTTTATTTTTTTATTTTTATTTATTTATTTTTTTTGACTGGAAATGACCTACCTGTCCTTCCGTGAGAACTGGATGGGGTTCTAGTGTAGCTACACAGGGATCTGCAGTGCTACACAAGAATACTGAAGCACTTTACACGCCAGTGTAGGTCACTCCCTCACACTGAGGGCGCAAGATTAACATGCAGGGCAAGGTGTGTGATATGCCACTCTTTGTGAACAAGAAATGTGTGCCTAAACATGCTTTTAATGGGAAACTAAGAATGAAATTGCTGGTTTCTAGTTGGGAACTTAATGTTCTTTTGTTTTGTAAAAATAATTTTAATAGCCATTAAAAAATTTGTTACTCCTCTTAATGCCTGAATTAAAGGAAAAGTAATGGAACCAAATTCTGTATATTAGATTGAAACTTTTCTAGTAACTATATTCATATTATTGTGAAAGTAGACTTGAAGCTTCTGGAGCAGGGACAGATTAATTATTTCAGCAGTAAGGTCATCAGTTCCTCTTTGCCTTAATTTTTCCACCAAAGCAATGCAGTAAGAACTGGATGTTTGGTAGCTGAAGAACCAGAGATTTTGAATCTGGGAACTTTGTATGCATGTTGTCCATCTCTCAAGAGAAGGAAATAGATCTTTGCTCCCAAATATCAATATAAATTCTCCTTGGGAATCCAAAAGGCTGGAGGATTCTAGGTTCCTCATCTTTGCAATGTAAAATGTTTCCCAGGGAGAGAATTCTCAGAATTTACAACCTCTGCAATGTGTGCATAGTCTGGGGTTTCATCCCATTTGAAATGGCGAAAACATACCACCAGACAGCAGTCTTTTATCTGTTTAGTTATCTTCCAAGTTTCAAGGTTTGTCCTTGAAATGAGTGATCATTCAAAAACATTTTCATGGTTAAATCTTTCTCTTACCCTCCCCCTCTGCGTTCCCTTCTGGTATAAAATTTCTCTCTCCTTCCTTCCCTGTGTCTCTGCACTGGGGCTTCAACTCACTTCAGTTATGCAGGTGCTCTACCAGTTAACATCACTCCTAGCTTTTTTTTTTTTTTTTTTTGGTTGGCCTGGAGTTTGAACTTGGGGCTTCCTTCATGCTTGCAAAGCAGGCACTCTACTACTTGAGCCATGCTTCCAGCTCATTTTGCTCTGGTTATTTTAGAGATGGGGGTTTCGCAAATTTTTTGCCCAGACTGGCCTTGGACCTTGGTTCTCCTGATCGCTCAGTCTCCCACTTATGCCCATCTGGCTGGTACCAAATCTCTTTGGTGAAATGGAAGAACTTAAGTGGATATCTGATACAACATTTTATATATATGTATGTATGTATATGTTTATATATTCTATTGGCTCTCTTCCTCTGGAGAACCCTGATAGATGTGATAACAGGCAGCCTTTGTTAGTTTATGTAGTTTTGTCACCTTCTTAGCTTGCAGAAGAAAATGCTTGACCTTTGCTATGAAATGTTAACACTGCATAATTAAATTTTTTTTTTGCAGTAGTGGAGTTTGAACTCAGGGCTTCACGCTTGCTGGGCAGGTGGTGTACTGCTTGAGCCATACCTCCAGCCTTTTTTGCTGTGGTTATTTTGGATGTAGGGTCTCACTTTTTGCCCAGGCCAGCCTGGACTGTGATCCTCCTGTTTTACACTCCCCACTGTAGCTGAGATGACGGATTTTAGCCACCATGCCCAGCTATTTCCTGTTGAGGTGGGGTCTGGTGAACTTATTGCCCAGTCTGGACTGGAACCATGATCCTCCATATTTCAGCTTCCTACATAGCTGGGATGACAGGCACACACCACTGTGCCCAGATACTGGTTGAGATGGGATCTTGTGAAATTTTTGCCTATGCTGGCCTGGTATTATAGTCCTCTGGATCTCAGCCTCCCAAGTAGCTAGAATTATAGTTGTGAGCCACTGGAGCCTGGCTAAGGTTTCATAATTTGAGCTCCTCTCTTTAGTCACCACCATAAATTAGTTCTTTAGCAAATACGTGTGCCTTATTTGTGGATTTTATAACACACATTTTGAACAACTGCAGTCAAAGGAAAAGGAAAATCTCAAGCTCAAAAATTTTAAGTCAAAGGAAATCTCAAGCTCAAAAATTTTAAATTCCCACGCTCACATTATGCAACTCAGTTGATGTGCAGAAGCTCTCAGTCAGTTCTACATTATTATCAGTTGCCTTTAAATCACTGTGTGATCTACTGAGTGTTTCCCTGCCTTTAATTTTATGAAAATCTGCTTCTCCAAAGCAAATGGTGCTCAAAAAAGCAAAGTAAAAATGTACTTAATTGAAGTAATAAAGCAAAAATTTGAGAGGTTTTGAAAGGTGACTTTAGCGGAAGTCTTTTCTTGAGACTATAGTGTTGCTTTTTATTAAGCTTTAATCTTTGGCATAAGTTAAACCTTCCTCCATTATTCTTGTTTTTCACAATGTCCATCCTAGATGTTTATGCATCCTTCAAGTAAACTTTAGAATCAGTTTATCTTGTCTTTTGGTATTTTGATTGGGATTGCATTGCACCGGATGTATGTGCTTTATGTGTGATGTTTATCCAGTTCAGGTTCTCTTTAATATTCTTCAGCAAAGTTGTACAGTTAAGTCTTTTTAATATTTTGTGAAGTTATTCTGAGGTTTATAGCTTTTGTGCTATTATATGAATGGGACATTTTTAATAATTCATTTAAAACTGATTATTACTGTTTTATAGGAATACTGTGGCTTTGGGGCATGTTTTTCTCTTCAGTCTACCATATCACTGCCTTTTTTCCTAATAGTTTTCTATTTAATTCTGTTGGATTGTCAAGATAGCTACTTTTTTTTCTTTCAGTGTTGGTGATTGAGCTCAGGGCCTTGTGCATGCTAAGCAAGTGCTCCTGTACTGGTACTTTTGTTGCTTTTGCCCCACCCTACCCCCCAACAGCATTAGTTAGGATTTATAGCAGAATGTTGTATGAGTAACTTATTTTAATCTTGGCTCCCCCGCCCCTTTGGTGGTACTGGGTTTGAACTCAAGGCCCCATGCTTGCTAGGCAGGTGCTCTACCACTTGAACCACTCGGCCAGCCCTACCTACCCTTGACTTTCTTAAAGATAGGAATCTGTCAAAAGTTTTTAACATCAATTGTTTTGGGACTTCTGGTTAATGTTCATCAAGTTAAGGATATTTCCATTTATTTCAGCCATAACATTTAGGAATATTTTTTAAACTTATATTGGTACAAAATTGAAGATCATGTTCCCTGATAATTAAAAAAGTTTTATATATGAGCATAAGTTCACTTTTAAATTGTTAGGTATTAAAATTGTTAGGTGTTAACTTTTTTGGTCAGGAATTTAGCTATTTTATTAGTTGTATCAAATAACTACGTTTTGCCTTCATAAAGCAAATGTACTTTTTTTTTTTTTTTAGCTATTTGATTTTTGCTTTTACGATAATCATTTTTCCTTTTAGGCTCATTTTCTAATTTCTAATGCTTTGTTCAGTTTTTTCTTAGTCTTTATGTGTTTTATTATTTTAAAATTATAGTTTATAAATGTTTCAGAGGGAAATTTTCTTTACATGCCCTATATACTTTAATCAGGTAACATTCTTATTTATAAACAATATGTAGTTTGAATTTTGATTTTATTTTCTGTACCCCATTTGATGTGTCTTTTGCTTCTGTATTAACTCTGCCTCTTTCTTTGGAAGGTCACCATTGTGGTTTTACTTTAGCTCTGTGACCTCTTTTATTTTTTCCCCTTTACTTACCAGACACAGAGACCCCCCTTTTTTTCCCTTGAACATGTCTATTCCTTTAGAAGACCTTCTTTGAGCTCCCTGTGTTACAAAGCTGCTTTTCACCCCTTTATTATCTAGCCCAGTGTCATTTTTTACTTCCTTTAAATGGCACTTTAGAATTTTTTTTTTTTGGTTGGGGGGGTCGGAGTTTGAACTCTGGGCTCTGAGCTTGCAAAGCAGATGCTCTACCACTTGAGCCATACCTCCAGTCCATTTTGCTCTAGTTATTTTGGAGATGAGGTCTCCTGAACTATTTGCCAGGCTGGCCTCAAACTGCATTCCTCCCAGTCTCAGCCTCCCAAGTAGCTAGGATTGCAAGCATGAGCCACCAGTGCACAGCTAAGGTTCTTTTTTAAAATTTTATTTCTAAATGCTTCTCCCTCACTTAGTTACTTTTTTTTTTTTTTAAGGTACTGGGGGTTGAACTCAGGGTCTCAGACATGCCAAGCATGAGCTCTACCACCTAAACGACCTCCCCCAACCCTCATTTATTTAACTTATTGAAAAGCAGGCATATTACAACACTAACTTGTTTGTAGACATTGGAGAAAATGGTAAGATAGATTCAGTTAGTGAATTGAAATCAGTGGGATAGATATCTAAGTAACCATTCAGTGTAGAATGCATAGAAATTTTCATCTCCTTTGTCTTCTGTGCTCTGTGGATAGTCATTTCATGTGGATACTGTATTGGAAAGGCTTCTTAGAACACATTGACTCTCCTTAGCAGGGCTGAAGTTGTATTAAGTGCTCTGCCTTATGAAAATGAAGGTGTGCCATTTCTGTTCAATAAAGAACGTTCTGACTATCCTATTGATATTTCTCCTTTGATTATTGAAGATGCCTGCTTTTTAGACACTACCGTGACTAGATCTTTTATCAGACTTATTTTCTGTTTCTGCCTCTCCTACTGAAGTTTTCTCACTCACATCATTACTTTTTAGTTATATATCTCCACAAATTTGAGTGCCTACCTTGTGTGAAACATTTCTGTTGTATCAGGTAGTCTTTTATTCAGAAGTATGGTTTAGTTGCTAAAGGGATTGAGTCTGTGAAAGAAATGTTTTTGCATGGTCAGGTATTCTGAGCAAAGAAAGGCTTGTTACTAGCCTCGTACACTAGGCCATAGCAAACCGCACCAAATTAGAACAGTCACTTATGCTCAGTGATACAAAATCAAACTGAAGTTTGAAATGGGCCAGTTTTCCAAACAAAACAAAACGGGAGATTTCATTCAACTTCTATCTACTTACCAAGGAAGTCCCATTTTAATTCTATAAGGAAAGTGCTTGGAAATGACCTAATTACTTCTGCTCTGTTTCTGTTTTCTTCAATTCTTTCTGCCTATAAGGCAGGCAGCTCTGCCTCTGTTGAGCTCAACAACATACTCATTTTATAGAGTTAAGTTGTTGCCCAATTCTTGAATTATAAATAAAAGCCAATTAAGCTTTTAAACTAAATGTGTTGTAATTTTATCTTTTTTTTTTTTTTAACAACCCCCAAGTAGACCTAGATATTGTTTTGTTGTTCAGCAAAGATCTTCAGGCAGTACTGATCTTAGGAACATATTCTTGTCACTGGAAAGAATCCTTAAGATTTTGTCTGATATCTCATTTCCTGTCTCCTTCACTGACTTCTGCTCTGTTCACCAGCCTTTCAGACTGTTACCTATGCTGTTCCCTCTCTGTTTCTCAACTCTTATTAGTTGCTGTATATAGGCGACTCCCAAATGCTGTTGGTTGAAATCACAGTTCATTCAGATTCAGGAAATAGGAGCTAAATATATTGTACATTTAACTTGGCTGGATGACGGGAGTACTTGAGGTAGAAATGGGTTTATTATCTGTGCAAGGTGGTTCAAATCTATAATCTGAGCTTCTTGGAGGTAGAGATGTGAGGGTGGGGGTTCCTGGCTCCCTGGAAAAAAGTTCATGAGACCCCCATCTCTTAACAGAAAAAGCTGGCTGTGGCAGTGTTCTCCTGTCATCCTAGCTATGGGAAAGCATAAATAGGAGGATTGTGGTCCAGGTAGCCCAGACATGAATGTGAGATCCTATTTGAAAAATACCTAAAGCAAAAAGGGCTGGGAGTGTGGCTCAAGCAGTAGAGCTCCTACCTAGCACACAAGTGCTAGACCCTTGTTCAAAACCCCAGCACCACCAAGAAAAAAAAAAAAAAAAGAAGAAGAAACATGACTTCTCACTAAGCAAATGAAGAGGAAAGTTTATTAATGATTTGAAGGAGGGGAGAATTTAAGTTAAATTTGAATGAGGCAGTTTATTGGGTAAAGCAAGGAAAGACTATTTTTCTAGAGCTCTTCCAGTGACTACTGAAAGTGAAAATCAAACTTACTTTATAGTATGTGAATCATGTTCTTCAAGTCAGATAGACTTCATAGCCTCCTCTTTGTGAATTGTGTCTTGAGGCAAAATTGGAATGTTTCAGGTTCTTCTTTCTTCTTAGCCAGGTCACAGGGAGGCTACTAAAGTTTGTTCACATCTACACAGCTAATGTGTTCTTAAGAATTGAGATAATACTTTTGGCAGTCAGCAAGATTGTGTCTTTTTTTGTGGGGCAGGGATTACCTAGTATCTGATAAAATCCATGTGGTAGCAATTTGACTCTTGATACCAAGAAACATACTGTAATACAGATATTCAGCAGAGAGATGAAAACTAGAAATTCCAAAGCCACTGAAATGCTAGTTTATCCAATCATAGTAGGAAATTCTGGAACCACAGCTAACTTGTCACAGGAATACAAATCAGATAGAATTTGGTCATGTGCAGAAATAGTACCTTTAGAAACAAACTTCAGCAGAATATTTGATTTGACAGTTCATACTAACTTGCTGGAGTGGCTTTCTAGAAGCAGGAGTGGTCTGTCTGTTGTTGATCCCAAGGTAACAGTTACAGGTTGGGATATAGGTTAGGATTTGGGATTCTTAGAAATCCTTCTGTGAATTTTCAGAATTCACAGAACTCCCATATTCTGAGGAATTCTGGTTCTCTGATTCATTGTGTTATAGTAGAATTTACATAGAAATAATGGCTCTTGTGTCTATAAAGGAAGTTGGGCATCTGTATTTCTGTATATTTCACCTTGAATTCAATGACAGGAATTTAGATTTCCTCCCCTTTGTCTTTGATTGTTTCAACATGAAGGATCTTTTTTGTTTTTTTATTCTATTTTGAAAGCTAGCTTTTTGTTTGCATTTTGTCTGTTTTCTATTTTCAACTACATGTTGGAGATTTATTCATATTTGTACTTTTCCATTCCATTTTTTTTTGAAGTCCACTGTTTTTTATTTTATTTTTATTTCTGTACTGGAGTTTGACTTCAGGGCCTACACCTTGAGCTACTTTACCAGCCCTTTTTTGTGGAGGATTTTTTTGAGATAGGGTCTCCTGAACTATTTGCCTGGAGCTGGCTTTGAACTGTGATCCTCCTGATCTCTGGCTCCTAAGTAGCTAGGATTACAGGTGTGAGCCACCAGTGTCCAGTGAAGTTCACTATTTTAGATCGTAGCCTATTAAAAAGAAAAGAATGCAGGGTTCCTTTTGTTTTAGCTTTGGGACTAATCCATAGTACAGCTTTAAAGTCTCAAAGTCAGTTTCTTTTGTCCTGTTTATTCCATCATTGTTTACATACTTGCATTTTAGCATAATTGTTATAATGTATCTACGTCTATATTTCTTGAGTTCATTAGGTCTATATGTCCATCTCCCTTCCCTTAGTTGAGAAGTTTTCATTCGTTATTTCCTTTTTTTTTTTTTTAAGCTGGTTCTCTCTCCCTTTTAGGTCTTACATAATGTACTATATTTTCTGGATAGTGTCCCATGAATTTCAGGCTTTTGTCACTTTCTTTTCCATTTACCAAGTTCTGCTGATCCTTTGTTCTGCTTGATCTAGTCTACTGTTCAACTCCCATAGTTAATTTTTTAGTTCGGGTATTTATCAGTGCCATAATTTCTGTTTGGTAGTTTTAAGTTTTCTATCTCTTTGACGAAATTTTCATGTTGAAGCATTATTCCACCTGACCTTGGTGAGCATGTTTATGATAGCTGTTTTGAATTCTTTGGTAGGTAAATCATGAGTCTATATCATTAGGGTCAGTTTCTGGAGATTTTTCCTGTTCCTTTATTTGAACATATTTCCCTGCATCTTCATTTTCCTTAATTCTCTGGGTTGATGTCTGTGCTTCAGACCCACCAGCCAGCCTGACCAGAGATTCTGGGGTCTGCTCAAATCTTTGTTCTGGGGTCTGCTCAAATCTTTGTGCTGGTCTAGCCTATTTTCTTTGTCCTTACTCTCTAGGTGGTACAAGTATTCCAGGTCCCTCCAGCACTCTTAGATAAGCAAGGCTAGCTGACCAGTGTATATTTGGTACCTTTTCTTCTGTTCTGGAGCTTCTTTTAGAGGAATTGTCTTTAACATGTCCCAAAGCCCTAGAGTAACTGAGGTGTTAACTAGTGTTTGGGGGTATTCCAGATGTTCCTTAGTGCTTGGATAGTGTCCACTTTAGTGGCCAATCTAATTTTGTCTCTCCATGCCTAATTGCTTAATTCAGGTAGTTTATATCACTCAGGTTTTTGGAAACAGTTTCCTCATTGTTCTTTCTGCTCACTGTGTTCTTTTCTTCTGCCTTCTACACTATACTTGAGTTTCTGTTACAATGATCGTGTCATGGCACTTAACTGTTTAGAACTTCTAATATGTTCCAAACACAAGCGTACTTGCTTTTCATGCCTTTCTGTCTTCAGAAAGAAAGCTTGCTCTCTTTTGCTTAGAATCCTTTTTTCTTTTATACTCTCATCTCACTATAGTGACCTTTTACTTTCAAAGACTTATTTCATCTCTATGAAAGCTTTCCCTAACTTCTGAAATTACATGATCATCCTCCATAATTTCATACTGTTTTGTCCATACTCCTGCTTAGACATTGTTTCATCAAATTGAAGTTTATCTACATGCATTTCTTTCTAGCTGTGAATTCTTTTTGTTTTTTGTTTTGTCTTTTTTTTTTTTTTTTTTAGTGTGAATGGAGTTTAAACTTAGAGCTTCAAGCTTGCAAAGCAGGCACTATATTGCTTGAGCCACACCTCCAAGTCCATTTTGCTCTGGTTATTTTGGAGATGGAGTTTTTTGAACTGTTTGCCTGGGCTGGCCTTGAACTGCATTCCTCCCAATCTCAGCCTCCAAGTAGTTAGGATTATTGGCATGAGCCACTGATACCTGGCTAATTATGTACTTTTGGTAATGTTAACACTTTTTTGGAGGTACTAGGGGTTGTGCTTGGGGCTTTGCATTTGCTAAGCAGGCACTCTACCACTTGAGCCAAACACCCAACCCTAAGTACTTTGTGTATGCCAGCTGATGTACATTCAGATCAGTGGTAGTCTTTTACTGTCAAGTCATTCATATTTATAAATAGATTCTAGAACTTCCCTTTTCAGTTTTGAGGAACCAGTGTACAGTTTCTGTTGTTATTTTCAAGATTCATAATTCCTAAAAATCAGTTTGGAGATTTACTTGCTGTCTCAGTCCATTTGACCTGCTTTCATAAAATACTTCAGACTGGCTAGTTTATACTCAACAAAAATGTATTTCTCAGTTCTGAAGTCTGGAAAGGTCAAGATAGAGGCAAGAGCAGATTCAGTGTCTGCTGAAGAACTGTTAACTCACAGGTGACACCTGTATGTAGAAGGGCAGAATAGCTCCCATAAGCTTCTTTAAAAAGGTCCTAATCCTTTAGACCTAATCTCCAAACCCTCCAGTTCTATAGCATTTGCGATTAGGTTTTATAGGGAAGTCCATACCTTCCCTGTGAAGGTTTAGTAATGGAGTCCGCTAAAACAAACTGATAGATTAGACAAAGAAAAAGCATACAGATATATTATATACACGGGAGCCATGTAAAATATGAAACTTCAAAGAAGGGCCAGATTATTGAGCCTTAACTGTTTTCATAGGGGAGAAGGAGCTGGTGGACAGGGAGCTGTGTGCAATTTTAGAGGGGTATTAAATGATTTTTAGGGGAGGAGAATGAGCCCAAAGAACACAACAGTGGACTGTGGGCTTTGGGTACATAAGGGAACTTCAGAGAAAGCTGTCACCTATGTTTGCTGCTTGCCAGGTGCAATGTCCAATGGAGCATATTTTGGAATATTGTTTTCTGAGCCCAAATAGTTTGAACTTCCATTTTGTGGATACATGTGCATTCAGACCATTGCATTTCCTTTTCAAATACTAAAATGTTTTTTCTCTCCTTTTTATTCCTAGCGATGTCTCAGACAGTGCAGACAAATGGAACTCAACCATTAAGCAAAACATGGGAACTCAGTTTATATGAATTACAACGAACACCTCAGGTAATACAGACTAAGATAATTTAGGGGGATATAAGACATGTGTAAACTGGGACACAGTTTTAAAAAATGAAAACTTAACAGTAATAAATTTATAGTAATAAATTTATATACCAGTAGTTCTGTGTGTTTGGCTGACCATTCATTGATTTGACAAGTAATTTGTATATTCCTTCTTAGTCTGTAGGTGAATAGTGGTGAATAAAACAGACGGCTCTAGCCCATTAAGTTTATAGACATTAAACAAGTAAAAATCCATAAAATTACACATATGAGAAGTTGTATAAAGGGAAAGTTTCCTTTGCTGTTCAAAGTAATAATGGCATAAGTAGGGAAGACTATTTTGAGAAGGTAAAGATAGTAAAAGATTAGAGGATGAATAGGTTTGAAGGCAATAAATATGCTTAAGCTTAGACTCATTAGTTTAAAATTTGTGGTGGTGTAAGAGCAAGCAGACAAAGATGTTAACTAGAGTCCTAGCTAAATATAAAATTTTAGGGGTTGTCAGTACATTTTAAGCAATGAGAATGGATATGATTGAGAGAGAGATGAACACAGAACCCATAACTCATCAAGAGATGCTTCTTCATTTAGAATCTAAGTGATGGATGAAGAACCAGTGAAAGAGATTTAAGGGACTCCGGAGAAAAGGAAGGAAATACGGGAAATTGTAAGAGAAAGAAAATTTGAAATCCAAAGGAAATGTTTCAGGAAGTTGTAGTTAATGTGTTCAGCACTGCTGATATGCTGAAATAGTATGGTGACTAGGAAAGTGTTTATTAAAAGATTTGGTACAGTATACTCAGTCACCTTGATAAATGCAAATTCACCTTGAGTAGATTATCCTATGTTGAAGGTTGAATGGAATCATGATGCAGTTTCATCATTGGTTCATGGAATATTTGTGTGTATAATCCAGTAACTGAAAAAATGAAAAAAGATAAATATGTGATTCTTTAGAGAAATTTGGCTATTCAGGGGAGCAGGGAAATGGAGGAAAACCTTCAGGAGAATGCGGTATTCAGATTCAATTTTATTTATAAGATAGTGTCTTTTTCCCTTCTCCTTGTACAATTCTAAGGTATATCATTCACATTTCACTATGTAGCAACCCCACTGTAAGACTAATCTCTTAGGTGAATTTAATGAAGAAGAGAGAGAATTAGATTATGTAAGCCTGAGAGTAAATGAAGGAATGAAGGAATGTATTTATGAAGAGGCATAGTTTCTCCTTGGCACAAGAGAGAAGATAATTTGTAGATTTGGTAGAGAGGAAGTGAAATACGAGGTAAGGTAGTCTTGCAGGTGGAAGAAGGTAGTCTACAGATAGAAGAAAGTACAAAATAGTGTAAAGAAAGGAAAAGTGTTAGATTAACTGATTGCTAAGTAGTGTTTAAGGTCCCTCTGAGTTGGTGAAATTTTTAGTGATACCATTGTGATTTCCCTTCTCCTTCCTCCCCCTCCCCCACAGTGTTATACGCATGCACAGGTACTGCCCTGGATAACATAGGTGGGTTAGAGTCATCCAGGATTGGATTTTGTTATGCTTGTTCTAAAGAGGGAAAAGATAAGAGACTTGATTACTACCTGGACCATCATCCTCATCTATAAAATACATATAATTCCGACATCAGAAGTTTGCATGTTAGAGAGGATTTTGAGTATTCTAAACACAAAAATAGTATGTCAGTTACCCTAATCTAATTATTACACATTTATTGAAATGTCACTGTTCTTCACAAATATGTACAGCTACTACATGTGAAAAGTAGAAATATATTTAAAAACTAGTAACAGGAAAAAAGTATGTTTAAGTAAAGTGAAATATGGAAGGTACTTTATATGTAGAGGCTGAAGCAGAACAGTCACTTGATAATGTAGCTGTTATAAATGTTAATATATTTTACTTGTGTTTCTAATGGAACAATATCTATAATTTCTATGTCTTTTAAGTAATTCATCTTTGACTATGTTAAAGAAAGCAGAAGTGTGATAAGAGACTATGGAAACAGAAAGCATCAGCATATGAGAAGCCCTTCTACCTGTATATTTCTTTTCACTACCCACCATGCTAGAACTTTTCCTCAGTCCAGAGGAGCCAGTGTGTGTGGGTGGCTTTAGAGTTAGGTAATCTTTGTTTTTAATGCCAGCTGTGGGAAGGGTGGGTAGTGGTGGTAGTAAAGCAGGTAGGGTTCACTAAGTAGCAGTAGGGGAGATGTGTCCTGGAATTTCGCATTGGCACTACAAATGCATTTTGGTAGAGAAACATTTTTAGAAATATTTAGACGCAGTAATCCATGTTATACTTAAGATATGTTATGATTTAAATCAGCTTGTGTGTTAGCCTGAGAACTTGGCTACTTTTATTATAAAACTGTGGAACAAGCCCTTTTAAGGTTCAAGAGTGATTTTAAAATGAAATCCTATTATACTGTTTATAAATTAGAAAGTATTTTTATTCGACTATTAAAATGTTTTAATGGGCAACATGAAATATGTAATTTGTAAAAATAGTTTAAATTTTGAAGATGGAAGAATTCTTAGGGTTCATTAGCTCTAATGTCTTCATCTTGCAAGTAGGAAAACAATGTTAAATAATTATTTAGAGTCATATAACTAATGAATGTTAGTATTGCATATGGCTTCAGATGTATTGTTTTTTTAATTACAGAAGGCTAATGTCCCACTAATTCTTTAATTTACATTAATATGCTATCTTTAGCATTAAGGACATTTATAGAATGCAGTGAGGGTATGGCTGAAGGGAGTTGATATATTTTAGTTTAAAAAAACATTGACTGAGTTAACAATGATAGTGGCTGGGTGATTGATACACAGATGTTTATTTTTATCATCTTTAATAATTTTATATATTTGAGTTTGTCCATAATAAAAGAAATTAAGTAGCATTTAATGTTAAAGTGACTCTTTTACAGGAGGCAATAACAGATGGCTTGGAAATTGTGGTTTCACCTAGAAGTCTACACAGTGAGTTAATGTGCCCAATTTGTTTGGATATGTTGAAGAACACCATGACTACAAAGGAGTGTTTACATCGTTTTTGTGCAGATTGCATTATCACAGCCCTTAGAAGTGGGTATGTTGAAATGAGTTATACTAGTTAGTTACATTGCACCACAGTAGTACAAAGTCTAGGATTTAATCGTTGCAGAATCTTTGTTTTAAAACAGTTTTATGTAATTTTTGAGATTATTTGTAGGATACGAATTTGTTTTAAGGAAATTAGAAAGCACAAACACATGGTTTTTCTATCTATGCAATAAAATAATATATGTATAAAATGCTATTTCAATGAAAGAATTGATGACATAAGTAAACGGGGGTAGTTTTTCCTTGTATGGCATGGCTATCAGAAAGGGGAAATTTGAATTAGGCAAGAGTCCATTTTTATTTGTAAAATGGTTATATATAAAACACCACTGGGAACTATTTTTTTCTTTTGGCAAATGATAGTGCCTGGGGTTTGCAAAATCTTGCTTATCTATTTGTCAGATTTTCAAGAAACTTCAGGTTAATCATTTAAATTTCTGTGACTCTGTAAAGGTGTTGGAATGTAAAGATAGCTATTTAGAAGTTGGATATTTTTGTCTGTAGCCTAAAGGTGTTGGTGTTGTTTAAGTTTTCTTTCCTTTCCTTTTATTTAGCAACAAAGAATGCCCAACCTGTCGGAAAAAGCTAGTTTCCAAACGATCACTAAGGCCAGACCCAAACTTTGATGCACTCATCAGTAAAATTTATCCAAGTCGTGATGAGTATGAAGCTCATCAAGAGAGAGTATTAGCCAGGATCAATAAGCACAATAATCAGCAAGCACTCAGTCACAGCATTGAGGAAGGACTGAAGATACAGGCCATGAACAGGTATATGGGAAAGAGGGCTAGGGATGGTGACCATTTTTCCATATACTGTCTTACATAATTGAATTTTCATTTTGAAAAATGAAAGTAAAGTAACAAATAGTAGTTTTGTGTGATTACCTTTTCATGTGGATATAGTACATACATCCAGACATGATAGGGTTTTCTATTTAAAATACTAGAAGTCTTTCTCATATCCATTCTTCCTATACCTACCATTCTATTTTTCCTGTCCTCTTCAGAGCAAAACTTGAAAGAGTTGTCTGTGTATATTTTTGATTGTTTTCTATTCTTTTTTGAATGCACTCCAGTCGGACATTCAGAACAATACAGGCTGGTAATACATTCCTTGCTATCCCATCATACTACACTTGTGAAGGTTATCTATGACCTTCACATTACGCAGTCTAATGGCTGATTGAGTCTCAGACTTCATCTTTTTTTTTTTTGTGATACTGAGCTTTGAGCTGAGGGCCTGCACCTTGAGCCAGTCCACCAGTCTTTTTTGTAAGGGTTTTTTTCGAGATAGGGTTTCATGGAATTGTTTGCCTGGGCTGGCTTCAGACTTCACTGCTTCTGATCTCTGCCTCTTGAGTAGCTAGGGTTACAGGCAGGAGCCACTGGTGCCCAGCTCAGACTTCATCTTAATTACCATCATTTGACAATTAATTTCTCATTCTCCTTTGAATAGTTTTCTTCCTTGCTTTCAGGAGACCATTTGTCCTGGCTTCCAGTAATGTCACTAGCCATTCCTTCTAAGTTTTATTTGAGCTCCACTCTTAAAAGTAGAGTGTTCCCAGGATCAGTCTTTGTTGCTCTTTCAGTACAGGGTCTGTCTCCAGATGACCTCATCCACTTTTCATGGCTTTAATTACCATCTCTATGTTGATGACTTCCCAAATACATATACCAGCCTGTATTGCTCTGAATTTTAGACTTCATCTCCTCTTGGTTATCTAACAAGTACCTTAAAATTAACATACTCAGTACTGAACTTTTGATTCTTACTCTGTATTTCTCATTGTTGATCATTTTAGCCTATTTTCTTCAGCCATAAACTTTGGAGTCATCCTTAAATCTCTTTCTCAGATACTGTATTCAAATGTGTGAATAAACTTTTTTTTTAGCTTTCTCTGTAATATATCTAGATTTGTCCAGGTTACCTCTGTCTTTCATGTAAAATCTTTTTTTTTTTTCTTTCAGTACTGGGGTTTCAACTCGGCCTCATGCTTGCTAGGCAGGTGCTCTACCACATGTAAGCCACTCTACCAGCCCTTTTTTGGGTTGGGTATTTTATGATAGGGACTCAAGAACTATTTGCTTGGGGCTGGCTTCGAACTGCAGTCCTCCTGATCTCTGCCTTCTGAGTAGCTAGGATTACAGCTGTGATCCTAGCTTTGTAAAGTTCTGTGGTGCTTGCTATGTAAAATCTTAAACTAGTCTCCCAACTGATCTATTTCCCATGCTACTCCCACATAATCTGTTCTTAGCACACATGGTTTTCCTTTGTTTAGAATCCTCTAGTAGCTTCTATCCACATTTAGGTTAAAAACCAAAAGACTTTAATGATAGCTTCTAAGACCCTGTATAATCTGGGCACTCTGCTTACCCTCATTCTTTTTAACTTACCTGACATTATCTCTGAATTTATTTAATCTTCAGGCATTGATTATTTTCTATAGTAGGGGATGCTAGTAAAGGGCCATCTTAACCTAATGCTTTTCACCTTAGCTGAACATCAGAATCACTTGGGAAGTTTTTAAATCTCAGGGCTTTCAGATATCACCCAGGCTAAGTAACTGGGGCCTTTGTATACTATTATTTCAGTTTGTTTAAGTGATTCTTTTTTTTTTTTAAAGTTATTTTTTATTATCATATTGTTGTTGTACCAGGGGCACATTGTGACATTCACAAAAGTGCTCACAATATATCTTAGTTAAATTCACTCCCTCTCCTTAAGTGATTCTGAAGTACAGTCAAGGTGAAAAACCACTGACTTAAAGTTTAAAAGTTTTGCTCCTTTCTAGCTCCATTAAACTGAGCTACAACCCTGTTTATGAAAGTAAAAAAATATTAATGGTTGAATGTATTTTAAGAATAATACATACTGAAGAGTTGGAAGGAAGTTAACAGTTTTCGATTTAGTCCTTTATGAGGAGCAAGAATCTCATTGGCAAGATCCTTTGGCAGATAGTTTTTGGTTTTACTTATTTTTCTGCAGCACTGTGATTTATGTTCAGGGTTTCTCACTTCCTGGGCAGACACTCCAGCACTTGAGCCACACTTCCAGCCCAGTCTGTTGGTTTTACTTAAGCATATCTGGTGGTGGGCCTGTGGGATAGGAGCTTCATTCATTTGAAGGCAACTTTAGCATAGCTTCCTTACCGTTCTTCAACTCACCAAGCACATTTCTGCCTCAGAGCCTTTGTACTTACTGTTCTTGAAGAAACTGTCTTCCATATAGTGCACACAGTGTACTCTCACTGTGTTGAGGTGCCTGCGAAGTCCCTATCCATACTAGGACTCCATACTTCTTTGACCTCCTTGCTTCATTTTCCTCCAGAGCAGTTACTGTTCTCTGACATGTGTCATCCACTGTACTAGAATATAAACCCTAAGAGGGAAAGATGGTCAGGATTTTTGACCCTTGCAACTCCAGTACTTAGAAGCATACTTAGCTTAAAGTAACAGGACAGTAAATACTTCTGAGTATGTGAAAAAATTACCTAAAATTTCTTTGCTTATATTGAATTAAAATTAGTCTCTGTGTGTTGCAGTCTAGGTCTGCTCTTAAAATACTTAGGGTGATGATTTTATACATATTTTAGATTCTACTTCTAGTTTTTCAAATACTTTGATATAGATATGTTTTTATGTGCTCCTTTAGAGGCTAAATGTTCACATGCCTACTTTTTTTTACACCCTCATTTGACTTTCAAGATTATTGGTGTCATTGTTAAAATGGTACCATCAAGGCAGTGTATACTATTATAGATGTGATTTAATAAATGTAGAATAGAATAGGCTAGGCTATTACTCTCCTTTTTTTTTTTTTTGGGAAAAGATATGGGATAAAAATAAAAACATTAAGTTGTTGTAAACCTGTTAGTGAACTTTAATTTATGGTCAACTGAAACAATCTTTTGTCTTGCTTTAGTTGTGGAGATTTAAGTATAGTCCTTATGTTGTCACCAAGTTAATTTTTTTTTGTTTTTCTATTATACAAGCCTGTTTATACTTTTTTTTTTCCAAATTATGTTAAAAAAGTAACAAATTATCATCTTAATCATGTTTAAGTATGGAATTTAGTTATGTTAACTACATTTACATTGTTGTGCAATTTAATCTCCAGAACTCTTTTCATTTTATAAAACTAAAACTCTTATCAACTTTTTTTTTTTTTGTGGTACTGGGGTTTGAACTCATGACCCTGTCACAGCACTCTTATCACTTGAGTTAGGCCCCAAGCCTAAAACTTGGACCTCTTATATAATAACTCCATTTCCCTCTCCTCCCAGCTCCTGGTAACCACTGTTTTACTTTCTATTTCTGTGAATTGATACCTATATAAGTGAAATCATACAGTATTTGTCTTTTTCTGACTGACTTATTTGACTTAGTAAAGTGTCCTGAATGTGTCCACCATATGGTGGCATGGGACAGGATTTTCTTCCTTTTTAAGTTTAAATAAGATCCCATTGTATGTGTTTTGTGTTTATATTTCTTTGAATCACAGTTTTGCCATTTAATGTATTAGTCATTCCCTTTCAGTTTTGAAATGATTTCAGAAGCAGGATTTAATTTGAAGTAAAGAAAATTTTTGATCATCTTTCTAACCAAGTAGGCAGTTATTTCTTTGTTTGGCAGAAAACATAATAATGACACTATTCAGCTGGGCGCCAGTGGTTCATGCCTGTTAACCTTGCTGCTCAGGAGACAGAGGTCAGGAGGATTGTGGTTCGAAGCCAGCCTGGACAAATAGTTGGCAAGACCTGTCTTGAAAAAAACCATCATAAAAAAGTGCTGGTGGGGTGGCATGAGGTGTACAAGCCCCAGTACTGCTCCTCCCCCCACAAAAAAAGGACACTATTCTTAGAAGTGCAGGTTATTCTTTCATATTCCTTTTTTATCATATATTCCTCTTTTGTGTGTGTGTGTGTGTGTGTGTGTGTGTGTGTGTGTGTGTATAAGTAAGTAGGAAGGCATTGTGCTAGAAAGAATGTGTTCTGGTATCACATACTAGCTCTAGCCCTGGCACTTAATAGTTGTGTTACTTTAGGCAAATTAACTTTTTATCTCAACTATAAAATGTTGGTACTACTACTGCTTTGCCAGGTTGTTTTGAATTGTGGATGAGATTACATACACAGAATGCCTTGTTTAGTGATCAGTTTTAGTATCCAAGCCTGTGGTTTTTTAAGTACCACTCCATTTGCCTCATTAGAATCATTTTACATTGCATTAGCAGACTTTGAGGGACATCAGCAGGGATGGAGTTCTTTTCATCTTTCCTTAAATTTTGTTTGCTTAAGAATATTCTAATTTATGCCTTACATAGACATAAATAACTTCTCTCAGAGTTTTAAAATTTTCATATTGTGCCTTATCATGCCTTTTTTTAGACTTATAATCTCATATCAAAATGATCAAAATATAAATAAGGATTTGATAATGATTCCTTTAGTCTTTTGTTCAATAAAGTTATCAAATGAATAAAAACATTTATTGAAATCATGTATAAATGTGTGTGGTGAGGTTTTCTAGAATTTTTAGGAACGTGTGGGAATGATGACATTTTCAATTCACCAAATTCAATTATCTAGGTTTTTTAGAATTCTAAAGTTCGGTAGCTTTTGCTGGACTTGGTAGAGCATGCCTACACTCGCAGAACTCAGTAGGTTGAGGCCAGCCTGGGCTGCATAGAGAGACTGAGACTCTCCCTCAAAAAACCAAACCAATAATGAGTGCAGCAGCTCATGCTTTTAATCTTAGCTACTCGAGGAGGAGATTGGGAGAATTGGAGTTCAGGGCCAGCCTGGGCAAAAGTTCAGAGGGGCCATCTCAACCAATAAAAAGCTGGGAATGGTGGTGTGCATGCGTTTGTCATCCTAGCTACATTGAAAGCATAAATAGGAGGATCAATATCCAGACCTGTCTGGGCATAAATGCCAGTCTCTGGTTAGAAAATTAAAGCCAAAAGTGATAGGGGTGTAGCTCAAGTGGTAGGGGACCTGCGTACTAGGATCAGTACTGCCAAAAACATTTTTTTGAAACTTTAAAGGTAAATTGTATGTGTCTTTTTGTTTTGTTTTTGTTTTTTTTCTTAACTAGATTGCAGCGAGGCAAGAAGCAACAGATTGAAAATGGTAGTGGTGCAGAAGATAATGGTGACAGTTCACACTGTAGTAATGCATCCACACACAGCAACCAAGAAGCAGGCCCTAGTAACAAACGGACCAAAACATCTGATGATTCTGGGCTTGAACTTGATAATAACAATGCAACGGTGGCAATTGATCCAGTAATGGATGGTGCTAGTGAGATTGAATTAGTTTTCAGGCCTCATCCCACACTTATGGAAAAAGATGACAGTGCACAAACAAGGTAAGTGTGTGGGTTAGTTTCAGATTATCTGAATTCAGAATGTTTAATTGGGAGTTAAAAGTTAATTTTGGGGCTGGCAAATTGACTCATGTGGATAGAGCGCCTGCCTAGCACACATGAGGCCTAGAGTTCAAGCCTCAGTGCCACAAAAAAAAAGAAAAAAAGTCAATTTTGCATAAGAAGTAGGAGCAGAATTTATCATCCTGTTTTCAGGGTTCAGCTTGGATATACTGACTGCTCAAATTGTTTTGCTCTTTCTTCCTAATGTGTTTCTTGCACAGCTCTTGAAAGGAACATCCTTCCTCGGTAGTGGAGGAAAAAGGACTGCACAATTTCTTTCTTTTTGATCATTTAAAAAAAAATTAGGACATATTCATTGTGCAGGACCATCTGTTTTTTTAATGATACCGGAGTGTCAGTAGGCTTTAAAATTTGTGCTGGAAAGGACAAATGACCACTTATCTCCAGAATATTGCTGTCATTGAATGCAGACAAACATTTAATATTTGTTGAATGAGTGATTGAATGGCAAAAAAAAAAAAAAAAAAAAATCCCAAGATTAGCACTTCTGTGCTCAGTTGTAAAAACCAGAAATTTTAATTCTTGAGGTAATAAGGAATTTGTTCATATTCTTACCATTCCTTTCGCTGCTGCAGCCAGCAGATTGATTGGCATTGAAGGATATGATCTTTTTTTTAACCTTTAGTACTTTGTGTATTTATGTATTTATTTATTTCGGCAGTACTGTGGTTTGAACTTAGGGCGTCACACTTGCTAGGCAGGTACTCTACTACTTGAGCCACTCTATCAGCCATTTTTTGTGTTGGGTATTTTCAAGATAGGGTCTTGAGTACTGTTTGCCTGGCCTGGCTTCTCCTGATCTTTGCCTCCTGAGTAGCTAGGATCACAGGCATGAACCACCGGTGCCTGGCTTCATTTTATATCATTTTACAGAAGGTAAAGGACATAGAGCTTTTGTGACTGGCAGTCAAATAGCTAGTGTGTACTTTCTCCTCTTTTGTACTTTTTAATAAGAATGTTTTAAATTCTCCATTTCTGTTAATTGGTCAGTAATTAAAACACTTATGCTTTCCTCAGCTTTTTAGCAAAATAACAGTCCCATAGTTTATGTACATTTTCTCGATATACTTTACAAATTAAATTTTTAATGATTTATTCTTTTAGATACATAAAGACTTCAGGTAATGCCACTGTCGATCACTTATCCAAGTATCTGGCTGTGAGGTTAGCATTAGAAGAACTTCGAAGCAAAGGAGAATCAAACCAGATGAACCTTGATACAGCCAGTGAGAAGCAGTATACCATTTATATAGCAACAGCCAGTGGCCAGTTCACTGTGAGTATTTAAACACTTGACTGTTGAAACTGAGAGCACATTGACCAACTGAGTGGCAAGTGATGGTGTGGGGCCTAACAAGAACCCTAAGACCTTGAGTAATTGCAGTAGGGTAGTTGACTTTTTGATACCCTATGTTTGTTTTGTTACAAACAGTGTAAGTGACAAAGAGTTATTCCTAAGGCCTTATTTTTAAGTTAATCCCTTCTTCCCTTTTTGTGGTGCTGGAGATCTAACCCAGGGCCTTGAACATGCTACACAGTGTTTTGCCACTGAGCTACATCCCCAGTCTCTGACAGAACTTCTTAATTCTTCTAACAACTCACATATTAGGGACTTGCTAAATATTGGGTGGTTGTGACAGATCTTAGAGAAGGTTAAAGTCATCAAAAGGTGGTTTGTGGAGAAGGAGACTAAGATGGGTTTTGAAGCATTTACTTGAGCAAAAGAGAGCAGGGCTTCCAGGGGCCATGGTTGTTGGTGGGCTGAGAGTATCCAACTGACCAAAGCAGGGAAAAGTAGCACAAGTCAACAGAGAAAAAGGCAGGAAATGACCAGGGACGATTACAGCAGCCACGGATAGGTTTGGCAGCATTGGAACAACTCGATTGAATAGAATAGCTCTTCTGGGACCAGAATGCAGAATGGACCAAGGAGAGGAGAACCCGAGATACTGGGCTGAGCAAAGATTGCTGCAATAATTTAGGCAAACCATGGGGTGATAAGGACCCTCACTAAAATGGTGCTGACCCTAAGCACTGGTTCATTGGATTGATACAAGTTACATCATTCAGTCGTAAGAACTATGAAGGTGAACGGAGGTTAGGAATGGAAGAAATCTTAACATTACCCCAAGTGTAACTGATGGGAAAAGGTCAAGCACTAGACTCAGCTCTAGTCTCTACAGATGCCTTCCTTTCCTTTTTGCCATCTCTACTCTTCCTCTCCTGTTTGCACATATCTCTAAATCAGTCCTACTGAACTCAGCTTAAGTTACTTAAATTACTCCTAGTCTTCTCATTAAGATCTGTGACTCAAACTAATTCCATTGTGGTTATAGCCAGCTGGTGATTTTAGGCAAGCAGTTTGATTGACATTAGGGTGTTGCTTTTTGAAAATTTGTGTCAGGGCTGGAGGCGTGACTCAAGCAGTAGAGTGCTTGCTTTGCAAGCATGGAAGCTTTAAGTTCAAACCCCAGTACTGTCCTCCTCCCCCACAAAAAAAGTTGTGGTGGTAGAACATACTCAACTAGGATACTTGGTAAATAATTTTAATAAATGTAGCATACTTTGCACTCCTTGGAGAACAGTTCCATATATGCAGAAGGCTTTGAGACCTGTTTGCAGGCTTTGTAAATATAATATTTACCTTAACTCCCTTTTGGGATGTGCTTCCCTTAAAGCCCAGCTTTGACCTTCTGATGGGGGTTTCTTAAGAAAGGTCAGCAATTTGAGGCATCAGCCTTCACTTCATAGGCTGGAGACCCTAGCACAAGGCAGTACCTAGGCATCTTACCTGACTTCTTATCCTGTCCAGTTTCTGTTGTCACTTATAGAGGCTTCCAGGGAGTCTAACCCTTAGGAAAATTTGCTTATGAGCCCTCCATTTAAGGGCTGATAAGTTCACTAATTAGTGAACCCTTATTAACTATATTAACTGCCTTGCTAACAAGGGTAACCATTATTCCTTCATAGCAGTGAGAATTAGCAGTTACAGCAACACATAGCTACAGCTACAGCTTCATACTGCTCTGCTTTACTAAGAATGGGTTATCTTGTTAAGTTGTCCATGTGTGGATGTGGCGGGTCTACCAACATGAATTTAACCAAGCATGCAGAGCTTTGGTCTCTACTGTTGCTCTGTGGAAAATTACTCTTACTTCAAGCAATTTGCCTGAGCAAAGCAGTCACTTCTTGGTCACAGATCTGAAGCTGCCCAATGCGTGTGTGTGTGTGTGTATTGGTCAGTAGCAACTATCACACCTGTGCCTGCAGCTCAAATCCTAAGTTTTCCCCTTTCTTGGGGATCGTAGTGAAGGGCTCCTGGAATCACAGCCTGGAGTTGCCTCACCACAGTCTTCCCAAAGTGCTATTGTCTGCCAGTTGGAAGAACCTGGCGCTCTCTTTTCCCTGGCCTGTGGGACCTTAAGCCACTGCCACCTAGCATAGTAGTGGAAG
This sequence comes from Castor canadensis, assembly GCF_047511655.1. Lineage (NCBI taxonomy): Eukaryota > Metazoa > Chordata > Mammalia > Rodentia > Castoridae > Castor > Castor canadensis. Next base: position 78,736,294 of record NC_133396.1, on the reverse strand, counting down.
GATATGTGAAGACTCAAGGCAGGAAGGGCCCATGTTCGCCAAGGGGCAAGATGGTATGGTGCTGGTGGAGTGTCAGGGAGCCTAGGAAGTTAATGTGAAGGGTGAGAAGGGGTGACTAGGTGGCTCCAAGGGAGGCAGAAGTGGCCATAGCTACTCACCCTGCCGCGAGCCCAGATTTTCTCTTTCCACCTCCACCATATTGTAGCTTCTGGTGCCAGCCCTGGGCCCTCAAACCTCACTAGTATTTTTTTAAAAAAAGATTCTGTGAACTTGTATTTTGTTCCATCTCACTATTACTGAGCTTCATGCAGTTTTCGTAATTTTTTCTTTTCTTTTCTGTTTTAGGTATTAAATGGCTCTTTTTCTTTGGAGTTGGTCAGTGAGAAATACTGGAAAGTGAACAAACCCATGGAACTTTATTATGCACCCACCAGGGAGCACAAATGAGCTTTTAAAAACCAATTCTGAGACGGAACTTTTTATAGCTTCTTTCTTTAATATTAAACATGTACCATCATAACTTTTATGGACAGATCTTGGATATGTTCAATTTTATTTCTGAGCCAGACTCGTTTACACTATTAGAATCATTTCCTTAATTTAAGATTTACTTTTTGGAAAGGACTGCAGTGATTCAGTGCTTTTTCTTTCCTTTTAGTAATATATCTAAGTTGTGTGCTTTCACAAAGTATGGTTCCATTTGGAGCACCCTTTGACCCAGGAATTTTTCATAGTTCTGTATTCTTAAGTAAAGATCCAGTTAGCATCTTTTTCCTTCTCTCCTCAGTTTTTTAGGACTATAGAATGTTAAATAATATGTATTCTGATTTCCCTACCCCCTTTCCTTGGAGTCTTGTATATTTATAGTTTTCTATATAAATTGTAGTATCTTCATGAAGACCAAGGCTCACATTTACTATACTTAAAAGCGATTCTCATAGGATTATTATTTTCATGGTATTTTCTTCCATAATATCTCATTTTAAAGAGGTTCTTTATGAACTCAGTGTCCATTGTCATGCAATGTTACTTTTTTTCCATTTTTTTCCCTTGTATGTTTGGAATTTCTGGTCATGGGGAAGAGAATCAAACAAAATCTAAAGTTCTGTGAGAATATGGTTTATTAACAAACTTCACCGAAGAAAGAAAAGTTAAATTGATAATATGTAATCCTCAATTGAATATTTAAGAGTTCTTTTGTATTAGTTTTCCTATCACTTCAGTTCCTTTATTATGGTTGATGTTTTTCCTATTAAAATACCAGAGATAGAGATATTTTGCACTTTAGCCTTGATGAAAAGTACCAGATATGTTCAAAGTTTCCCTAATTCTTTTCTTATTGGTAGCCACTTAAGAGTCAAAAATAACATGGCACATAGAACAATGGAGAAAAAGCAAAACAAAACTTTGGTTTTGTTTGAAAAGTGTGCTTTATAGTTTTTTGAGTTGCCATATCAGTTTATAAATTTGGTGCTCTGCTTATTACACTATAGAAGCAGGTTACTAGAGTTTGAACCCTGCTTGATATGTAATGAAAGATAACTCTGTAGAAAAATGTCAGCCAATAGGGTAAAGCCATTCTGCTCTTCTTAGTTTTACATCAAGAAACAGTGTTGGCTGTTTGGGGGCCAGAAGGCTTTGTGCTGACCAGTCAGAAACAAGATTGACTTGTGTCTTATTTTTCATTTCCTACCTGACTCTAGGTATGTCTCCTCAAGTTTATATTATCACAGTATTTAGAAAGACATGTTTGCATTGAGAAATTTAACCCCAAAGGGTTTTAATAGGAGGGAGTAGGCCTCCTGTACCATTGTAACTAAAGTCTGTCTAGTCATTGTAAATATTTACCTGTCAGTTTTGACAGATTTGGGCAGCTTGATGTTTTAAATCTTGAGCCAATTATGAAAACTTAAAGGCTTATTCAATTTTTTACCATTTTATTGAAAATATTTGAAATCTGTTTTTACAGTTTTTTTGGTAATCTGTGCCATGAAATTTCAAAACTACCAAAAATTAAGAGACCTTTTATATTCAATTCTTTTTCTGGTGTAATGTTAAGTTGTATAGCTAATTAATATGCATGTCCACTGAATATAACCCTGATTTTGTGATAAAACTGCTTAGATTTTATTGATGACATATTAGATTAGTGGTTGCATTAAATAACTAAATTACCATTGTGGTTATTAATTGAAATTTTATCTTTAAGCAGAAAGTTATTTGTGAATATAAGCTTTGTGCTTACAGAATGTTTGTGTTTTTATGTCAGTATGGGAGGGACATAAACTGCATCATTAGTGAAATCATTGGATGTGTAATCCTTTGCAAAATTTAACTGTAGGTAATTGATAAAGCATTGAGTGTATGTTGTGTGTGTGTGTGGATGTGGGTGTGTGTGTGTGTGGTGGCAGGGGGAGGAGAGGTACTGTTGGCTGTCACTACGAACAAGGCTTTCCAAAGGTATTATCTAAGCAATTTCAGTAACCATTGGCTCATTTTGGCTCGTTAAATGTGATGAAGGCTTTTAGCTACAATATCATTTTAAAATTTATTATGGTAACACATAGCCATATTTACTATTTCTATCCTTTTTGGTGGGGATATGGGATCTATGTCCAGGCTGTCCTTATTCTGGGCTCAAGCAGTCCTCCTCCCTCAGCCTCCAGAATAACTGGGACTACAGGCGCACACCATCCTGCCCAGTTCATTTTAACCATTTTTAAGTCTTCAATTCAGTGGTAGTAGGTAAATTCACAGTGTGGCAGAACGGTCACCACTATCTTTCTAGAACTTTTTCATCATCTGAAACAGAAACTGTACACAGTAAATAATTACTCCCCATAAACTCTACTTAACTTCCTGATAACCTCTGTTCTTTTTTTGAATTCGACTATTTTAGGTAACTCATATAAGTGAAATCACACAATGTTTTCAGGATTCTTCTGTGTAATAGCATGTATCAATTTCATTGTGTTTTGTGGCTGGATAATACATTCTGTATTATATCACGTTTTGTTTATCCATTCATCTGTTGATGGACACATTTTGCTACTTTAATACTGCAGTGAGTTCCTGCTTTTTATTTTGGGTATATAATAGGAATGGAGTTGCCACCTCATTCATTTTGTATTTAATTTTTTGAGGAACCACAAACTGTTTCCACAGTGGCTGTGCCATTTTCCATTGCCACCAGCAATGAATAAGTGTTCCAGTTTTCTACAACCTCTACAACACTTGTTACCTTGTTTTTTAATAGCAGTCCTAATTGTTACCCCTATAATAACTGTTGTAATAGGTGTATTCTCATTGTAGTTTGGATTTGCATTTCCTAATGACATGTTGAGCGTTGTTTTGCATACTAATTGATCATCTGTGTATTTTCTGTACAGAAATGTGTATTCAAATCTTTTCCTGATCTGTTTTTTGAGGTTCTTGGGATCAGACCTTAGGGCCTCTTATCACTGAGCTACCTCTCTTCCCCACCCCCATCTGTGGGTCTCACTGTGTTGCCTAGACTGACCTCAAGCTCCTGGGCTCAACTTTCTGCCACTGCCTCCTAAGTAACTCTTAAGGTACCCAGGCTCCTTTGCCTATTTATTATTTTTTTGGCAGTACTGGGGTTTGAACTCAGGGCTTCACACTTGTTAGGCTACCGTTTGAACCACTCCACCAGTTCTTTTTTGTGTTGGGTATTTTTGAGAGAGGGTCTCGCCAAATATTTGCCCTGGCTGGCCTCAAACTGCAATCCTCCTGATCTCTGCCTCCTGAATAGCTAGGATTACAGGTGTGAGCCACTGTTGCCTGGCTCCTTTGCCTGTTTTATTTTGGTGGTACTGGGGGTTGAACTCACCACCTGCTTACTAGGCAGGTGCTCCTACCGCTTGAGCTACTCCACCAGCCCTTCTGTGTTGGTAATTTTCAAGTTAGGGTCTCACCAGCTATTTGCCCTGGCTGGGGATCCTCTGATCTCTGTCTCCTGAGTAGCTTGGATTACAGCTTGAGCCTAACTCCTTTGTCTATTTTAAGTTAGTTTTTTGTTCTTGGTAAGTGTCTTGATGTACAAAAATTTTTAAATTTGGGGCTAGGGGTGTGGCTCAAGTGGCAGAGTGCTTGCTTAGCAAGCATGAGGTCTTGAGTTCAAACCTCTGTACCACCACAAAAAACTAATTTTAATTAAGCTCACTGTATTTTTTTTTTTTTTCCTTCTGTGGGCTGAGCTTTTGCTGTCATGTTGCAGTCATTATACAATCCACTGTCAAGAACATGTCCCTGTTTTTTTCTACGAGTTTTAGAGTTTCATTTTAACTTACACTCAGTTCTTTGAGTTTTGCATGCCATGAAAGGTCAGGGCCCAACTTGTTTATTTGTATGTGGATACTCAGTGTTCTCAATCATAGAATAGTGCATTCACCATTGAATGGTCTTGGTAACCTTGTTCACAATCAGTTGAGCATTCTATGTAAAGGATTCATTTTTGGGCTTTGTATGCCACTAGTCTGTATGTCTTTTCCTATGCCAGTGCTACATTGTTGATTACTATAGCTTCATAGTAAATCTTACATTGTCTTTTTTTGGGGACATTTATGCCTTTATCAGACACTTCATGTTACTTAGAAATTACTCCTGTTGGAGGATGTTGTCTTGTGACTATGTTTTAAAGAGCCCTTATCTTGTAGAGGTGCATTCTGAAATATTCACAGAAGAAACAACCTGACTTGGGAGTTCTGCTTAAGATAGCCCACGAGGGGGTCAGGACTTGCCGGTGGGTGGGATGGTGGCAGTCAGTTAGTGCATGGGAGGACATGGGGTGTGTGGGGAGCTGTACTCTGTGAGACACTGCATATGTCCAAAGTTACTAATTCCCAAGCATAAAAGGCACTGCCGCCCATCACTTCAGTTCCCCCAAACTTCACAATGTGGGGCGTGCTCCAGCCTGACTCTTATGTGCTCCCCAGCTCCCTGCACAAGCCAGGCTTCTCAGTGGCTGCGGGCCCTTGAGCATGCAGAGGAAGGACGACGTGGCTTGTGCTTGCACTGGATATTGCTCAACCCAGGCTGCAGTCTCCAGAGCCCCAGGGAGCCCCAGCCACCTGGGGCTGGAGCCACCTGCCCCCAACAGTCTCTCCAACCTACTGGCCCAACAGGGATCCGGCCAAGAAAGCTAGGTCTAGCTGCGGGCCTCGTGGCTCCTGCCTAACATGATCACTTTTAATCCTTTGAACTCTATGAAGAAGACATTATTTCCCTTGAGCATTTGAGAAAGTTGAGGTTCAGGATTCTGACTTGGAGAGCCATACCTGAAATAATTGGAGTGCCAGATGAGAAGGCATCTCTTAAATTCCTATTAGATTTCTACTTAGCAGTATTGTGATTTCTGAATGTATGCCTTTCATGTGCTAATCTTAGATGCATAATTATAAAAAAATGCAACTTCCCCGGGGCAGGAGACGTGGCTCAAGCAGAGAGTGCCCAACTACAAGTGCAAGGCCAGGAGTTCAACCCACCAGTACCACCAAATAAACCCCTCCAAAACCAGAACTTTAGTGCAGTATGGATTTCTGAAAAGTCACTGTTCCATAAAAGCAACAAGAACAGTGTTAAAGGCAAAATCAGCTTTTTCAGAGCGCTAGAATTAACAAAAAACTTCTTCTAACAACTGGAAGAACATTTAAATGCTGCGACAAGTTTTGTAGTATTTTAACTTGCCCAGGTCCCTTTTCTGCATCTTCAGGCTAACCTTGAAAATAATAGTCTCTTAACTGTGATAGCGATGAAAAACAGCAGACTACCAGCCACTAGATGGAGGGGCATGAAGTTTCCCCAAAAGAAATTTGGAGCTCCCCTAAAGAACAGTTTTTAAATCCTTAAATATCTCACCTCAAAGAATTGTCACTATTTGGCATGTCAGGCACTCCACTTTTTCAGCTCACAGTGCAAAAAGTTCAGTCTCCAGGGGTGGGGAAAAATACATTAATGTAGCATTTGCCTGAGGCAGTTGGGGCTGAAAAGGGACTGCTCCCTGCCCCATGACAGGAACAAAGGATTCTCTAAGTGAAAAAAAGGGGTGGGATGGGAGGTGTAGTGTATCTGCAGAAGACTTTGAAATGTGATTGGAGAAACACCATGTTGCTCTTGAGATGAAGATCAATAAGAGAATATACAGGAGCATTATCAACAATAAAGAAAGGGTTGTCCTCCATTTTGCTGACATAGCAATTCAGGAGTGTATCTTAAAGGATAAAATAGCCAAAGCAATCTTTTTTTTTTTTTTTGGTGGGTCTTGGGGTTTGAACTAAGGCTTCATGCTTGGCAAGCAGTTGCTCTACCACTTGAGCCACACAACCAGTTCATTTTGCTCTGGTTATTTTGGAGTAGGGGGGGTCTCATGAATTATTTGCCCAGGTTACCCTCAAATCACTCTCAGTCTCCTAAGTAGCTAGGATTACAGGCATGAGTCACTGGCGCCCGGTTAGCCAAAGCGATCTGGAACACAGCTGGAAGTATCCCATTGCCTGATTGTAAAATGTACTACAAAGCTATAGTGATCAAAGTGGTATGGTACAGGTATATAAACAAAACATGTACATCAAACGAACAGAACATAGGACCCAGAAATAAATCCATGCATCTGTGGTCATTTGGTATTCAACAAAGATGCCAAAAACACAATAGGGAAAGGATTGTCTTTTTCAGTAAGTGGTGGGAAAATTGGTTATGCACATGCAGAAGAGTGAAGTTGTGCCCTTATTTCACACCTTGGTCTGGGCAATGATTTTTGTATGCGATTTAAAAAACGGACCACAATGCAAAAACAGATGTGTAATTGTGTGAAACAAATGCTTTTGTATGGCAGAGGAAATAACAGAAGACAATGTACAGAATGAAAAAAAGTATTTGCAAACTATTCATCTCCTACAGGGTTAATATCCCAAATATGTAAGGAAGGTAGTCTATAGTAAGAAAACAGCCCAATTAAAGTGTGGTGGTGCATTCCTGTAATCCCACCTTCTTGGGAAACAGAGGCTAGAGGATCTGAGCTTGCGACCAGCCTGGGCAAACTTAGGGAGACCCTATGCTGAAAATAAAATTAAAAGGACTGAGGGAATAGCTGAAGTAGTAGAGTGCTTGCTTGAGATGTGTGAGGCCCTGGGTTCAATCCATAGTACTACAAGGGGTTTAAGAAAAAAAAAAAGCAAAAGGACCTGAGTGTGAGTGAGCATTTCTCAGGCAATAAGCATATAAAGAAAAAATTCACAAGTTTCAGAGAACTGTAAATTGAAAACTATAAACCACCTCATACCTGTTAGAATGGCTTTCATAAAAAAGAGAAACAGGTAAGGATTTCTGAATGTGTGCAGAAAAAAGAGAACCCTTGCAGTCTGTCTGTGGGAAAGTAAATTAGTATAACTGTTCCGGAAGACAGTATGGATGTTCCTCAGAAAGTTAAAAATAAGCCGGGCCTCAGTGGCTCGTGCCTGTAATCCTTGCTACTCAGGAGGCAGAGATCAGGAGTATCGTGGTTTGAAGCCAGCCATACTCTTTTATCTCAAAAAAACTACACAAAAACGGGCAGGTGGAGTGGCTCAAAGTGTAGGCCTTGAGTTCAAACTCTGGTACTGGAAAAAAACAAAAAGATCTCATGTTAAGGAGAGCTCATCCTCTGCTTGGAACTATTTCCCTGGACTGGGTTCAAACCATGTCCCTCATGACTCTGCCTCCTAGATTATAGGCGTGAGCCACTAGAGCCCCGCGCTGGTCCTGGCACTTTTACCTGTTAGTTTTAAAGTGCCACTGGATGAATCAGTTCGTATTGTTTACCCTTAGTTCCTATGAATGGGGATGAGGATGAAAACTGTTACAGATTACATCAGCTTTATAAAAACACCCTATGTAGTGCTGTTTCACGTAAATTCCCAGTGTTACAGTTCATACTCCACTTCCTAGCAGATGGTTTTATTTGGTAAATTTTGTTCCTCAGCCCACCTGATCTTAAATTTTCTGTTTACTTCAATTGTATAAAGCTAGGCTGGAGAAGTTTGTAGTTTTGGGATACAGTCTACTCAAATTTTAAACTTCATCGTCTTTATCTGATCTACAGTGGAGCTGGGAAAGAATCCTTAGTCTGGAAGAGGGGTTCATTCTTGCAGAGTGAGAGAGAGTGGCAACAAAGAAGGGGACCATATGGCTATGGATGATGGGGCATTGTACACAAATACAGATGTCTTTTTATCTATTTTTTTGGTAGTACTGAGGTTTTGAATTGGGTCTTGTGCTTGCTAGGCAGGCTCTACCACTTAAGCCACTCCATCAGTCCCTTTTTTTGTGTTGTGTATTTTTGAGATAGGGTCTCATGGACTTTTGCCTGGGCTGGCTTTGAACCTTGATCCTTCTGATCTCTGCCTCCCAGGTAGCTAGGATTACAGGTGTGAGCCATTGGTGTCCATTGATGTTGTAGTTTTAGATGTTCAGGCTTTGCAACCTCTTCCTGGGCATGGGGGAATTCCCCTTCCTAATGATAGCCATATTTTTAGAAATAAGAGTAAAATGGTGAGATGTTTACTTTTTCTTTTGGTGTTACTGGAGTTTGAACTCAAGGTCTCATGCTTCTACTAGGCAGGCATGCTACCATTTAAGCCATGCACCAGCCCAATGTAAGAAGGGCAAATTTTTTTTGGCGGTACCAGGGATTGAACCCAGGACCTTGTACATGCTAGGCAAACACTTAACCACTGAGTTACATTCCCAGCCCAAGATACTTTTTCATTCTCTCAGTTTTAAGGACAAGACAGCTGGAAAACCAACACAATTTGATCCTGCCACTCAGCTGAATTGCTATCTTGTTGGGTCTTGTGAGAGACACTGATAAGAAAAGTCATAATCTGAGAATTACAATGAGACTTTTGGAAAGACATGGATGAGAGTATTCTGAATCCCTAACTTGTCATTTGAAGCTGAAGGAATTCCTTAGATATGTTTGTTGCCTGGGCTGTTGACTCCTTAATAAGCTCAAACTAGTTACCTTGCAAGAAGACCTGTACACCCTATTTCTACAATCCTTACTGACCTTAGGACAGTTTGAGTCAGACTCCAGCATGGCCCAAGGGTACAAAAGCAAGATGTGGCCTGATGGAAAGCTCATTGTGATCATACATGCTGATAGAGAATACCTGTGGAAATAGATTCCCAAGTACACAGGATCTTAGAAGGAAAGAAAACGATTTTAAATTGGGCCAAAGTATTAACGGGTACTGCTCTGGTTTGAATTTGTCTCCCGGAATTCGTATGTTGGAAACTGAATCCCCAGAGTCATATGCTAATGGTATTTGGAAGTAAGAAATTTGGGAGGTAACTGGGTTTATGGAGCTCTGTTGTCATGAATGGATTAACAAATGTTACCAGGGAGTGGTTCTGTTACAAAGAGCAGCTCTCTGACACAACTGCTCTATCTTGCCGTGTAATGCCTTTGACCGCGCAGCAGGAAAGCTTTCACCAGATGCTGAGTAGAAGCTGGCATCATGCTCCTGGACTTGGTCTCCAGAACCATGAGCGTAAGTAACTACTGTTTATGAATTAGTCTGTCTATAATAGTGAGTTACGGGAATAGAAGACAAAGACTGCTTTGAACAACACAGGGTGGACCTGATTACTTGGTTGAGATTCTGACTCAGCAATGGCTCATCTAAATTAGAGGTGATATTCTAGAAACTCCTGATCTAGAGAAAGGAAACCAAAGGCAGAAGGGGAATGTTTGAGAGGATTTAATATTTGTGATTCTCTAACAAAGTCCTTCATGAGAAACTGGACAGCTCTTTACCAAGGCATTGAGAAAACCACTGATGAGCAGAGCACTATGCCTGGCAGTATGTCACACACCAGGGATGGCAGTAGGAAATGCTTCAGTTGAAATGGACTAAGTTTATTGTACTTTGTATGAGACAAAGTACAGTCGTGCGCTGCTAAGCAGCAACAGGTGTATTCTGAGGATTTTGATAGGCAATTTCATGGCATTGGAAATGTCTTATAGAACGTACTTACAAAAACATAGATGGTAAACGTCCATCACTGGATGCAACCAAGAGACATGTAAACAAGACATGAGGGTGCTGCCTGTGTAACATGACATATTTCATAATAAACTTTAAAAAAGTTTACACTAAAAAATGATTAGAAGTATAATATAGGAGTGGAGCATGGTAATGCTGTAATCCCAGCATTCAGGAAGCTGAGGCAGAAGGATCTCGAGTTTGAGGCCAGTCTGAGCTAAACAGAGAGAGAGAGAGAGAGAGAGAGAGAGAGAGAGAGAGAGAGAGAGAGACCTTGTCTTAACCCTTTCCCCCCCAAAATAGTACAGTAAAGTTCAAAACCCAGAAACACATTTGTTTATTGTCAGTACCAAGTTTTATGTACTGTACACAACTGCATATGCCACACTTTTATATAACTGGCAGCACAGTAGGTTTACACCAGCATCACTGCAAACATGTAATGCGTTGTGCTACATTACATTGGCGACAGTACTACTAGGTGATAGGAATTTTTCAGCTGTATTATAATCTTGTGGAACCACTCTATGCAGCCCATCTGTGACTGCAACATTGTTATGCAGCACACAACAATAGTTTACTTAATTGCTAGACTAGCAAGGTGGGCATGGTTACTATAATAGGCAGTAGAACTCACAGGATAATCAGTAGACTAACATAAAATATGGCCTTGGTTAATTGATCAGGTGATCTATAGAATCAAAATAAATGGATTCCATGATTCTATTTGATTTAAAGACCTAAAAGCTATAGGTTTGACTTGAGCCATTACAGTAGTCATGATGCCTCATCCAGTTCCCAGGCATCACTTCCCTGAGTCCATGGAGAAAGGACCTTGACATAGTCTCAAGTTTATATTATGTATCTTTCTCTTCACCTTCTCCAAAGTAACGCAGACAAATTCCTAAACCTTTTGCAATTACTGAACTGGTCTTGGGTTAATTTTAATCTCTAGGAACCAGAACATCACACATCTATTTAGAGTTTTATGGAAGTCACTTTGGTAAACAGTTTTGACCCACATCCACCAAAATGGCTCCCAAACCATATTTTGATTACTTCTCCCACTTTGAGTGATCAGAAATATCAACATAAGCAACTAGCAGAGTGAACACATTAGGTTTTGTTTTTTTTTTTGTGTGTGGTGCTGGGGCTCAAACCTCAGGTCTTGCACATGCTCAACAAGCATTCTACCACTGAGCTACCCTACCCCCCGAGTCTGGTTTCTTGAAATTTAATGAAGGGATACAGCTGGCATTACTTGACAATGTGATCAACATTTGCAGTATTTCAAATTACTATTGTTATGGGAACAAAGTATTAGTACAGGTATTAAAGTATTTCCTCTTTAGCTTGATGTAGTACCTTACAGTTGCAAACTACCTCCTACAAAGCTTTTCTTTGGAAAATCTGCCTTTATATGTGAAACTAATACAATGCACACATTTGTGTGCAAAATATATATATATGTACATATATGTATTATATGTACATATATATAATACAATTTTATTTTATTGTACTGGGGATTGAACCTAGGGTGAAGTGCTCTATCACTTGAAATACATGTATATTTTAAGTTATGGTAAGTTACATGTTTCTGTATCAAATTGGGCTCCTTGCATAAAACCCAACTCAGCAACTCAGCAATGAATCTCATGCTGATAAGCATTTAGCAAAATTCAAGACTGATATATCAATATTTACAAAGTCAGATAATCCAAGTTCTTATTGATTTATAGTAATTTTTTCTTTTAATTATACAAAAAGAAGTAACTAATTATTTCTTTTTGTGCTCATTTTTAAGTTGTAATTACAACTAGCAAGAATTGTTAAGTGGAGTTTTTTTTAATAGTCATTACAGAAAATAACTTGCATTTATCTATTCCTTCATTTTGCTGGAATGTATAATTAATTGGACAAAGGAAAAACATGGTCCTTTGGGGAATAATTAATATTCTATGTTCACCTAACTTCTCATTTTCCAGAGTTTTTACATCACAGGAGAGCTTTTCCTTAGGTACTGTTATAACTGTATCTCCCTCTCCCAGCTTAATGGTTATAAGAAATTATTTACCTTTGCTTGTTATAGAATGCCTGCCTAGCAGGTGTGAAGCTGAGTTCAAACCCCAGTACCACAAAAAAAAAAAAAAAAAAAAAAAAAAGTGACTTCCCCTGAGAAATACTTAAAGGTAAACATGGACTAAATCCTTCAGTCAAAAAACTAAAGTTTATACAAACCCTTTCATCTAAACTCATATTCAAATGTGGCAAGAATGATTTTTTTCCAACTAATTTTTATAGAATGTTAGCCTGAGCTATTTATACAAAAATGTACACACAAACTTCAAAAAACCAAAACCAAAAATAAAGAAAAAAAATTCCCCCCCTGCAAAACAACTCACTTAATAAGGTGAAAAATTTTACTTCTGAGTAGTGGCACAGCTAGGCAGTGGCTATTGTACGTGCATTGACAGAGTTCCATGAGATCACCCAAACTGTTTATCATAAAATCTCTATCGTGCTTTTTTTTATTACTTGTGAAGTTATTATATATTAGAATAATGTACTTATTTTGACAAAAGTCCTACTCTGAAGTTTAGTCATCTAGACTATGAACTTATAAAAAATTTGTCTCAGACAAGTATTTCTTCTCAAAAGCTAGTAATAAAAAAGATCAGTATGGAGAAGTATGATTTCTTAAAAATAGGGAAGTATTTCAGTGTTGTACTTGTGAAATACTTGAGTGACCTGGAAGAATATTTTTCCTCCTCTTCTATTCAGGGTCATTTTAATATACAAAGGCTTCAGCTTCATTTTGTATATGCGTACAGAGAAACAACATGTATTAGTTAAAATATATAAGTGATTAGGAACAGTAAGGAATAAGGTGGGCACAGTAGTTTGTGCCTATAGTTCCAGCTACTCAGGAGGCTGAGGCAGAATTATTTGAACCATGGGGTGTTGCTTGGTGGATTGCTGCCTACCAATCTTGGGTTTGATCCCAAAGACAACAAAAATAAAAGTAAATAGCTTCCATAATATACCGAAATTCCCAAACATAAAAACAGTAGGGTGATCCCAGTCAGAAACTTTATGAAATGTTTCCATTAATTTTTTTTAACATAAGAAAAACATGAGAAGCAAAGCTCCCAAACCAGCTAACTTAGAAATAGCTAATTTTCTGAATGAAAACAGCACTGTTGGTTTTCTTTTTTATTTTTATACAACTGAATTGAAAAAATAGAACTACAGCTGGTGTAGAACTTCTGGGCCATCTATCCAGACTCCTGAGAATAAAAGCTCATCCACATTTACCTACATTTACCATCTTCTGCAGCCACTGGCCTCTGCTTTATCGTTCACTGACGTGTCAACTCTATCAGCTACTGTATCTTCAGATGCTGACTGAACATGGCCTTCTGACTGTCCTCCGGTGTAAGTGGGGGTGCTGTACTTTAAAAGGATAGATTTAAACTGCATCAGAGGTGCATCTGTACGAACACCCATTGGGTCAAAATGAGTTCGGCTTACTCGAAAGCCTGCTTGAGAAAGATAGCACAAGAACTTTTTTAATCTGCAATAAGGAAAGGAAGAAATAATTAGGCTCTTGTATGTTTATGTAACACAATGTTATTAAAATATGAAATATATACTTTGCCATTCACCGGCTGTCTTACTTTGGCATATTCATTCCTTTAATGCTGTGTCTGTGAATATTGTAATAAAAAGGAGGATGTTCAGTATTGACATCAGTCTTTTGCTTCTTGACTAAATTTGTAATCATTTCATTACTTTTTCTCTTTCCTGAAACATACACAAACATATACCAGTTAGCATTCTCTTAAAAATTATAAGCCAACTGGGGAAGTGGCTCATGTGGTAGAGGCCCTGAGTTCAATCTTCGGAAACACACACACACCATCCAAGCCTAATACTTTTACAACTATATATTATCTTGTCTAAATCCTTTGGCACACCATTTCAATGTTCCTATTCAATCTCAACTCCTACAATGAGGTAATTTACTCTTAAGTATTATCACTGTCCTTACTCATACAATTTTAATATTTAACCATTTGCTGCGGCAGAACTTCTACCTTCTTCAGCTCCAAGCCTATGTCTTAGTTTTCTATCTCCTACAGGAAGCCCATTTATGAACAGTGGGCCAGTCACTTCATAAAGTTCATTATTGTTGATACTACAATACTCAGAGCTTGATTATGTACTGTCAATTCCCCCCTTTTCCTGTTTCGTGAATGTAGGTCTCGGACATGTGTAAATCCTTTCTCCCTAAATTACATTCAAAATTTGTAGGGACAATGTCCTTCATTTTTTTTATTCTGGTATTCTCTGTTTACTGCCTTGTATTGGACACACAGTAGATCTTTAATGAACTTAAAATAAAAACAATGCAAAAAAGTCTCAAGAGCTTGGACAAAAAAACTGATAAAGATACAATTTATGACTGTGTTGCCTATTTTTCACTATGGTATGTTAGTTTTCCATTTTAAGTGAAAGAAGGCTACTAAGTTCTGGCATGTATCTTTCCAAAAGTCACACACACATAAAATAGTTCAAATATCCAATACTATAATAAGATTTTGTTTGATTGATTTGTCATTTTTTATTTTAGATGGGGTCTCACTGTATTGGCTAGGCTAGTCTTGGACTTGTGGGCTCAAGTGATCCTCCTGAGTTGCTGGAACTACAGACAGGTGCTATAATGCCTAGCTAACTTTTTTTTTTTTTGCAGTGCTGGAATTTGAACTCAGGGCTTCACACTTCCTAGGCAGGCACTCTACCACTTGAGCCACTCCACTAGCCCTTTTTCTGTATTGGGTATATTGAGATAAGGTATTGTGAACTATTTGCCCAGTTTGGCTTAAAACTGAGATCCTCCTGTTCTCTGCCTCCTAAGTGGCAAGGATTTACAGGCATGAGCCACCAGGGCCCAGCTCCTAGCTAACTCTTGTTTTGTTTTGTTTTTTTAATTCATATATGCATACAATGCTTGGGTCATTTCTCCCCCCTGCTAACTCTTGATTATATATAGGTATATGGTCAAATCTTACATCTTCAGAAACAATAATTGACATTATTACTGTTGAATTGTTGCCTTTTTACATGAAAAAAATGACAATTTGAGACACCAATTTGATTGCAGCCTCACATGAAGTTAACAAGGCACATAGTGAAAGGATATATACCCAACTTTAGAACAAATTGTACAAAAGTCTGAGTCAAAAACAATCCCAGCATAACACCTTTGTACTAGTAACTATCTGAAGCACAACATGGAATTTTTCTCCCTATGTTGTGCTGATAGACCAGACTTTAAGAATAAACACATAATTTTATAGTTATAGAAGTGCTAATAAAGATTAATCTAATTTCCTTAACTGACATGTAAGAAAACTTAAATAGATTAAATACTTTTAAAGCATATTTAAACTTTAACTTATTCTAAAAAGGATTTAAGACAATTTTGAAATTGAGGGATCTGGGTAAGGTTACACAAATAACAAAATGAACTAATGTTCTTTACAGTATCTCAAAATGCCTCTCTATTGGTCTTCCAACTGAGAATTTACTTAAATAGACTATATCAGTTTAGGTGATTTGTGTGCAAGCAAATTAGTTGAAGGTGCCAAATGAACGTGATTGTGGAAAATTTATCAAGCCATATGCTCCTAATAGGA